>NC_052089.1:4233486-4533486 GCF_015852505.1 Tachyglossus aculeatus | reverse complement strand
GGGATTTGGTAAGTACATACTACCTTATTATTATGGAATTTGTTCAACACTCACTATGTGATTATTATGGCATTTGTTAAGCACTTACTATATCCTTGTTAAGACATTTGGTAAGCACTCACTATATTATTATTATGACATTTATTAAGCACTCACTATGATATTATTATGGTATCTGTTAAGCACTCACTATATTATTATTATGGCATTTGTTAAGCACTCACTATGATATTATTATGGTATTTGTTAAGCACTCATATCATTATTATGGTATTTGTTAAACAATGATTATATCATCATTATTATGATGACATATGTTAAGCACTCACTATATCATTATTGTGGTATTTGTTAAACACTTACTATATTCTTAACGATGTGGAATCTTCTTCGAGGATAAAGGACAATTATCAATCAACCAATGTTATCTACTAAGGAATTAAGTGAGTACAGTGCTCTGCACATGGTAGGCACTCAATAAATACCACTGATGATGGTGATGATAATGCATCATCATCATCATCATCATCATCATCAATCGTATTTATTGAGCGCTTCCTATGTGTAGAGCACTGTACCAAGCGCTTGGGAAGTACAAATCGGCAACACATAGAGACAGTCCCTACCCAACAGTGGGCTCACAGTCTAAAAGGGGGAGACAGAGAACAAAACCAAACATACTAACAAAATAAAATAAATAGAATAGATATGTACAAATAAAATAAATAAATAAATAAATAGAGTAATAAATATGTACAAACATACATACATATATACAGGTGCTGTGGGGAAGGGAAGGAGGTAAGATGGGGGGGATGGAGAGGGGGACGAGGGGGAGAGGAAGGAAGGGGCTCAGTCTGGGAAGGCCTCCTGGAGGAGGTGAGCTATCAGCAGGGCATTGAAGGGAGGAAGAGAGCTAGCTTGGAGAGGACTGTACTAAGAGCTTGGGAGCATTCGATGCAACACAGTTGGTAGATGTGATTCCTGTCCACTTTCAGGCCGTAATCTGCCTAAGGGACAGGGACTGTGTTTAATCCGTGTACTTTCTCCTATCATATTTTATTCAGTCAGTCGTATTGATTGAGCTCTTACTATGTGCAGAGCACTGCACTAAGTGCTTAGTACAGTGCTCTGCACACAGTAAGCACTTAGAGAATACAATTATGACGTCTTCTATGTACCTGAACATGACCTCCTTGACCACTGGTTAAGTGGATTGTCCAAACAGCATTTAGAATAGCATTTGACGCGTAGAAAGCACTTAACAAATACCATAGAAACAAACAAACAAAAACCTCCAGGTGTGCCAGGAGATTAGCAAAGGCCTGGCAGGAAATGCAGTGTCTCTAGCGGTTTCATGGTCGCTGAGCTCTTTGGCTCTCCCTGGGCTAGCAGCTCAACTAGTAAAAGCGATGGTGGGGAAGACACAGTGATACAACAATGTCCCGCAACACCTCCCAACCGGAGAGGGATCAAACAACCCACCCTCTCCATGGCTCGGCTTGTTCCGGCTTCTCGTCGAACAGAGAGGAGGTGAAAATCAGAGATTTGCTCTTGGTGTTCCAATGTTCAGAGAAGTGGAGGCAGATGAGATTGGTCATCTCAATCCCTACCACCTCATTTGGTGACCGGTACGTGAGAACTCTATGTGCTGTTCTATCAGTTGTCAGGTTATCAAGAAAAGTGTTGGGTGTGGGGTTTAGTGGCCACATCAGAGAAACAGTGTGGCCTAGTCGAAAGAGCCCGGGCCTGGGAGTCAGAAGGACCTGGTTTCCAAACCCGGCTCTGATGCGTGTCTGTTGTGTGCGTTTGACAAGTAACTTGGCTTCTCTGTGCCTCAGATACCTCAACTGTGAAATGGGGATTAAGACTGTGAGTCCCATGTGGGACAGGGACTGTGTCCAACTTGATTACCTTGAATCTACCCCAGTGTTTAATATTTATATTTATTGAGTGCTATCAATTAATCGCATTTATTGAACCCTTACTACGTGCAGAGCATTGTACTAAGCACTAGGGAGAGTATAGTACAACAGAGTTGGTTGACAAGTTCCTTGTCCACAAGGACTTTATAATCTAGAAAGGGAAGCAGCCATTGATTAATCAAGCCATCAATCCATAGCATATATTGAGCGCTGACCATGTGCAGAGAACGGTACTAAGCACTTGCGAGAGTAAAATATTTCACCATGATTTTGCCTATCAGAAGAAAGTAGGAAGAGTAGTAAACGTATTTACAACGAGCTTACTGTGTGATGATTTGACACGTTTTTAATAGTTAAAAACGGTTTTCTCCTACACAGCTAGGGCATTTTATCGCTGGCAAGGAAATGGCCAATCTCACGGTGGTGACGGGATTCCTCCTGCTGGGATTCTCGGAGGTCCTGTAGCTTCAGCTGGTCCACGCCACAATGGCCCTCCTGGTCTACCTCGCCGCCCTGATGGGGAATCTCCTCACAGTAACCATCAACGCCTTCGACCGGCACCTCCACACCCCCACGTACTTCTTCCTCAGGAACCTGTCCATCATAGACCTCTGCTACATCTCTGTCACCGTCCCAAACTCCATCCACAACTCTCTTACCGACCGTAAAGAAATCTCCTTCCTGGGCTGCGTCTTTCAATTGTTTCTCCTCCGGCTGTTCATCTTTTCTGAGCTGTTCCTCCTCACGGAGATGTCCTACGACCGCTACGCCGCCATCTGCCTCCCCCTGCGCTATGAGGTCATCATGGATGAAGGGGCCTGTGGGAAGATGGCGGCCGCCTCGTGGCTGGGTGGTACCGTGAGCGCTGTCACGCACACAGCCGCCACCTTCTCCGTTGGCTTCGACGGGTCCAACGTGATCCGCCATTTCTTCTGTGACACTCCCCAAATGATGGAACTTTAAGGCCCCAGACTCCAGGAAATTGGAGTTACGGTCTTCTCCGCCATTCTGAACGTCTCATGCCTCGTCTCCATCGGCGTTTTGTACGTGCGCATCTTTCGGGCTGTGCTGAGGATGCCGGCCGCCGAGGGCCGGGCCACCGAGGGCCAGGCCAAAGCCTTCTCCAACTGCCTGTCCCACCTCGCCGTGGTGATTTTATTAATCTCCACGGTAACTGTCGCCCACCTCAGGCCGCCCTCAGACTCCTCCTCCATGCTGGACCTGCTGTCGTCCGTGTTCTGCACCGTGGTGCCCCCTCCCTGAACCCCCTCATCTACAGCCTGAGGAACCAGGACACGAAGGCAGCTCTGAGGAGGGTGCTGGGAGTGAGAGAATGGCTCTGAGAAACAGGGACACATGAAGTTCGTCCAGGGGACGGGTACCTTTGGGGAAAAATCATGTAGGAAACACGTCACCTTCTTCAAGGGAAGGCTCAGGCAATCGATCACTCAAGCTATCAAATTTTTTAACGGTAGCTGTTTAGCACTTATCATGTGTCAGTCACTGAACTACGCGTTCGGGTAGATAGAAACTCTTCAGGTTGGACACCGACCCTGTCACACATGGTAATCACTCCCAGTTCAGTAGTGGAACCTTGAAACAAAATCCATTTAACGGATTTTGGTATTTAGTGAGTACTTACTGTGCGTGCAGAACACTGTACTAAGCACTTGGGACAATACAATGCTGTTGGTAGAAACGTCCCCTGCCCACATCGAGCTCACAAACTATGTAAGCAGAAACCCCTGAACTAAACCACCCAGACCTGTAACTCTAGAGCAAAGCACACTAACCTGAGTAGCAGTGTGAACAGTGGAACGTTCACAGGGCATGGCATCAGAAAGTCCTCAGTTCTAATCCCGGGTCCACCATCTGCCTGCTGTGTGACCTTGGGCAAGTCACTTCACTTCCCTATGCCTCAGTTACCTCATCTGAAAAATCGGGATTAAGACTGTGAACCCAACGTGGGACAGGGGCTGTGTCTTACCTGATTAGTTTGCATTGATGCCAGCCCTTACAACAGTGTCTGGCCCATATTAAGTGCTTAATAGAAGCAGCATGGCTCAGTGGCAAGATCCCGAGCTTTGGAGCCAGAGGTCATGGGGTCATATCCTGGCTCCGCCAACTGTCAGCTGTGTGACTTTGGTCAAGTCACTTAACTTCTCTTTGTCTCAGTTACCTCATCTGTAAAATGGGGATTAAGACTGTGAACCCCCTGTGGGACAACATGCTCGCCTTGTAACCTCCCCAGAGCTTAGAACAGTGCTTACACATAGTAAGCGTTTCATAAATGCAATTTTTATTATTATTAATAACAGCAACAAGCAGGAGAAAGAATCAGAAGCAGTCAAGTGTGCCTCTGTGCACAGACTGGCCTTTGTCTCAGCAGAAACAAAAGTCATAAATGGAAAATGAGAGACTTGGAGCTCTTCACATTTTACCTAGACCAACAACAACAAGCAGGGGAAAGAATCAGAAGCAGTCAAGTGTGTGTCTGCAAACAGACTGGGCTTTGTCTCAGCAGAAACTGAAGTCATAAATGAAACTGAGAGATTCTATTCGCATTGCACCTCTAATGCCACACATCAAGCTCAGTTCTGCCAATTCCAGGCGAAACAAGAGACAAGGAGGGAAAGAGCCTGCAGTCACAAGAATTGGGATCTGATAGTAGAAAGGGTTGGGGAAAATTCAGAAAGATGGTGGTCCAGCCATTCTCTGGACCTTTCAAGAGGATCCAAATGAAGGCCTTCCCAGACTAAACCCCCCTTTTCCTCAGCTCCCCTTCCTGTTAGCATCACCTCACCTCCCTCCCTCCTTCTCCGCACCCCACAGCATTTATGTTTATATATAAAACTATATAATTCTATAACTTGATATTGATGACTGTGTATTTGTTTTGATGTGTACATATCTAGAATTTTATTTATTTATGTTGGTGCCTGTTTACTTGTTTTGATGTCTGTCTTCCCCCTTCAAGACTGTAATCCCTGTGTGGGCAGGGATTGTTTCTCTTTATTGCTGAATTGCACTTTCCAAGCTCTTAATACAGTGCTCTGCACACAGTAAACACTCAATAAATACGATTGAATGAATGAATGAAGGAAGGATGGAGAGCCTTGTCAAGCTCTCCACTCATTCATTCATATATAATAATAATAATAATAATAATAATAATAATAATAATAATAATAATAGTATTTATTAAGGGCTTACTATGTGCCAAGCACTGTTCTAAGCACTGGGGTAGATACAAAGTAATCAGGTTGTCCCAGGTGGGGCTCACAATTTTAATTTCCCTTGTTCTCTCTCTTGTTTTTCTCTCTCTTGCTCTCACACTTTTTTCTTTCTCACTCTGTCCTGCTTATTTTCTCCCTCACTCTTTCCCCTTTCTCTCTCACTTTTTCTCTCCCTTATGTTTTCTCTCTCTCCCTTTTGCTTTTCTCCCGCCCACTCTCTCTTATACTTTTTCTTCCTCTCACTTGCTTTTCCTCACGCTCTCTCTTGCCTTTTCTCTCCTTTATGCTTTTCCACTAACTCTCTCTCTTATTTTTCTCTTCCTTTCGCTCTATTCTTGCTCCCTTTTCTCCCACTCCCTCGGTTTCCTCCCTCTTTCTTTTCCTCTCCCTTTCACTCTCCCTTGCTCTCTCGTTTTTCTCCCCCTCATGATCTTTTTCCCTCTCACTCTGTCTTGACTTTTCTCCCCCTCGCGCTTTTTCCCTCACTTTTTCTATTCCTTTTTCTCTCCGCACACTTTCTCTCACTCACTCTTTTTCCTCTCTCTCTATTTCCCTCTCACTTTTTATCTCCCTTTCACTCTCTTTCTTTCACTCTCTCTCTCTCTCACACACATACACACACACACCTTTCTCTTCCTCTCTCTTTCCCTTACTCCTTTGCTCTCATTTTCCCTCTTTTTTCCCTTTCCCACCCCCTATTTCCATCATCATCATTATGTTGCCAAATTGTACTTCCCAAGTGCTTAGTACAGTGCTTTGCACACAGTAAGCGCTCAATAAATACGATTGAATGAATGAATGAATGAATCCTCTTTCTCTCCCTGCCTCCCTCATTCTTTCTTCTCTCCCTCACCCTCATTTTTTTCTCTCCTTCCTCTCTTCCCCTCTTCCTCTTTCTCTCATCCTTTCTCTCTCCCTGCCTCCCTCGCTTTTCCTAAAAGGACGAGGATGATGCCAAATGATACGTCTGGAGAGGACTTTGTCTTGGTGGGTTTCTCTGCTCAGCCCCTGTTAGAGAAGATCTTCTTCGTGGTTGTCTTGATCTTCTACCTCCTAACCCTGGTGGGCAACACTGCCATCATTTTGGTGAACCGACTGGATCTCCATCTCCATACGCCCATGTACTACTCCCTGTCTCACCTCTCTTTCTTGAACCTCTGCTTCACCACCAGCATCATCCCCCAGATTCTGTGGAACCTCCTGCAGCCCTCCTATCCATCACCGTGGTCGGTTGTGCATTCCGGGTCTACGTCTCCCTAGCCCTGGGGTCGACGGAATGTGTCCTTCTGGCCGTCATGGCCTTGGACAATCAAACCAATGTCAGCTGACCCTCTCACTACTCCACCATCATGCACCCACGACTCTGCCGGGCCCTGGTGGGCTTAGCCTGTCTGAATGAGGTGGAGGACACCGTGATTCAGGCCACCGTCATTTTTCATCTACCCCGCTGTCGACACCAGTGACTTTCCTACTTCCTCTGTGAGATGCCCGCCATGCTGAAGCTGGCATGTGTGGACATCCGGGCCAATGGGATCCAGCTTTTCGTGGGCACTTCGGTCATGATTCTCCTGTCCTTGAGCCTGATCACGGTCTCCTATGGGTCCATCGCCCAGGCCGTGCTAAGGATCAAGTCACCTCGGGTCTGGAGGAAACCCCTGGGTACCTGCGGGGCCCACCTCCTGGTGGTTACTCTCTTCTACGAGTCCATCACGGTGGTCTGCATATGGCCCAACAGTTCCTTCACTGGCACTTTGAACAAGTTTCTGAACCTCTTCTACACCGCGGTCACCCCCACCCTCAACCCGCTCATCTACACCCTGAGGAACAAGGACGTGAAGGTGGCGGTGAGGAGGATTCCGGGAAAAGACCAGAGTTCAGAAAAGGGCTAATATCTTAATCAAATTGTTCTAGAGTTCTTGAGAAGGGCGGGAAATGTAGCAGCTAAAACAGACAACTCTACACCGAAGGAAAATAGATATCTGGACAAAAATCAGGTAATGAGAATAATTGTGGTATTTGTTAAGCACTTACCACGTGCTTAGCCCTGAACTAAGTGCTAGGTTAGGTACAAGATAAGCAGGTCCCACATGGGGCTCACAATATAGGTAAGAGGAAGAACAGCTATCGAGGGAACTGAGCCGCAGAGAAGTTAAGTGAGTTGCCTAAAGTCACACTGCCAGTAAGTAGTAGAGCTAGGATTAGAACCCAGGTCCTCTGACTCTCAGGCCCATGTTCTCTACAATAGGCCAGGCTGCATCTCTAAAATACCCCTGGGGGCAAACATCCAAGGAAAACTAAGCTTCGTATCCTGAATTACACTTAGAGTTGTATGTATCCATTGATGAGACACTCTATGCTACAGAATGTGTGTTAACTTCCCACACTTCACTATGATTAATGCATGGTTTCCCCGTTTAGACTGCTCCTTGTGGTCAGAAAATGTGTCTGCTGTATTGTATTCTCCCAAGTGCTTAGTACAGTTCTTTGCACACAGTAATCATTTAATACCACTGATGGATAGATTAATGTTTGTCTCCCCCCTTGGTTGGTAAGCTCGGTGTGGGCAGGGAATGTCTACCAACTCTATTTTATTGTACTCTCCCAAGTGCTTAGTACACTGCTGTGCACACAGTAGGCACTCAATAAATACCACTGATAGACTGATTGATGTCTGTTTCCCCCTCTAGGCTCTGAGCTCCTTTTAAGGCAATAGACATGTCTATCAATTCTGTTTTATTGTACTCTCTCAAGTGCTTAGTACAGTATTCTGCACACAGAAAATGCTCAATTAATACGAATAAATGATTGATTGATACTGATCTCAGCCCCTCATTGCTTACTGTAAATGTTCTTAATCCTCTACTATTTCCCCTTTCCACAGTCTATTTTTATGCCTGTCTTCCCCTGAAGACACTTAGCTCGTTGTGGGCAAGGAACCTTTCTACCATTTCTGTTGTATTGTACTTTCCCATGTACTTAGTACAGTGCTCTGCGTACAATAAGGCTTAATAAATATCACTGATCGTGGATTGATTACAGTACGTAAGCCCGGATGAGGTTATTAAACACCATAATTTGGAAAAATTTAGCTATCGAGGTGAATATTCTGGAAGTACCCGCTAAGGGTGAGACTCAATGAAAGGGCAGAAAAACCCGACAGAGAATAGTAGGAATTATGTTCCATTGGACTTTCCCAAGTAATTAGTACAGTGCTTTGTGCACGGTAAGCGCTCAATAAATACCATTGATTCACTGATTGATTGATAGTGTTGCCTAGTGGCCATGAGATTCAGGAGACCCTTGTTCAATCTCTGGTCTATTGTGTGACCTTAGGAAAGTTTCCCTTACTGAACAACTGTTTCTTCATTTGTAAAATGGAGTTAAGATAGATTTTGTGAACTCTGTGTGAGCTAGGGACTGTTTCCAATCTCATAACCTTGTATCAACCCCAGAGCTTAGCCGGATAATTTTTTTAATGGTATTTGTTAAGTACTTACTATGTGTCAAGCACTGTCCTAAGCGCTGTTAAGTAGTAAATATTACTATTCTTATTTTTAAAGATGATGATGATTAATATTGTTCATAGGACAAACCTATTCCATTATTTCATGTGCCTTATTTGTGGCAGATTTGATTAATGGAACAAAGTAGCAATGACAGAGAGATAGCAGCTCATTTACAGAATTACTCCATCGGTTCTCAATTGTGAAAATTGAAAACAATTGAAATTTTGATCTCAAACTCAATGCGTTCTTTTGAAATAAATCTGTGAGTGTCTAGAATTGTTTCCTAATAGATAGACCCAAATGACTCTTGTGTGAATGGGGATTTGATACTCATTGCCTTTTGTGAGGTTTTACCATGAGAAGCAGCGTGGCCTACTGGAATAAGCCCAGGTTTGGGAGACAGAGGACCTGGGTTCTCATCCCAGCTCTGCCACCTGTCTGCTGTGTGACCTTGGGCAAGTCACTTCACTTCTCTGTGCTTCGTTTCTTCCATTCTCCCTCCTATTTAAACTGTGAGCCCCATGTGGGATAGAGATTAATAATAATAATAATAATAATAATAATAATAATAATAATAATGGATTTTTTTAAGCGCTTACTATGTGCAAAGCCCTGTTCTAAGAGCTGGGGAGGATACAGGGTGATCAGGTAGTCCCACCTGGGGCTCACAGTCTTAATCCCCATTTTACAGATGAGGTAACTGAGGCCCAGAGAAGTTAAGTGACTTGCCCAAAGTCTCGCAGCTGACAATCGGCTGTGTCCAACCTAATTGACTCGGATCTATCCAAGCTCTAAGAAGAGTGTTCGACACATAGTAAGCACCTAATCAATAATATTTTAAAAATCCCTGCGTCTGTCCTCCAAGAATGTGTAACCCATTGGCAAGAGGTGGAATGTGTAAGGTCAACAAAAGGTTAATGATTATGGGTCATAATAACAATAATAATAATAATAATAATGATATTTGTTAAGAGTTTAATATGTGCCAGGAACTGTACTAAGTGCTGGGGTGTATCCAAGCAAAATAGGTTAGAAACTGTCCCCGTCCCATGGGGGGATCATAATCTTAATCCACACTGTACAGATGAGGTAACAGAGGCACAGAGAAGTGAAATGACTTGCCCAAGGTCACACAGCAGACAGGTGTCAGGGACAGGATTAGAACCCATGACCTTCTGACTCCCAGGAATGGGCTCTATCCACTGCACCATGCTACACCCAGGAGGGTGATGAAGATGGGTAAGCAACAGACTAGGACAACAAGGGTTTTGATTTCAGGAAAGATAATAAATGTGTTTGTTAAGCACTTACTCTTAGCCAAGCACTGTGCTGAGCATTTGGGTAAATAAACGGTAATCAGGTCAAACACCGCCCCTCTCCCTCTACAGGAAGCTCACAGTCTAAGGGGGAGGGAGGAGAGGCATTGAATACCTTTTCTACAAGTGAGAAAACCAAGGCATAGGGAGGTTCCGTCCCCCACCCGTTACAAGAAGCTCACAGTCTAAGGGGGAAGGAGGACAGGCATTGAATACCTTTTCTACAAGTGAGGAAACTAAGGTACAGAGAAGTTAAGTGATTTCCCCAAGACCACCCATCAGACAAGTGGTAGAGCCAGAATCAGGACCCAGGTCTACCAGGGAAAGTGTCTGTTTGCTGTTATATTGTAATCTTCCAAGCGCTTAATACAGTTCTCTGCACACGGTGAGCACTCAATAAATTCGACTGACTGATTCTAACTCCCAGGCCTATACACTTTCCTATTTGTGGGAAGGAAACATGTCCATCAACTCTGTTATACTGTACTCTTCCAAGTGCTTAGGTGAGTGCAGTAAGCGCTCAATAAATACAACTGATTAACCGTTGGATTGCTGCTTTTCCAGCCCATGAATAAATCCACTCCCTTCCTGAATCCTTCTGAAGCCTGCGGACATGCAAGACTGCACTTCTTCCCACAGTATCGGAATTTGCACTTCTCGTCGGAATTTACAAAGCAGCCGGAAAACAGAGAAGACATCTCAACGTCTGTTCCCTGATCAGTAATGCCCTGATGGTTTAGAGTGCAAAAGTTAGTTTTAAAGTGCAATATATTTTTATTGGTATCTGTAAGCGCTTACTATGTGCCAGGCACGGTACTAAGTGCTGTGATAAATACAAGATGGTTCGGTTGGACACAGACCATGTCCCATGTGGGGCTCACCATTTTCATTCATATTTTACAGATGAGGTAACTGAGGCATGGAGAAGTGAAATGACTTGTCCAAGGTTCAATAAGGCTCCCTGGCAATCTGTTCATGTGAGCCCGTCGTTGGGCAGGGATTGTCTCTATTTGTTGCCGAATTGTCCTTTCCAAGTGCTTTGTACAGTGCTTTGCACACAGTTAGTGCTCAATCAATATGACTGAATGAATGAAATTCATTCATTCATTCACTCATTCAATCGTATTTCTTGAGCGCTTACTGTGTGAAGAATAATGTACTAAGCGCTTGGGTAGTACAAATTGGCAACATATAGAGACAGCCCCTACCCAAAAAAGGGCTCACAATCTAGAAGCAGTGTGGCTTAGGGGAAAGGGTATGGGCTTGGAAGTCAGAGGATGTGGGTTCTAATTCCGACTCCGCCACTTGTCTGCTGTGTGACCTTGGGCAAGCAACGTAAATTCTCTGTGCCTCAGTTACCTCATCTGTAAAATGGGGATTAAGACTGTGAGCCCCACGTGGGGCACCTTGGTTTCCTTGTATCTGCCCCAGCGATTAGAACAGTGGTTGGCACAGAGTAAGCAATTAACTAATAGTGCAATTATTCATTATTATTATTATTTTCATTTCAAGGCATAGGCCATTGACAGCAAGCCTGCTCCCAAGGAGCTGACAATCTAAAGGAAAGGTCTCTGGGGTGCCTTGTGCCCTAAAAGGTTTTCCACCGCGGCCTTCATTTCCCGGCTCCTCAGGCTGTAGATGATGGGGTTCGCGGTGGGGGGCAACACCGAGTAGAATACGGACAGCATCAGTTGCAGCGCCGGGGGGGAGTCGTATATCGACTTCAGGTAGGCAGAGGAGCTAGGTGGGGCAGACAGGTGGAAAAGGCTTTGGCCTGGCCCTCGGTGATCAGCATCCTCATCATGGTCCAGAAGATGCGTGGGCACGAGACCATGATGAGCACGAAGCAGAAGAAGGCTAAGCCGATGATTGTCGCTAGACTCTGGTTTTTGGCGCCTTAGCTAGAAGAGCAGGCGAGCCTCAGCAACTGGGGACCATCGCAGAAGAACTGGTGGACAACGTTGGGGCCACAACAGGACAGGGAGAAGACGCTGGTCGGGTAGAGGGTGGCGTTCAGACCACTGTGAGCCGGAAGGCAGCCAGCATGGAGGCACAGGCCCTGCGGTATGTGATGGTGTTATAGAGCAGGGGATGGCAGATTGCCACGAAGCGGTCATGGGACATGACGGTCAGCAGGGTCATCTCTGTTACCGCCAAGAAAATCATGAGAAAGAACTGGGCAGCGCAAGCTGGCAAGGTGATGGTGTTTACGTTCAAGAGGGTTGAAGGTGGATTTGGGGATGGTGACGGAGACGTAACAGGGGTCGATGAAGGCCAGGCTCCT
Organism: Tachyglossus aculeatus; assembly: GCF_015852505.1. Taxonomy (NCBI): domain Eukaryota; kingdom Metazoa; phylum Chordata; class Mammalia; order Monotremata; family Tachyglossidae; genus Tachyglossus; species Tachyglossus aculeatus. The sequence continues at coordinate 4,521,219 of NC_052089.1, read as the reverse complement.
GAGGAAGAAGTACATGGGGGTTTGGAGGCGCCAGTCGAGGGCGGTGACGGCGACCATGAGGAGTTTCCCCCCAGAGCCTCCTGATAGACCAGGAGGAGCAGCGCGGCGTGGACCAGATGCAGCTCCAGGACCTCCGAGAATTCCAACAGCAGGAATCCTGTCACCGCCGGGCGGTTAGCCCTGTCGTCTCACATCTTCCCGAAGTCCATACTGAGAACTTGAGCATCACTCCGAGGCCGGCACTATCATAAAGATGAAATTGTTGGATTGGATGGAACATCTCAGATTCTTTCTCCCTCTATCTCCTGCCCTGAGTAGGATTCGGTCACTGCGGATCGTGGACCATGGCTGGGGGAGACAGGGAGCTTCCTCTAGACAGATGGAGAATTGTCAGGACAAAGGGTCCACAGCCCTAGCTAAGCTCCTTGCAGACAGGGAACTCATCTACCGACCCTGCTACATTGCACTCTCCGAAGCGCTCAGTACAGTGCTTTGCATGCTGTAAATCACTCAGTAAAAAAGATTGACTGACCCATCATTTCTATGTGCCTATTACTAATAGTATTTGTTAAGTACTTAGTATGCTTACTTGAAGAGCAGCATGGCTCGATTGTCTCTCTAGACTGCAAGCTCTTTGTGGACAGGGAATGTGTCTGTTGTACTGTTGTAATAATAATACTGATGGTATTCATTAAGCGCTTACTATGTGCCAAGCATGAATGACTTAAAGAACTGTTCTAAGCGCTGGGGTAGATGCAAGATAATCAGGTTGTCTCACGTGGGGCTCTCAGTCTTAATCCCCATTTTACAGATGTGATAACTGAGGCAAAGAGAAGTTAAGTGACTTGTCCAAGTCACACAGCTGATTAGTGTCAGACCTGGAATTATAACTCACAACCTGTGACTCCCAAGACCCGGCTCTTTCCCCGAAGCCATGCTACTCCCACATAGAATATTGTACACTCACTAGCGTTTAGTACAGTGCTCTGCACACAGTAAGCACTCAGTAAGTATGACCGACTGACTGTTGGAAAAAGTCCAGGCCTGGAAATCAGAGGACCTGTGTTTTAATCCAGGCTCCACCGTTTGTCTGCTGTGTGACCTTGGGCAAGACACTTAATTTCTTTGGGCCTCAGTTCCCTCATCTGCAAAATGAGGATTAAGACTATGAGCCCCATGTAAGACAGGGACCGTGTCCAACATGATTATCTTGTGTCTACCTCAGTACTTAATATAGTGTCTGGCACATAGTAAGCACTTAACAATTGCAGTTATGTGTCACACACTGTTCTATGCGCTGGGGTAGATACAAGTTACAAGTTGGATGCAGTCCCTGTACCACATGGGACTCACAGTAGAATTCGTCATCTATCTCCCCAGTCCTGCCTCTCTTGGCTCCAAATTCCTCCCCTTAGATATCCAGCTACCTCCTACATGACATTTTTAGAGGTATTTGTTAAGCGTTTACTATGTGTCAGACACTCTTCTAAACGCTGGTGTATATACAAATTAATTAGGATGTACACAGTCCTTATCCCACAAGGGGCCCACAGTATAAATAGGAGGGACAACAGGAGAACTAAGGCACAGTGAAGTGAAGTGATGTGCCCAAGGTAACACAGTCAGCAATTAGAGGAGCCCGGATAAGAACCCAGGTCTTCTGACATCTAGACCTGGGCTATTTCCACTAGGCCACGCTGCTTCAGGTTTAAAACCAAGCTACTCACCCTCCACCTTAAGCCCGTCCACATATCTAACTTTCCCCTCTCTGAAAATGGCACCAGTTCTCTCTGTCCCAAAAACCTGGGGTCATCCTCTACTCCTCATTCAGGGTGTAAACTGAAGGGCAATTTCCTAATAAATCTTGCCTATTCTTCTTCTTCAACAATTTCCAGAATCTCTCCTCACCCAAAGAATTTCCACCCTAATCCAAGATCTCATTATACAGCCACTACACTGTTGTACCAGCGCTCTACAACAATGGCTATAGATGTGAGTTGGTCATGGTCAAGGAATGTATCTTTTATTGTTCTAGTGTACTTTCCCAAGCGTTTAGTACAGTGCCTTGCACACAGTAAACGCTCAGTAAATACGATTGAATGAATTGCCTCTGTCCTTATCCTTCTCCATTGTTTAATAGATCATTTTTTGGCGTGTCCAACCCAATTAGGATGGTCAGTTCCTGGTAGTCAGAGAACCTAGGTTCCAATCCTGCTCTGCCACTTGTTTGCTGTATGACCTTGAACAACTCAGGTTTTCCATACCTCAGTTTCTTCATCTGTAAAATGGCGATCAATACCTGCTCTCCCTCCCTATGAGGCTAGGCTATGAGCTCTATCTGGCATGGAGTCTGTCTGAACTGACCACGCTATATCTACTGTAGTGTTGTAACATAGTAACTAATTAATAAAATATCACAATTATTGTTATTTCTCTTTTCTCTCTTTGTTCCATTCAAGCTAATTGCCTAATTGTACTTCCCTTTTAATCCTCTCTCTTGCGTCCCCAGCCTCACAGTGTCCTTCATTTGAAAGTCCCGACCCTCAAAAATCCACCAGACTTCAGTCTCCCTAAATCTCACCTCTTCTAAGTCACCCCTTATCAACTCCCACATTTCTTCATATCAACTCCAAACCGCTTGTACTCAAGAGGGAACTGAGGCAGAGAGAAGTGAAGTGACATGACTTGCCCAAGGTCCCACAGCAGACAAGTGGTGGAGGAGGGATTAGAATCTAAGTCTCCCAACTTCCAGGCCTGGACTCTTTCCACTGGGCTAAGCTGCTTAAATAACCACCCAATACATACATGCACGCACTACACGCACTCCCTTGGTGACCTCATTCGCTCCCACGGCTTCAACTATCATCTCTACGCTGATGACACCCAGATCTACATCTCTGCCCCTGCGCTCTCCCCCTCTCTCCAGGCTCGCATCTCCTCCTGCCTTCAGGACATCTCCATTTGGATGTCTGCCCGCCACCTAAAGCTCAACATGTCGAAAACTGAACTCCTTGTCTTCCCTCCCAAACCTTGCCCTCTCCCTGACTTTCCCATCTCTGTTGACGGCACTACCATCCTTTCCGTCTCACAAGCCCGCAACCTTGGTGTCATCCTCGACTCCGCTCTCTCATTCACCCCTCACATTCAAGCCGTGACCAAAACCTGCCGGTCTCAGCTCCGCAACATTGCCAAGATCCGCCCTTTCCTCTCCATCCATACCGCTACCCTGCTCATTCAAGCTCTCATCCTATCCCGTCTGGACTACTGCATCAGCCTTATCTCTGATCTCCCATCCTCGTGTCTCTCTCCACTTCAATCCATACTTCATGCTGCTGCCCGGATTATCTTTGTCCAGAAACGCTTTGGGCATATTACTCCCCTCCTCAAAAATCTCCAGTGGCTACCAATCAATCTGCGCATCAGGCAGAAACTCCTCACCCTGGGCTTCAAGGCTCTCCATCACCTAGCCCCCTCCTACCTCACCTCCCTTCTCTCCTTCTACAGCCCAGCCCGCACCCTCCGCTCCTCCACCGCTAATCTCCTCACCGTACCTCGCTCTCGCCTGTCCCGCCTTCGACCCCCGGCCCACGTCATCCCCCGGGCCTGGAATGCCCTCCCTCTGCCCATCCGCCAAGCTAGCTCTCTTCCTCCCTTCAAGGCCCTGCTGAGAGCTCACCTCCTCCAGGAGGCCTTCCCAGACTGAGCCCCTTCCTTCCTCTCCCCCTCGTCCCCCTCTCCATCCCCCCCATCTTACCTCCTTCCCTTCCCCACAGCACCTGTGTATATGTATATATGTTTGTACATATTTATTACTCTATTTATTTGTACATATCTATTCTATTTATTTTATTTTGTTAGTATGTTTGGCTTTGTTCTCTGTCTCCCCCTTTTAGACTGTGAGCCCACTGTTGGGTAGGGACTGTCTCTATATGTTGCCAATTTGTACTTCCCAATCGCTTAGTACAGTGCTCTGCACATAGTAAGCGCTCAATAAATACGATTGATGATGATGATGATGATGTCATAACCAACTCAACAACCTCTCACCCTCTGGAGTGTAAGCTTGTTGTCGGCAGGGAATGTCTCTACCAACTCTGTGCCATTGTACTCTCAGGTGCTTAGTACAGTACTCTACACAGACTAGGCGATCAATAAATGCCATCGACGATGGTTAACCTCGCTTACCTGCTGTATTTTGGAATCTTCTGGTCTCCGCTGTTTTCTCCTTTTCCTCACTGATCTGTTGGTCTTAGGTCCCGCAGTCCTGGCTCTCTGAGGTGGAGCACCGGAAAATAACTCGGATTTTAACCATGGCAGACTCTTCCCCAGGGGTAGTACTGTTCTCTGACTGGACCAGTCTTGTCCACCGAACAGCCCCGAAGGCGGGGGACCCCTGGTAGGTTCCCACAAAGAGGGCCAGTCCTGAGCCTGCCTCAGGGAGCCTCATTAAGGCCTGTTTCAGGCCAAGGGTCTTCCCCATACAAGGAGGGAGCAGCATCACCTAATGGTTAGAGTCCACACCCGCTACTCAGAGCAACCTGGATTCTAATTCCGGCTTTGCCACTTGTCTGCTGTATGACCTTAGTCTAGCCGCTTGACTTATCTGGGCCTCTATTGACCTCATCTGTAAAATGGGGGTTCAGACCATGAGACCCATGTAGGATGTGAACTGTGTCCAACCAGCTTGTTTCTACCTCAAAGCTGAGTATAGTGCCTGATGCCTACTAAGAGCTTACCAAATACCATGCAGTAAGGCCTGTGACATTTCTGAAACCTGCAGGATGCTCTTCTGATGTTGCCATGTCTTTCCAAAGACATCTTTCAATAATGATAATAGTAATTAATAATAACAACTAATTATTATTATTGTTATTATGATTATTATGGTATTTGTTAATTGCTTACTATGTGGCAAACACTGTTCTAAGTACTGGGGTAGATACAAAGTAATCTGGTTTTCCCACGTGGGGCTCACAGTCTTCATTCCCATTTTGCAGATGAGGTAACTGAGGCCCAGAGAAGCTAAGTGACTTGCCTAAGGTCACACAGCAGACAAGTGGCGGAGCTGGGATTAGAACCCACCTTCTCTGACTCTCATGCCCGTGTTCCTAGCATTGCTTAGTAGATAGAACACGGGCCTGGGAGTCAGAATAACCTTGGTTCAAATCACGGCTCCACCATCTGTCTCCTGTGTGACCTCGGCAACTCACTTTCCCCTCTCTGTGCCTCTGTTACCTCACCTGTAAAATGGGGATTAAGACTGTGAGCCCCATGTGGGACTTGTCTGTCCCAATTTGCTTGTATCCACTCCAGCGCTTAGTACAGTGCCTGGCACATAATAAACGTTTATCAAATACCATAATTGTTATTATTATTATTATTATTATTATAGTTATGGGTGGGGAGGGGTTTTTTCACACAGGCCCAGAACGAGACAATTAAGCACCTTAAAACAAGGAAGCAGAGGAAAGCAGCACAGCCCAATTCATAGAGCATTAACGTGGGATTCAGAGAACCTGGGTTCTAATTCTGCCTCCACCATTTTTCTGCCATGTAACTTTGAGCAAGTCATTTCTTTCCTTGCCTCAACTACCTCATCTGTAAAATGAGGTTTAAGACTGGAAGTCCTATGCGGGACAGGAACTGTGTCCAACCTGACTAGCTTGTACGTATTTCAGTGCTTAGAACGGTACGTGGAAAGTAGTAAACGCTTACTACGTACTATTATGAAAAAAATAATCAGGGAAGGTCCCGTGAATTTAACAGAGTTTCAGGAAGGAGTGTTGACGATGGGAAGCCCTGTGGTCTGATGGATACGAAGGGAGAGGGAATTCCAAGCAAGGGAAAAGTGATGAGGTAGGGGTCAGAGTGAGGGAGTTGGGAACGAGGTACAGTGAGATGGTGAGCTTAGGACGAATGGAGAATGCAGATAGTAATTTAGTAGGGGAAACTAATGCACTACAAACGATCGCTTATATTTATTGAGCGCTTACTATGTGCAGGCCTTGGTACTAAGCGCTTGGGAGAATACGATACTCTCTGCTACTCTCCCATCCTTCCCAGCAGTATCCTCAGAGGAGCTCTCCTCTCTCCTCTCAAGTGTTACTCCGGCCACCTGTGCTTCAGACCCCATTCCCTCTCATCTCATGAAATCTCTCGCTCCATCCCTTCTCCCCTCCTTAACTGCCACCTTCAACCGCTCACTCTCCACTGGTTCCTTCCCCTCCGCCTTCAAACATGCCCACGTCTCTCCCATCCTAAAAAAACCCTCTCCTGAGACCACCTCACCTTCTAGTTATCGCCCCATATCCCTCCTACCATTCCTTTCCAAACTCCTTGAACGAGTTGTCTACACGCGCTGCCTCGAATTCCTCAACACCAACTCTTTCCTCGACCCCCTCCAGTCTGGCTTCCGTCCCCTGTATTCCAAGGAAGGTGCCCTCTCAAAGGTCACCAATGACCTCCTGCTTGCCAAATCCAACGGCTCCTACTCTATCCTAATCCTCCTCGATCTCTCAGCTGCCTTCGACACTGTGGACCACCCCCTTCTCCTCAACACGCTATCCAACCTTGGCTTCACAGACTCCGTCCTCTCCTGGTTCTCTTCTTATCTCTCCGGCCATTCAGTCTCAGTCTCCTTTGCGGGCTTCTCCTGCCCTTCCAATCCCCTTACTGTAGGGGTTCCTCAAGGGTCAGTGCTCGGTCCCCTTCTGTACACTATCTACTGTGACTCTCTTGGTGAACTCATTCATTCCCACGGCTTCAACTATCATCTCTACGCAGATGACATCCAAATCTACATTTCTGCCCCTGCTCTGTCTCCCTCCCTTCAGTCTCGTGTCTCCTCCCGCCTTCAGGACATCTCCATCTGGATGTCTGACGGCCATCTAAAATTCAAAATGTCCAGGACTGAACTCCCTATCTTCCCTCCCAAACCCTGCCCTCTCCCTGAATTTCCCGTCACTGTAAACGGCACTACCATCCTTCCCGTCTCACAAAGCCGCAACCCTGGTGTCATCCTCGACTCTGCTCTCTCGTTCATCTCTCACATCCAATCCCTCACCAAAACCTGCCGGTCTTACCTCCATAGCATCGCCAAGTTCCGCCCTTTCCTCTCCATCCAAACCACTACCCTGCTGGTTCAATCTCTCATTCTATCCCGTCTGGACTACTGTATCAACCTTCTCTCTGATCTCCCATCCTTATGTCTCTCCCCACTTCAATCCATACTTCATGCTGCTGCCCGGATTGTCTTTGTCCAGAAACGCTCTGGGCATGTTACTCCCCTCCTCAAAAATCTCCAGGGGTTACCAATCAACCTACGCATCAGGCGAACACTCCTCACTCTCGGCGTTAGGCTCCCCATCACCCCGCTCCGTCCTACCTCACCTCCCTTCTCTCCTACAGCCCATCCCGCACCCTCCGCTCCTCTGCTGCTAACCTCCTCACTGTACCTCTTTCTTGCCTGTCCCGCCGTCGACCCCCGGCCCACGTTCTCCGTCTGGCCTGGAATGCCCTCCCTCCACACATCCGCCAAGCTATCTCTCTTCCTCTCCTCAAAGCCTTACTGGGAGCTTACCTCCTCCAAGAGGCCTTCCCAGACTGAGCCCTCTTTTCCCTCTCCATCTCCCTATCCCTGCAGCCCTACCACCTTCCCCTTCCTGCAGCACCTGTATATATGTTTGTATAGATTTATTACTCTATTTTACTTGTACATATTTACTATTCTATTTATTTTGTTGATGTGCATTTAGCTTTAATTCTATTTGTTCTGACGACTTGACACCTGTCCACATGTTTTGTTTTGTTGTCTGTCTCCCCTTCTAGACTGTGAGCCCGTTGTGGGGTGGGGACCATCTCTATATGTTGCCAACTTGTACTTCAAAAGCGCTTAGTACAGTGCTCTGCACACATTAAGCGCTCAATAAATACGATTGATTGAATGAATGAATAGTAAGCGCTTAAGAAATCCCATTAAAAAATCCAGAGAGTAATAGTTTATTGATAAGTTCAATTTTGCCATAATCCTTGTTTTTGCTAGAATGTATCTTGGCTAGGAAGCCATCTGAGAATTTGCAACCTTCCATTCTACCCTACGAGCCCTTTTGGACGCAGTGTGCTGTGTTGCAGGAAGAAATGACTTGTGCGTGTAATGTCTGATAAAGTGAATTGTATGACACCAACCTTCCTTAAACACATCGTTTTGTGATTACACAACCCCTGCGTTCTAGATTTTTATAGCCCAAATCAATCAACGGAACGTATTGAGCACTTACCGTGTGCAGAACACTGGACAGAATCTCTGCTGATGTTTCAGAATAAAGTAGGCATCATCTATGTGGAAAGTTATCCATTTTGTCTTGAATTCAGACAGGAGGCAGGACGAGTTGACCGGATGAGGTTCCCCTTTTAAGCTGCAAGTTGGTTGTGGGCAATCAATCAATCAATCAATCAATCGTATTTATTGAGCGCTTACTATGTGCAGAGCACTGTACTAAGCGCTTGGGAAGTACAAATTGGCATCACATAGAGACAGTCCCTACCCAACAGTGGGCTCACAGTCTAAAAGGGGGAGACAGAGAACAGAACCAAACATACCAACAAAATAAAATAAGTAGGATAGAAATGTACAAGTAAAATAAATAAATAAATAAATAAATAGAGTAATAAATATGTACAACCATATATACATATATACAGGTGCTGTGGGGAAGAGAAGGAGGTAAGACGGGGGGATGGAGAGGGGGACGAGGGGGAGAGGAAAGAAGGGGCTCAGTCTGGGAAGGCCTCCTGGAGGAGGTGAGCTCTCAGCAGGGCCTTGAAGGGAGGAAGAGAGCTAGCTTGGCGGAGGGAATGTATCTACCAACTGTGTTGTAAAGGACTCTCCAAAGTGCTTAGTACTGTGCTCTGCACACAGTAAGCACTCAATAAACAGTATTTATTGATTAAAGGATTGATTGAGATTCATAATAATAATAATAATGGCATTTGTTAAGTGCTTATTACGTGCAAAGCTTTGTTCTAGGCGTTGGGGAGACTACAAGGTGATCAGGTTGTCCCACGTGGGGCTCAAAGTCTTAATCCCCATTTTACAGATGGGGCACTGAGGCACAGAGAAATTAAGTGACTTGCCCCAAGTCACACAGCTGACAATTGGCGGAGCCGGAATTTGAATTCATAACCTTCGACTCCCAAGTCCGTGCCCTTTCTATTGAGCCATTCTACTTCTCTAAAGCTTCAGCTTCTCCTTCTGCTTTGCGAAAGAGAGGCTTGTTCATCCCAGGACTAGGGCATTATCTTGCTGTGTGAGTTTCTCGCTGAATGTTTTTAATCCCTATCTGAAATCAGGTCCTATCATGATGCCCCAGGAAATCTTACAGGACATGCCCAAAGTCTCCACGGCGAGGGAATTCCTCCTGCTGGGATTCTCGGAGATCTGAGAGCAGCAGCTGGTCCACGCCGCACTGTTCCTCCCGGTCTACCTGGCGGCCCTGACGGGGAATCTCCTTACCGTCGCTGTCACCGCCCTCGACCGGCACCTCCACACCCCCATGTACTTCTTCCCCAGAAACCTGTCCGACATCGACCTTTGCTACATCTCTGTCACCATCCCCCAATCCATCCACAACTCTCTGACCGGCAGTAAATCCATTTCCTTCCTTGGCTGTTTCACACAAGTCTTCCTTGTGGTTTTCTTTGCAGCTGTAGAATATTTTATCCTCACGGTGATGTCCTATGATCGCTACGCTGCCATCTGCCTCCCGCTGAGCTACGAGGTCGTCATGAACAGTGGCCTGTGGGAAGATGGCAGCCGCCTCGTGGCTCAGTGGGGGCCTGTTTGGAATGTTGTTTTCGGCTTCGACCTTCTCCCTGTCCTTATGGGGGTCCAACGTCGCCCAGCAGTTTTTCTGTGACGTCCCCTCCCTGCTGAAGATCACCTGCTCTGAGGACCACGTCGCCATCCACGTGAGCATCATGGCCGCGTTAGCATTAGGCTTTCTCTGCTTCATTCTCATCATCGTCTCATATGTGCGCATCTTCAGGGCCGTGCTTAAGATGCCGGCCACCGAGGGTCGGGCCAAAGCCTTCACCACCTGCCTGCCTCACCTCGTCGTCATCAATCTCTTTGTCATGACTTATTTCTGTGCTTACTAGAGGCCACCCTCAGATTCCCCCTCAGTACTGGACCTTCTGGTGTCCGTGTTGTACACCGTGGTGCCCCCCTCCCTGAACCCCTTCATCTGCAGCCTGAGGAACAGGGAAGTGAAAGCCGCCCTGGGGAGGGGGCTAGGCAGGGAATGGCTTCCAAACCGGGGACAGGGCACTATTCCTTGCACACTGAAGTTAACAGGGCTACAGTGAATGACCCCAGCATCTTTCAGAGACCGTATCTGTGGATGCTCCACCAGCGGACCAGCCGAGGGGAAGGGGAAACCACCTACAACACTTAGAACAAACTCCTCGTTTCCACAGACAGATTCGGTCAGACTGGATTCGTCTTCTGACTCCTGAGCCGAAGGAAGAGGGCACAAGTCTCAATGGAAGGTGACACTCAAAGTCGTACCTTTGTCAGTCAGAACTGATTTTCCCAGAGAAATAACGTCATCGGTGGGGGACTAAGTCCTGAATTGACTCATCTCCCCGCTGTGGAGCCCGACCAGAAAATTCTAAACTTTACACTGCCGAATGACCAAGTTGCAGAATGTACTTTGTTCCTATTTTTGCATTCCTTAAGAGTGTTTCATGTCTAAATGTGGGCGCGCGCGCGCGTGTGTATGTGTGCCTGTATACAAGTGCACAGTATGACTCAAACAAAAGTAATTTTTTCCAGAGTAATTAATTTTTTGTTTGTTTTGTTTTGTTTTACTGGCACTCAGACTGATCAATCAATCAATCGATCAATCAATGCTTTTTTGTGGGTTTCTTTCTAACGGTATGTTTTAAGCACTTACTATATGACAGGCACTGTACTAAGCACTCGGATAGATACAAGTTAATCAGGTTGGACACAGTCCTTGACCCTCCTGGGGTTCAATGTCTTAGTCCCTGTTTTACTGATGAGGTACCTGCGGCCCAGAGAAGTGAAGTGATTTCTCCAAGATCACACAGCAGGCAAGTGGCAGAACTGGGATTAAAACCCATGTCTCCCAGACCCGTCCTCTATCCACTAAGCCATTAAGGCACCACACCTTCTGAAGTGGAGTTTCACCAGCATTACTAATTGTTCAGGACTAACTCTCAAACTACGAGAAAAGATCAGCGAAGCAGCATGGGCTAGTGGAAAAAGCACGATCTCAGAAGTCAGAAGCTCTTTCAATTCTGTGCTGTGTGACTTTGGGGAAGTCAATTCATTTCTCCATTCCTCAGTTTCCTCATCTGTAAAATGAGGATTCAATACTTGTCTTCCCCCTCCCCTACTTAATAAAGATATTTGTTAAACGCTTACTATGTGATGATGATGATGTTAAGCATTTGTTAAGCACTTACTATGTGCAAAACACTGTTCTATGCGCTGGGGAGATACAAGGTGATCAGGTTGTCCCACGTGGGGCTCACAGTCTTCATCCCCATTTTACAGATGAGGTAACTGAGGCACAGAGAAGTTAAGTGGCTTGCCCAAGGTCACACAGCTGACAAGTGGCTGAGGCGGGATTCGAACCCATGACCTCTGACTCCCAAGTCCGCACTCTTTCCACTGAGCCACGCTGCTGTGAACCCCATGTGGAACCTGATTGTTTTGTACCTACCGCTATACTTAGAACAGTGCTTGGCACATAGTAAGTGCTTAACGATTTCCATGAACAATGACGTTCTGGATAGTACTCAGTCTCCCAGCATCAAAATTATACTCACTTAAACACTACTGTGTGCGATGGTGTGCAGAGTTCCGCACGCAGCAACCATTCAATAAATACTATCGATTGATTGATTTTGAATGAGTGATTGATGAAAGGAGAATGAGCAACAGCAGATTACCCAAACAGCTACGGAATGAAAAGCAGAAACTGAGAAACTGAAAAGAACAAAACAAGGAGGCAGACGGCAGAGCAACGTCTGAGACGATATTTCATCCTGTAGACCAGTTTCAAGGACCAAGAACCACATGACCAGATGGTTTGCATGCTGCCCGGGCACTGAGGTCCCTTGATCTGGCCCTGAGCTGGTCTTCCCCTCAGAGTGGAGGCTGCTTTATCTTGTGGAACGGGGTCCATCTGGTGAAGCACCTCAGTGTCCGCGGGAGAGCGGAGAGGTGCTGAGGGCTCCTCGATGTCCCTCCATGGCTGACCGAATCCAGGAGTCCGAGGGGAAACAGTGACCATCCCAGCCTGGCAGAGGTCGGCGACTCCCAGACCCACGCTGCCCCGGTGACTGTGCCATGGGGTAGGGATGGAGAAGTGGGGAGAAGCCAGTAGCCCGTAGTGAGTTTGTTGAGAATTTCGCACTCAGGCCGGCACGCATCTGCTATTTCTTCTAGGACACCCCCCTCCATAGTCTCCTGACATCCCTTGATCGGCCCTATATCATCTCTCTGTCGTCCCTTCATCAACTCCCCATCATCCTTCCATCGCCCTTAGACTGTCATCTCGTAGGGAACACGTCTACCAACTCTGTCGGATTGTCCTCACCTTAACGCTTTAGTCCAGTGCTCTGCACATAGTAAGTGCTTAGTAAATACCATCGATTAATCATTTCCCCCAGCCCTCTGCCAATCCCAAGGCAACGAATGTAATTGGAGTCCAACTCCAGTCCCTTCCCTGTTTAACCAGACTTCATTCTGTAGTTCATTTTCCTCATAAAGAGGCAGCTGCCATCGGATTCCCTGGACCTGCAGCTTTATATGTGTGTGTGTGCATGTGTGTGCATGCTCAGGGCAGGGTAGGAGAATCAGGGAACAAATCCTAGACTTTAGGGAAGGCGGACTTCTGGGTAGGGAACAGTGGGGAATGTTCTCCATATCTACATACAAAGCAGGTTTGGCGGTCAAGGTAGAGCCGAATGAGTGACTAGATACATTTATGGGTATATGCGTCTACCAACTTGCTTGTATTGTACTCTCCCAAGTGATTAGCACAGTGCTCTGCACACAGTAAGTGCTCGATAAATACGATTGACTCTGTGCGACTGTCCATCGAGACGGACGAGTGGGAGTGAGCGGGAATACGTGTGAGGGCATTATGTGTTTGGATACATGTATGTTTAGCTGTAATTTTGTGTATGAGAATGTATTTTTGTGCTTCAGGGTGCCTTGTAGGGTTGGTATATCCTTGCCTTTTGTGTTCCCTGGGGGCTCGATAAACACCGTTATTACTATTACCAGTCAGTCATTCAGCTTAGTACAGGACTCTGCACACAGTAAGTGCTCAATGAATAAGATTGAAGGAATTAATATTTACTGAGCTCAGAGCACAGCTCTGTGTGTAGAGCACTGTACTAATTCTGGGGATAGTACAATATAACAGATACGTTCCTTACCCACAATGAGTTTCCAGTCTCTGTACATATCCGTAATTTATTTTATATTAACACCTTTATCCCCCTTTTGACTGTAATGTTGTTGTGGGGAGGGAACATGTCTACCAACATTACATTGTATTCTCCCAAGTATTTAGTACAGTGCTGTGCACACAGTAAGTGCTCAAAAATACGAATTCTAAATTCCTCGATTAGTTGACACTACAGCTTCTACTAGGGCTTTTGCTGCTTTTACTGCTACTATTACAGTGACTGCTTGCCCCTCTTATATCTTTGTCATCTTGTTGTCCCCACCTGGAGAACTATGGTGTCAATCCTCCTTTGGAATTCCTACCTTGTTACATGGAAGTCTTTTACCAAGTTTCTAGGTCATTTTGTTAATGATAACTCTCTTCTAATTTACCATAAGCTGCTCTTCCCATAGGCCCACCGGCAAAACTCCTGTTGAATTCTTCACCTCCTTAAGATTTATGTTCTGTACAGGGAGTCATCATCACCTAGCAAGGACCAACATCTCCACGGTGAGGGAATTCCTCCTGCTGGGATTCTCAGAGGTCCTGGAGCTGCAGCTGGTCTATGTCGCACACTTTTTCTTGGTCTAACTGGCGGCCCTGATGGGGAAGCTTCTCATCGTCGCCTTCATCGCTCTCGACTGGCGCCTCCACACCCCCATGTACTTCTTACTCAGGCACCTGTCCGCCTTGATTTCTGTCTCATCTCCGTCACCGAGCCCAACTCCATCCACAACTCTCTGACTGACAAGAGATCCATCTCACTAGTGGGCTGTGCCGTTCAGGTCTTCTCTGTGCTTTAGTTTTTTTTAGCTCAGAGCTGTTGGTCCTCACAGCTATGTCCTATAACTGCTACGCCTCAATGTGCCTCCCCGTGAGCTACGAAGTCGTCTTGGCTTGAGGGGCCTGAGGGAAGATGGCCACCACCTCATGGTTCAGCGGAAGCCTGTTTGGGGTCTTGTTTTCAGCTTTGACCTTCTCCTGCCCTTCAGTGGGTCCAACATCGTCAGGCGGTTTTTCTGTGACGTCCCATCTCTGCTGCAGATCACCTTCTCCCCAGGACTGTGTCGCTGTCGATGTGAGCCTCACCACCGGGGTAGCGTTAGGCGTCATCTGCTTCATTCTCATCGTCGTCTCTTACGTGCGCATATCCCGGGCCGTGCTGAGAATCCCGGCCACCGAGGGCCGGGCCAAAGCCTTCTCCACCTGCCTGCCTCAACTCATCGTCATCACTGTTTTCCACTCTGCGGGTGTCCTTGTTTACATCAAGCCTCCCTCAGACTCCTCCTTGATCTTGGACCTGCTGGTGTCCGTGTTCTACACGGTGCTGCCCACTTCCCTGAACCCCCTCATCTACAGCTGAGGAACCGGGACATGAAGGCCGCCATGAGCAGTATCCCAAAAGGGTCACTCACCCAGCCTCTGCTCTGGAAGAAAATGTCTCCTTATTTGTGCAAATAGTCTCACACAACCACTTAACCAAGGAATTGTCCTTGGACCCAGCCAGGTACTTAGCGGTCCTACAGAGTTCACAGAAAACACTGCACGTTGATGAATTGTCAAAGTCGGGGAGGTAGGCGGTTAAGACTGAAGTATGACTAACAACCCAGTTTTGGGGAGGCATCAAGGCTGTAAGCTCACTGCAGGGAACTTGTCTACCCACTCTAGTATATTAAACATTTCCAAGTCTTTAGTATACTGCTGGGCCAAGAGTAAGTGCTCAATAAATATGATTGATTCATTGATTGAGATTTGAGCTCTGATATCAGCTCTGCTAGTGGCTTGCTTTGTGACCTAGGGCTAGTGACTTGACCTGTCTAGGATATATCTTCCTCTTACACTCTAAACCCCTGTGGGACAGGAATTGTGTCTGAAATGATTCTTTTGTTTCTACTCCTGCAAATGGAAAAAT
Organism: Tachyglossus aculeatus; assembly: GCF_015852505.1. Lineage (NCBI taxonomy): Eukaryota > Metazoa > Chordata > Mammalia > Monotremata > Tachyglossidae > Tachyglossus > Tachyglossus aculeatus. The sequence continues at coordinate 4,505,823 of NC_052089.1, read as the reverse complement.
ATGGGCACACAACCTCTTAATAAATGCAATAATGATATCAGTATTAGTAATGACTATGAAAATATAATGATACACAATTTAGCATGACCCTGGGGGTGGGAATGAGAGTTGGTCATGGGAAGTGGTATGGACTAAGGGGAGAAAGGATGACTGCAGCTCTATCTGTCTTGTCAAATCCATCCCCTCTCATCAATCCATTCTTCCAGCCATTCATCTATCTATCCATCCATTCATCCATCCAGAACACGGGCTTGGGAGTGAGAGGCCGCATAGAAACCTTGTACCTACTCCAGCACTTAGAATAGTGTTTGGCACATAGTAAGCACTTAACAAAGACCATACTCATTACTATCATTAATATCAATGGTATTTACTAACCACATCCTGGGTGCAAAGCACGGTAGTAAGCTCTCAGGAGAGTAGAAAAGAGATGAAGAGATAAAAGATTATGATCTAATGGGGGAGCTAGACACAGAATAAATTATGTAGAGGAGGAAGGAAAGAAGGGAAAGATGAGAAAGTGGATGAAAGTTTGATTCAAGAGTTCAGGTTATATAGTCAGTATGAACAGAGCTTCAACGGATTTGCAATCAGGACAAGACAGAAGAAGCAGCGTCGCCTAGTGGGTAGAGCGTGGGCCCGGGATTCAAATTGACATGGGTTCTGATCTCGGTTCCAACACATGTCTGTTGCTTGACCTTGGGCAGGGTCGCTTATCTTCTCCGTATCCTCGTTTCTTCATCTGTAAAATTGGGATTGAGATGTGAGCCCCATGGGGGACATGGACTATGTCCAATATGATTGGCTTGTAACTACTCCAGCATTTAGTATAATGTCTGACATGTAGTAACCACTTCACAAAGGCCAAAAGAAAAAGTTACAGTTCGCTGATTGACTGACAGATTGAGTGTCTCAAAGGTGACAAAGGTGAAACCATTCACGATGGCTAAAGACTGTTATTGAAAACAGTTGGTATGCTGGGATGCAGATTCCGCTGTTTCCACGGGAACCCTGAGTACCGGCACCATCGCTGATGCTGCAGGGACAGGGCCCTTGTCTCCCAGGAGCCTCAGGGACCACGTGACCTGGGGGTGCTTGGCTTGTCCAGGCCACGAGTTCCCCCGACAGGGCCCCAAGACATCCTCCGGGAATCCCCTCTGGAGCAGCTCCTGCTTTATCTGCAGGGACGGGGGCAGTCTGAAGAGCTTCTCAAGGTCTGAGGGAGAGCGGAGAGGGATCGAGGGCTCATCTCTGTTCCTTTCTGGCTAACCGAACCCAAGAGTCTGAGGGGAAAGATTAGACCAACCCAATCCTTCAAGGGTCAGCGACCCCCAGCCCCACGTTGTCCCCTTGAGAGTGACTGGGGGTAGGTTGGATAGTGGGGTTGGGGGGATGAGGATGAAGATGGAAGAGATGGAGCCAGTCTGGGGCCTAGGGTTCAGATCAGAGCTGAGGCCCCGAGTGGTGCAGGGCGCTAGAAGGAGGGGAGGTGTTTTCCAGTTCAGTAACCCCAAATTACCCCACGCCTCTCCTCCTTCCTCCTGAAACCTCGCTAGCATGCCAACTAACCTCTGGGCTACGGTCGTTCAGCACAGTGTCAGCACTGTGGACAATCACTTTGGCCTTCAGTGGGTCCCAGAATCTCTTGCAAAGGGTAAATGACAGGTAGGGCTGAGAGAATGTGACCAGTTTTGGACAGCCTCTGGTACTATCAGCAATTCCTCCTTGTAAGAATTCTTGCCCATATTGGCTTTCCAGCCTTCTGAGCTAGGTTGACATAGTCTAATTTACTATCAATAAATTAATCTTGAATCATATTGACTGAGCAGTTACTGTGTGCACTAAGCACTTGCCGAGTAATCATTATAATAGTAGTACCGGGTAAGCTCCTTCTATGTCGCAAGCACTGTCCTAAGTTCTGGGGCAGATACAAGTTAAGCAAGTTGGATACAGTCCTCGTTCCACATGAGGCTCACAGTCTAAACTCCCATTTTATAGATGAGGTAACTGAGGCTCAGATAATTTGAATGACTTGCCCATCGTCACCCAGCAGACATGAGGCAGAGCTGGAATTAGAAATAGATACTTCTGACTCCTCCTAACTTCCAAGCTCATGCTTTATCCACTTTATAACACCATAGCACTTTCCCTGCTCCTTCTAGAAGAAAGGAAAGAATAGAAAGATGAATATGAAATTATTGCGTGCCATTTTGCAGATGAGAAAACTGAGGCCCAGAGAAGTGAAGCGACTTGGCCAAGGTTGCACAGCAGCAAAGGAACAGAGGCAGGATGAGAACCAAATTCCTCTGACTCCCACTAAGCTATGTTTGGGAGAGTACAATAGAACACAGCTGGTAGCTGTGTACGCTGCCCACAGGGAGCTCACAGTCAAGAAGAGAATACCTGGACCCATGCTTCTTCCACTAAATGAGAATGGAAATGAGTTGATTCGCACTTGAGTTAGGTGAAGTTGGTTTAGAGGGCTGGGAAATGAATCGGGGTAGCTGGTTGAAGGAGGGGTGATTTTAGCAGTGCTCAGAATTCGGAAAGAACTGTGTTCCCTCTGATTTTGAGTCGATAAGAGAGGGAGTTCCAGGCTAGGACTGGAATGGGAGAGTCGATCGCGAATAACAGCTAGAATGTTGCTTTGAGAGATGAGTAGATGAGTTGAACGATGAAAAGGAGTTATGTGCAGTCATAGAGTGGAAGGCCTTCAAGCTGATTGTGATATTTTGTTGCTTGTGTAAAGATACAACTTGTCATGACAGGAGGTTGAGGAAAGGAGAGTTGTAGGGTGAGCGATGCTTTAGAAAAGGACTAGATGAATAATGAGGTATACTTGTGTTTGTGTGTGTACAAATGTGAATGCAGATATGTGAGTAAATGGATTCACTTTGGACTATACTTTTTTGTTTTTGTTTGTTTGTTTTATAGTATCAGGTGCTTATTACGTGCCAGGTACTGTACTATGCACTGGGGTAAACAGCTAAACAGCTTGGACATAGTCCAAGCCCTATAGGGTGCTCACAATTGTAATCCCCATTTTTCAGATGAGGTACCCGAAGCACAGAGAAGATAAGTGACTGGCCCCAGGTCACACAGCAGACATGGATAGAATCCATGTCCTTCTATCTACCAGGCTCATTCTCTCTCCACTAAATATATGAATTCATGTATAAAGGCATTTCCTGTTTGACTATAAAACCACCAGTAATGTACATATCTTTATGTTCTCTGACTTCTCCTATCCGCTATTCCCTTTAGGTTCAGTCTCCTTAACCAAAAATAATGCTCGAGATTTCTTAAGTGCTTACTACGTTCCAAGCAAAGTATTACGTGCTGGGAGAGATTCAAGACAATCTGGTAGAACACAGTCCGTGTCCCAGATAGGTATTCAGAGACTAGGTAGGAGGGAAAACAGGTACCAAATCCTCATTTTACTATTGAGAAACCTGAGGCATAGAGAAATTAAGTCACTTTCCCATGGCAATGCAGGCGACAAGTGGTAGGGCTGGGATTAGAACCCGTATCCTCTGACTCCCAGGCCTGTGTTCATCCCAATAGCAACCTGCATCTACACAGTTCGAAGCTTGGTGCTTCCAATAGAATGACAACTCCTTGGGAGCAGTGATCATATGTACTAATACCTTGTCCTCTGTAGGTACTCAATAAATAGAATTGATTGAATTGGTCCTATTCCTTCACCCCCAACATCCATGTCTCTAAATTGAAGTCTTCTCTCTTCCTCTGCAGGGAGTCGGTATCATTACCCAGAAATGTTCAGTGTCTCCACGGTGAACTCAAAGATCATTTTGAATTCAATAACTTGTCTCCTCTCCATAGAGAATCACCAGCAAGTGTCCTGTCAATTCCTTCACTCAACCCATAAATTGACTCTAATTGGCTCTTCCCTCATCACATGCAGAAAGTCAATGCTGTCTCCCCAAAATGCCCAGTGTCTCCACAGTGTGTGAATTCCTCCTGCTGGGTTTCACGGATATGTGGGAGCTACAGCTGGTCGACGCAGGGCTGCTCCTCCTGGTCTACCTGGTAAACCTGTCGGGGAACCTCCTCATCATCGACATCACCGCCCTCTACCGGCGCTTCCATACACCCATATACCTCTTACTCAGGCACCTGTCCGTCTTCGACCTCTGCCTCATCTCCGTCACTGTCCCCAAATCTGTCAGTCTTTCAATCTCCTTCCTGAGCTGTGTGGCTCAGCTCTTACTGGTGATCTTGTTTGGCGCTTCGGAGTATTTTGTCCTCACGGAGATGTCCTATGACTACTACACCGATATCTGCCGCCCCTGTACTACGAGGTCATCATGGACCAAGGAGCCTGTCAAAAGATGGCCGCCGCCACCTGGCTCAGAGGAGGGCTGTTAGGGGTTCGATTTTCAGCTTCGACTTTCTCCCTGTCCTTCTGCGTGTCTGCCATTGTCCAGAAGTTCTTCTGGGATGCCCTCTCCCTGCTGGAGATCACATGCTCCGAGGACCACATCGCCATCAATGTGAGCGGTACCGACGGGGTAGCCTTAGCCGTCGTCTGCCTTTCTCTATCGTCAACCCCAACGCGAGCATCTTCCGGGCCATGCTGAGGAGGCTGCCCGCCGAGGACAAAGTCTTCTGCACCTTCCTGTCTCACCTCGCCATTGTTATCATCGTCATTTTGACAGCCATCACCGCTTATCTGAAGACACTCTCAGACTCCTCCTCGATGCCGGACCTGCTGGTGTCCGTGTTCTATGCAGTGATACCCCCGGCCCTGAAGCCCCTCATTTACAGCTTGAGGAACTGGGACATGAAGGCAGCCATCTGGAGAGTCATAAAGGGAAGCTTTTCCCACCCTTTCCTCTGGAAAACGAACTGTCTCTTTATGTTGATATTTCCATCACTCCCCTCACTAAGACAAAGGGGTGCATGTGAGCAATTACTTTTTCTGGCTGGAAGAAGGCTTCCTCAGAGTCCGGAGGGACGTCTGATAAGATCAGTGTGTGTTGGACAATCCCGCCTCAGAGGGCATTGCTCTGGCGTCAATACACGCTAAAAGATTGGACCCAGTTTATATTCCATTAGGGGCTCAATCCTCACCTCCAGTTTACAAAAGAGGGTACTGAAACCACAAAGCAGTGAAGTAACTTGCCCAAAGTCCCACAGTAGACAAGTGGCGGAACCAGGATTATTACCCAGGTCCTTCCGATTCTCAAGCCTGTGCTCTATCCACTTGTCCACGCTGCTTCTTTTGGGTAAGTCATTTAACCTTTATAATTAACAAAACATTTTTTTCCTTCGCAGACCACTGAAGCTCTCCAAAATCTGTCAGTCTCACGCGATGTGGAAAAATTCCCTACTTGTGCTGGCTTCCTTAGTATCGATGTCTTCTTCTGAATAAAGTTTATCTATCCGACTTACTGCTTTTCCTTTCTGAGCGTGAAAGTGTTATCGGTGCTATGACCTAATCATGATAATAATAATAATGGCATTTGTTAAATGCTTACTATGTGGAATGCACTGTTCTAAGCGCTGGGGAGGATACAAGGTGATCAGGGTATCCCACGTGGGGCTCACGGACTTAATCTCCAATTTACAGATGAGGTAACTGAGGCACAGAGAAGCTAAGTGAGGTGCCCAAAGTCACACAGCTGACAAGCGGCGGACCCGGGATTAGAACCCATGACCTCTGATTCCCAAGCCCGGGCTCTTTCCATTGAGTCACGCTACTTCTGAAGTAGTGTGATCTAGTGGAAAATGCATGGATCTAAGAGTCATTCATTCAATCGTTTGATTGAGTGCTTACTGTGTGCAGGACACTGTCAGAGCGCCTGGGGAGAATGTAAGGTCACCCAAACTGCCAAGGCTGCCCCCCCGCCTTACCTCCTTCCCCTCCCCACAACACCTGCATATATGTTTGTACATATTTATTACTCTATTTTACTTGTACGTATTTACTGTTCTATTTATTTTATTTTGTTAATATGTTTTGTTTTGCTGCCTGTCTCCCCCTTCTAGACTGTGAGTCTGCTGTTGGGTAGGGACCGTCTCTATATGTGGCCAACTTGTACTTCCCAAGCGCTTAGTACAGTGCTCTGCACACAGTAAGCGCTCAATAAATGCGAATGAATGACTGAAAGGCAGTGTCACAGTACCAAAACCCGGCAGCAGGCTGCCTGGTAGCCATGATTGGGCAGTGCATAATAATGATAATAATGATAACAATAACAGTAGCAATAATAATAATAATAATAATAATAATAATAATAATAATAATAATGGTATTTGCTAAGCTCGTACTATTTGCCAGGCACTGTACTCAGCACTGGGGTGGATTCAAGTCAATCAGGATGGAGGGGCTTAATAATAATAATAATGGCATTTATTAAGCACTTACTATGTGCAAAGCACTGCTCTAAGCGCTGGGGAGGTTACAAGGTTATCAGCTTGTCCCACAGGGGGCTCACAGTCTTAATCCCCATTTTACAGATGAGCTAACAGAGGCAAAGAGATGTTAAGTGACTTGCCCAAAGTCACACAGATGACAATAGGTGGAGCCTGGATTTGAACCCATGACCTCTGACTCCAAAGCCCGTGCTCTTTCCATTGTGCCACACTGCTTCTCAGCTGCTTCTCACGCTGCATCACGCTGCTTGTGATGGTTCCTTTCCACACTCCTAGAACGAGTCGTCTACACCCGCTGCTTCGAATTTCTCAACGCCAATACTCTCCTTGACCCCATCCAATCTGGCTTCCATCCCCTACACTCCACCGAAACTGCCCTCTCATAGGTCACCAATGACCTCCTTCTTGCCAGATCCAATGTCTCCTACTCTACCCTAATCCTCCTCGACCTCTCAGCTGCCTTCCCCATTGTGGATCACCCCCTTCTCCTCAACGTGCTATCCAATCTTGGCTTCACAGTCTCCCCGTCCTCTCCTAGTTCTCCTCTTATCTCTCCGGCCGTTCATTTTCAGTCTCCTTTGCGGTCTCCTCCTCTTCCTCTCATCCCCTTACTGTAGGGGTTCCTCAAGGGTCAGTACTTGGTCCCCTTTTGTTCTTTATCTACACTCACTCCCTTCTCTCATTTGCTCTCGCGGCTCCACGCTGATGATACCCAAATCTACATATCTTCCCCTGTACTCTCTCCCTCCCTCCAGGCTTGTATCTCCTCCTGCCTTCAGGATATCTCCATCTGGGTGTCTGCCCTTTATCTAAAACTCAGTATGTCTTAGACTTAACTCCTTATCTTCCCTCCCAAACCCTGCCCTCTCCCTGACTTTCTCGTCACTGTAGACGGCACTACCATCCTTCTCGTCTCACAAGCCTACAACCTTGGTGTTATCCTCGACTACGCTCTCTCGTTCACTCCTCACATCCAATCCGTCACCAAAACCTGCCGGTCTCACCTCAGCAACATCGCCAAGATCTGCCTTTTCTTCTCCAACCAAACCGCTACCTTGCTGGTTCAGTCTCTTATCCTATCCCGACTGGATTACTGCATCAGCCTCCTCTCTGATCTCCCACCCTCCCGTCTCTCCCCACTTCAGTCTATACATTACTCTGCTATCCGGATTATCGTTGTACAGAGACATTCTGGGCATGTTACTTCCCTTCTCAAAAATCTCCAGTGGCTGCCTGTCAACCTAGGAATTAAGCAAAAACTCCTCACTCTCGGCTTCAAGGCTCTCCATCACCTCGCCCCCTCCTACCTCACCTCCCGTCTCTCCTTCTACAGCCCAGCCTGCACCCTCCGTTCCTCTGTTGCTAACCTCCTCACTGTACCTCTTTCTTGCCTGTCCCTCCTTCGACCCCCGGCCCACGTCCTTCCCCTGGCCTGGAATGCCCTCCCTCCACAAATCCTCCAAGCTAGCTCTCTTCCTCCCTTCAAAGCCCTATTGAGATCTCACCTCCTCCAAGAGGCCTTCCCAAACTGAGCCCCGTTTTTCCTCTCCTACTCCCCATTCCCCCGCCCTACCTCCTTCCCCTCCCCACAACATTTGTATATATTTGAACAGATTTATTACTCTATTTATTTTACTTGTACATATTTACTATTCTTTTATTTTATTAATGATGTGTATATAGCTTTAATTCTATTAGTTCTGACGATTTTCACACCTGTCAACATGTTTTGTTTTGTTGTCTGTCTCCCCCTTCTAGACTGTGAACCGTTGTTGGTTAGGAACCATCTCTATATGGTGCCGACTTGTACTCCCAAGCGCTTAGTATAGTGTTCTGCACACAGTAAGTGCTCAATAAATGCAATTATTTACCCGGCCTTTGTCGCAGCAGCAGCAGCAAGCCAAGAGAAGGAGTGTGGCCTAAGGACCTGGGTTCTAATCCCGGCTCCACCACTTGTCTGCTGTGTTACCTTGGGCAAGTCACATCATTTTTCTGGGCCTCAGTTCTCTCATCTGTAAAATGGAGATTAAGACTGTGAGTCCCATGTGGGACGGGGACCTGTCTGATCCAATTTGCTTGTATCCACTCCAGCGCTTAGTACAGCGTCTGGCACATAATAAAAGTTTATCAAATATCACAATTATTTTTATTGTTATTATTATTATTATTACTAAGGATGGGAGGGAGCTTTTTACACAGGCCTAGACAGAGAAAATTAAGCACCCTGAGACAGGGAAGCACAGAGAAGCAGCATTGACCAGTTGATAGTGCATGAACCTGGGAGTCAGACGACCTGGGTTCTAAGTTTACCTCCACTGCCTGTCTGCCACACGACCTTGAACAAGTTATTTCACTTCTTGCCTCAACTACCTCATCTTTAAAATGGGGATTAAGACTGGAAATCCTATGAGGGACAGGGCCTGTGTCCAACCTGACTAGCTTATATATACTTCGGTGCTTAGAAAGGTCCCTGGAAAATAGTAAACCCGTACCACGTACCATTATGAAAAAACAATGATCAGAGAATGTCACGTGAATTTAATAGAGTTTCAGGAAGGAGTTTTGAATATGGAAAGCCCTGTGGTCTGGTGGATATGAAGGGAGAAGATATTCCATGTGGGGGAAAGGTGGTGAGGTAAGGGTCTGAGTCGGAGGAGTTGGGAACGAGGCACAGTGAGATGGTGAGCTTGAGAGGAATGGAGAATTTGGATAAGAATTCAGTAGGGTTAAATAATTTATATCAATCAATCGATTATATTTATTGAGTGCCTACTATGGGAAGACCTTGGTACTATACGCTTGGGAGAGTACGATAAAACAATATAACAGGGTTGGTAGACACATTCCCTGCCTATGATGAGCTTACAATCTACAGGGGAATGTCTAAAGTGGATTGCTGCAGATTTCAGATGGTCCCAACCCGTGGGATGGGATGAAGCGCCAAATCTCAGAGCTCAACCAGAACGCTATTATTACTGTATTTATTTTATTAAGGTTATCTATGATTCTATTTCTCTATTTTGATAGTATTGACGCCTGTCTACTCGTTTTTTTTTTTTTTTTGTCTGTCTCCCCTTTCTAGACTGTGAGCCCATTGTTGGGTAGGTATTGTCTCTGTTGTTGAATTGTACTTTCCAAGCCTTTACTACAGTGCTCTGCACACAGTAAGTGCTCAATAGATATGATTGAATGAATGAATGAATGGATGAATCACAGAGATGGAATGATGATCAGTTTGTTGATATTGTCATAAGAAGGAGTCCCAGAGTGGGAACCACATGGGACTGGACAGTCATTTAGATTGTCGGTTCCGGAACCACAGGGAGCCTACGATCATGGCCTTCTGAGATTCCTGGACAATCAGCTGTCTCAGTGGAGCCCCGGGCCATCCTCCCAAGGGGAGCCTCCCAGGAAATAACCCGGCCATTGTCTGAGGGGACGGCACAACCACCAGAGGGCTGAGAGGGGGAGGGAGGATCCTGACAGCTCTCCCTCTTCCCCCAGACCTTCCTGTCACTGCCACCCTCGTCCAGGACTGACGAGACGGAGTGAGCTTCTCTCTCAGCAGAGGTCGGTGCTCTCCAGCCCAGGACAGGCCAGGTGATTCCGGAGCGGAGCAGGGGAAAGGTGAGGAAAATTTAAATAGGAAACTGGGATGACTAGGGTCATAGTCACAATTTCTCTAAATTAAAAGCAGTGTCGCTTAGTGGAAAGAGCATGGGCCCGGGAGTCAAGAGGACCTGGGTTCTAATTCATTCATTCAATCTTATTTATTCTCGGAGATCCGGGAGCTTCAGATGATCCACGCCGCGCTGTTCCTCTTGGTCTAACCAGCGACCCTGACAGGAAATCAACTCATCGTCGCCGTCACCGCCCTCGACCAGCACCGCCACATCATCATCATCATCATCATCAATCGTATTTATTGAGCGCTTACTATGTGCAGAGCACTGTACTAAGCGCTTGGGAAGTACAAATTGGCAACATATAGAGACAGTCCCTACCCAACAGTGGACTCACAGTCTAAAAGGGGGAGACAGAGAACAAAACGAAACATACTAACAAAATAAAATAAATAGAATAGATATGTACAAATAAAATGAATAAATAAATAAATAAATAGAGTAAATAAATACGTACAAACATATATACATATATACAGGTGCTGTGGGGAAGGGAAGGAGGTAAGATGGGGGGATGGACAGGGGGACGAGAGGGAGAGGAAGGAAGGGGCTCAGTCTGGGAAGGCCTTCTGGAGGAGGTGAGCTCTCAGCAGGGCCTTGAAGGGAGGAAGAGAGCTAGCTTGGCGGATGGGCAGAGGGAGGGCATTCCAGGCCCGGGGGATGACGTGGGCCGGGGGTCGATGGCGGGACAGGCGAGAGCGAGGTACGGTGAGGAGATCAGCGGTGGAGGAGCGGAGGGTGCAGACTGGGCTGTAGAAGGAGAGAAGGGAGGTGAGGTAGGAGGGGGCGAGGTGATGGAGAGCCTTGAAGCCCAGGGTGAGGAGTTTCTGCCTGATGCGCCACACACCCCTTGTACCTCTTCCTCAGGAACCTCTCCCTCCTCGACCTCTGTTACATCTTCGTCACCGTGCCCCAATCCATCCACAACTGCCTGACCGACCGTAGATCCATCTCCTTCCTGGGCTGTCACACAAGTCTTCTTGGTGGTTTTCTTTGCAGCTGCACAATAATTTGTCATCGCAGTGATGTACTATGAATGCTACGCTGCCATCTGCCTCCCCCTGCGCTACGAGGTCGTCATGAGCTGAGTGGCCTGTGGGAAGATGGCGGCCACCTCATTGCCCAGTGGGGGCCTGTTTGGAGTCCTGTTTTCATCTTCGACCTTCTCCCTGTCCTTCTGTGGGTCCAATGTTGTCCGGGACATTTTCTGTGACGTTCCCTCGAAGTAGAAGACCACCTGCCCCGAGGACCATGTCACCATCGACGTGATCGTCACTGCCGGGATAGCGTTAGGCTTTGTCTGCTTCATTCTCATCATCGCCTTGTATGTGCACATCTTCTGGGCCGTGCTGAGGATGTGGGCCGCCAAGGTCCGGGCCAAAACATTCTCCACCTGCCTGCCTCACCTCTGCATCATCACTCTCTTTGTCATGACTTATTTCTGTGCTTACCTGAAGCCACTCTCAGATTCCCCCTCAGTACTGGACCTTCTGGCTCCCATGTTCTACACTGTAGTGCCCCGCTCCTTAAACCCCCTCATCTACAGCCTGACGAGCGGGGACGTGAAGGCCGCCATGGGCAGGATCCTAAAAGGGTCACTCACCCAGCCTCTTCTCTGGGACAAAATGTCTCCTTCCTTGTGCCACACCACCACTTAACCAAGGAATGGCCCTTGGACCTAGCAAGATACTGTACTGTCTTACAAGGTTCACAGGAAATGCTGGACGTTGATGAATTCTCAAAGGCTGGTGGGGAGGCAGCTAAGACTGAAGTATGACTGACAATCCAGTTTCGGGGAGGCATCATGGCCTAAAGGAAGGGGAGTCCCTGAAGACTGTAAGCTCACTGTGGGCAGGGAATGTGTTTAACAAATCTGTTACATTGAACTTTTCCAAGTGTTTCGTATAGTGCTGGGTCCAGAGTAAGTGCTCAACAAATATGATTGATTGATTGATGGAGACTTGAGTTCTGATGCCAGTTCTGCTACTGGCTTGCTTTGTGACCTAGGGGCAGTGACGTATCCCTGGGTCTTCTCTTCCTTTTACACCCTGAGCCCCTGTGGGACAGAAATTGTGTCTGAACTGATTCTTTTGTTTCTACACCAGTAGGTGAAACAATTTAGGCACACAACCACTTAATAAATACAACAATAATATTATCATTACTAATGACTATGAAATTGTAATGATGCACTCATTCATTCAATCATACTTATTGAGCATTTACTGTGTGCAGAGCACTATACTAAGCGCTTGGGAAGTACAAGTTGGCAACATATAGAGACGGTCCCTACCCAACAGTGGGTTCACAGTCTAGAAACAGTGGGCTCACAGTCTAGAATTTATTATTAAGGAGGTGGGCGGCTGGGTTCCTACTCATCCCTCAGCTCCTTATTTTCTCCTCCCTCCTTCTCAGCACTTCCAGCCCTCTGCCCCGTCTTCCTCTGCCCTAATCCCGCCTCCCCTCCAGCCCGAATCAATCAATCAATCAATCAATCAATCAATCGTATTTATCGAGCGCTTACTATACGCAAAGCACTGTAATAAGCGCTTGGAAAGTACAAGTCGGCAACATATAGAGACAGTCCCTACCTATCAACGGGCTCATCCCAGTTCCACCACATGACTGCTGTGTGTCCTTGGGCAGGGTTGCTTAAATTCACCGTGCCTAAATTACCTCATCTGTAAAATGGGGATTGAGATGTGAGCCCCACGGGGAACGTGGACTCTGTCCAATCTGATTAGCTTGTAACTACTCCAGCACTAAGTATACTGCCTGATATATAGTAAGTGCTTCATAAAGGCCATAAGCAAAAGTTATAGTTGGCTGATTTACTGACAGATTGAGTGTTTCAGGGTGTGAATTAGACAAGGATGAAACCATTCAAAATGGCTAAAGACTGTCGTTGAAATCACGAACCGTTGGGAAGCTGAGATGCAGATGCTGCTGTATTACATAATTAAGTAGCATTACAAGTGTAGTTTTCTTGGCTTCGGTCTTCGAGGAGTTGTTCCACCACCATAGTATGGTGCATCCATTATGTAGGTTTAGATGTCCTCCTGGGGTAACGGGCTCGACCAAAGAGGCCATATGATACAGTAACAGGATTCCCAATATTCATGGAAAAGACTAACAACTAATTCATGTAAATAACAGTGAGTAGCAGGGACATACTTCCATTCATTTTCTCCAGGGCACATGATGTGTTAACCTTCCCTTGTGCGATCATTTCCGCAGGTTGGGGAGCCTTAGTAAGTGAATTTATCCATATTTTGGACCCATTGGGTAATGCTTCATTCGTAGACCCAAACCCTTTATCTCCTTGTACTGTTAGTAATGTCGGGGGTTGTCTTCGACTAGGTGTTCCAATAAAACAAGGGAGGATGAGCAATTGGGCTACCCTGTCATTGGCCTGAACCAGAATATCAGAGGGGCCGTTATTGAGGAGGATCACTTTAATTTATCCTTGGTAATCAGAATCAATGACCTCTCCTAATACCTGTATTCCTTGCAACGCTAAACTATAGCGTGGTGCTATTAGTTCAACATGTTTTGGGGGTAATTGTAGTTCTATGTCAGACTGTATTAGGCCGGTTTTTCCACAACTAAGCCTTATTTATTTTAGGACATTTAAATCTGACCCGGCAGCTTCGAGGGTGGCCTGAAATGGAGATAAGGCGCCGGGGACAATTTCCAATACTGTAATTGCTTGGTATGCATATTAGTCATTATTTGTAAGTTGGGGGTAATCGTCCGCATCAGCGGAGTTTCGCTCTCCCCATCTGGCCAATTATTCAAAACATTTAGGACATCCAACAAGAGATTTTTCCATCCTATCCTCCTCGCCGTCCCAAGCATCCGGGTCCCAAGTAACTCCAGCTTTGACAATTGCCAAAATAACCTTTCTACTACTTACCCTTCCATTTCTTATATTTATATTGTGCCACCCGCAATGCAGCCTTTTCGGCAACACTGTGGTACGCTTCCAGCTGATCCGTCAAGATGTGATTTTGAAATTGCAGTATCGTTATTCTGCTTTGTAAATCACAGAGTTGTTTTTCCAACGCTAGTTTTTCTTGCTGGGCCAGCTCTTTTCTCTCATGCACAGATCGTTATGCAGTTGCAAGCACCCAGCCTCAGCGCCCCCAAAACGATGCCTCCTTTTCCTTTTCTAAGTGAATTTTCTGCAGATATTCCACTAAATCCACAGGTTCAGCCCTTTTAAGTGTGGCCTCCAATTTTCTCACAAGCCCGCACAACAAGACCACTCCCCGGCCACAATCTTATAAGGCATAGCTTCCCATCCGGGCACCTCGACCCGAACAGGGTGATTATCAGACTTCTTTTTAAGGAATTGCATATTTCCAAGCATCCCGCTGACTACGCCAAATGTTTTGCGTAACGAAGCAGAGAAGAGTTTGGGAAGCAGAAACAGCTGGAGCCTTTTATTAAGATTGAAGTCTTTATTATAATAAATAATCAAATCACTAAATACTAATCCATAGCAAATTGTAATCAATAAGCAAACCACAAAATACTAATCTATAACAAATTATAAAGAACAAGAACAAGAAAGGGGTTCATACATCACAGATTCTAATTCATCTACTACATCCAGGTCAACAACTGCTCACCCGGAGTTTCTAGAATCGGGAAATTCAAAGGGGTTCATACATAACCTATCCTAATTCATCTGCTACATCCAGGTCAACACCTCCGTTGGGAATGCCCAAGACGGCTCACCCGGAGTCTCTAGAATCGGGAAAATCCCTGGGAAAATACCTCACCACTCCCAGGTGAGGCCTCGAGTGAGTTCCGGGACTTTCCCATTTTTATAGTCCGAAACAAAAAAATTATGTAACTTAGTTTACACAAGCTTTGGTTATTTTTGTATCTGTGTTGACACAAGGGCCGTTGTTCCCAAGGGTCCGCCCCGCTCCAAGGAACTGGCCAGGCGCCCGGTGCGGGATGAGCCTCAAGAGCACGGACGTCCTTTTTATACAATACTTTCACCTATGTGAGTCATCAACCGTCCTTTAACCCCTAACAAGGAATAGGTGTAGAAGTTATAATCATCCTTCGCAGGAGTTGTAAACAACCCTAATCAATCCATTACAATCTGTTAGGCAGTGCTGCCCTTCAAGCCAACCTACTTACTCTCCATTGTCTTCCTATTTTCCACTGCTGGTATCTTGCTCACAGTTTCTAATCCCAGATCTACCATGTGCCTGCTATGTGACCTTGGACAAGGCAGTTTACCTTATATGTACACCAGTTCCCTCATCTTTTAAAATGAGGATTCAATTCCTATTATCGCTCCTACTTAGACTGTGAGCCCTATGTGGGACCTGATTATTTTGTATCCATCCCAGTGCTTAATGCAGTGTGTTGCACATAGTAAGCGCTCAACAAATACTGCAATAATTATTACAAACCCCCTTTTCCTCACTAAGTCCTCTTTTTCCTTAGCTCCCCTTCCCTTACCCATTGCTCCAACTCACTCCCTTTGCTCTACCCCTATCCTTGCCCCACAACACTTGTGTATATATGTACATATATATATATACATATATATATACTACTATTTATTTATATGAATGCACTTTTACTTGTTTTGATGTATATCTATAATTCTATTCATTTATATTGATGCCTGTGTACTTGTTTTGATGTCTGTCTCCATCCTTCTAGACTGTAAACCCAGTGTGGGCAGGGATTATCTCTATTGCTGAATTGTACTTCCCAAGCACTTAGTATAGGTGCTCTGCACACAGCAAGTGCTCAAAAATATGATTGAATGAATAAATGAATGAATTGCCTGTTCATAATCTTGTACTACCTATGAACTTGAATACCCACAAACCCCTTTAGCATTTAGCATGCTGCATATGCCTTATTATTTACACAGTAAAATATCCCCCTTTCTTACTTCCTTTTGTCTGTAGTTTATTCTGGTACCTTTTCCCCTCTTAGATTGTAAGCTTGTTGAAGGCAGGGATTGTGTTTGCTAATTGTTTGTATTCTCCCAAGTGTCTAGTACAGTGCTCTGTATATAGTCAGAGTCTAATAGATACCACTGATTGATTGATCATGCCTACGACTTCCATTGTTCTCTTCAAAGCATGTACTACAGTGCTCAAGCTCAGTTGATTCACGGTAAGTGCTCCTGAGTGGTGGACAGCGAACATGTCTATCAGCTCTGTTCTACCATCCTCTCGCAAGCACTTATTACAGTGCTCTGCACAAAGTAAGCACTCAAAGAATATGATTGATGGATTAATTGATTCCCTTGGGAAAATTTGGGTAACTCACGCTTAGGTACAAAGATCAGCTCCCTGTCAAATACTGGGATCATTAAAGACAGAAGATAACGATTTTCTCCCCAAAGCGAAAGCCATTCCCTTCAAGGACACCCCCCCCCTCCCCCGCCCAGGGCTGCTTTCATATCCCGGTGCCTCAGGCTGTAGATGAGGGGTTCAGGGCAGGGGGCACCATGGGGAAGCACATGGACACCAGCAGGGGCAGCATCGAGGGGGAGCCTGATGGAGGCACGTCCTCCGTCAGGCTCCAAGTAAGCACAGAAACAAATCATGACAAAGAGAGTGATGACGTCGAGGTGAGACAGGCAGGTATAGAAGGCTTTGGCCCGGCCCTCGGCAGCCGGCAGCCTCAGCACGCCCCAGAAGATGCGCATAGAGATAAAACAGACAAAAGCGATTACCACGCCAGTAGTCACACACAGATTAATGGCGACGTGGTCCTCGGAGCAGGAGATCTTCAACAGGGAGGAGACGTCACAGAAGAACAGGGGGACGACGTTGGGCCCACAGAAGGACAGAGAGAAGGATGGAACTGAAAACGAGATTCCATACAGCTCCCCGCTGAGCCGGGAGGTGGCAGCCATCTTTACCCAGGCTTCTCGGTCCACGATGACACCATAGCACAGGGGGCTGCAGATGACCACGTAGTGGTCGTAGGGCATTGCTGTGAAGATGAAAAGAACTCTGAACCTCCAAGCAGGACCGGCAGAAAGACCTGAGCAGCACAGCCCAAGAAGGAGATGGATTTGCGGTTGGTCAAGGAGTTGAGGACGGAGTTGGGGACGGTGACAGTAATGAGGTAGAGGTCGCAGTCTGACAGGTTCCTGAGGAAGAAGCACATGGGGGTGTGGCGGTGCCAGTCGAGGGCAGTGATGGTCACGATGAGGAGATTCCCCATCAGGGCAGCAATATAGACCAGGAGGAACAGCGAGGCGTGTACCAGCTGCAGCTCCCGGACCTCTGAGAAACACAGCAGGAGGAATTCTGTCACCACGGTGATGTTGGCCATGTCCTGGAATAATCCTTTGGTCATCGCGTTTAAAGATGTGGGTTCTAATCCCTGGGTTCCAATCCCGGCCCTGCCACAAGTCTGCTGGGTGACGTTGGACAGGTCATTTATCTTCACGGTGTCTCAGTTCCCTCATCTGCAAAATGGAGATTAAAGCTTTGATCCCCACGTGGGACATGGACTGTGTCTAAACTGATTAGTTTGTATCGACCTCAGCGCTTAGTACATAGAGCTTGGCACATAGCAAGTTCTTAACCAAAACCATAAAAGAAACCTGATTCAGAGGTAGATGACAATCTTCACAGAGAAGTTTGCACAACAGGACAGTGACTCGGTCACAGAATAAGCCTCATCTGCTCCCCTCATCCAGTCTCCTGGCTTTGTTTAAACCAAAACAGAAACCTTTCCAGAGTTTATTGATGCTTAGTTCGCTCTAAGCATCAGCAGGGATTGTGACCACACAGCTTCCCGCCCTTCTCTTCTCATTTATACTCATTTCTCCTAGAATGCACTGGCTGTGATCTCACCAAACTGTGTGTTTAGGAGAGCCCTGCTGTAGCATTCACCGCGTCCAACACCACACTCGTCACCATCAATGGTATTTATTGAGTACTCCCTGTGTGCAGAGCATTGTACTAAGCACTTGGGAGTGTAGAGGTAGCGTTTCGTTCTAAAAATACATAAGGTATCCAGATAGGTTCACAAAGTTGGATAATAGTAACAGTTATAATGATAATAAATTGCGGCTTTTGTTAAACACTTGCTATCGTGACTTTAAGCACATTACCGGCAGGGAACATGTCTGCTCCCAAGAGCTAAGAACAGTGCATTGCACTGCACATAGGAAGCGCTCAGTAAATTCCACTGATTGATTGGTTGATATGTTGTCCCGAGGTGACCCTGGGGTACCGGCCATCTCGAGGTCAAACGCTATCTCGTGACCACCTGAGCCAGCAGGCAGAACTCGGAAGTGAGGGTGGGATACCGCCCCCACGACCAAATCTGCTAGATTGACAGCCCAAGGCGGGAAAACAGAAGGTGTCCCTCGCCCCCGTGCCAATCAAATTAGGTATGGAACAGGGGGGAGGGCAGAGATTGGATAGACTGAGGCCGGAAGCTGGAATGGCCTAGGGGCACAGGCAATAAATACCTGTCGCCTCTGACCTTCGGGGTCAGAACACCAGGGCATGAAGCAACAGCAGCAGCAGCAACCCACGTATCTCTCTCTGCCCAGAAGGCCAGATGCCCGCCCTATAACCAGAACTAATACACTGAGGCAAGGGCCGCCGGACGGGTGAGTGTCTCGTGGGTGGGACCCAGGTAACCCGCTACTGATGGGAATCATGAGTGGATTCCTCCCATGTAGGGAGAGCACATTGTGAGAGCTAGCCGCCCACCACGTGCGCGGGTAATGTAATGAATTCTTCCCATTCTTCCCATGTGAGAAAGTAAGTGGATTCTTCCCGAGTGGGAAGTGCACAAGGGTGAGAGCTAGCCGCCTCACCCACGCGCGATTAACGTATGATTTTGTTCCTCCCTTGTAGGGAAGCTCTAGTATTGCTAATTGATTATATTCCTCCCGAAAGGGAAGTTCAATCCATTGCGCCTAAACAATTACATAAATTCAATTCGCCTCGCGGAATAAATTTTATATAAAACTCAGACTTTCCGGCCCCGGCCCCCCCCCCGCCCCCCCCCCTCCCTCTCTCTCTCTCTCTCTCTCTCTCTCTCTCTCTCTCTCTCTCGTCTACCACTGAACGAACCTGTCCCCGGACGACGGATGACATATATGCCGAGCATAGGATCAAGTGCTCCTGTAGATATATTATCAGCCGATAGACCCTTTCCCTGTTCCACATGGGGAAGGAATTCTGAAATCCCCAAGTTCCCTGAAAAGGTTCTATCAAACAATCAATAGTATTTATTGAGCATTTACTGTGTGCAGAGCACTGTACTACATGCTTGGAATCAATGAATCAATGATATCTATTGAGTGCTTGCTATATGTAGAGCACTGTACTAGGTCCTTTGGAGAGTAAAATATAACAGAGTTGATAAACACGTCCCCTGACCACAAAGACATTATAGCTTAGAGGGGGAGGCAGATATTGATGTAAATAAATAAATAAATTACACATATAGACCTAAGTGCTGTGGGGCTGAAGAGGGGTGCGGCAAATACCAAGAGCCCAGAGGGTATAGATCCAATTGCAGGTTCTAGCCAAAACCCATCAGAGCAAGGCAGATAATAACTACAATATATTATTATCAAATTATGTCTCCATCTGTCAGCTTCAATTTGGCTGAACTTTGCTCTTTCCACTGTGGAGAATTAGATAAGGTTGAATGCTATGTATCAACCACTGCTCTGCCACTTGGCCACTGGGTGACCTTCACTTCTCTGTGCCTCAATTACCTCTCCTGTAAAATGGAGATTAAGACTGTGAGTTCCCTGTGTGATATGTTCTCTATCCAACCTGACTAGCTTGTGTCTACCGCAGTGCTTAGTATAATACTTGGTACATGGTAAATGCTTAACAAATCCTACAAAAACACTGTACTAGGCGCTTTTGTATTGTACTTTCTCAAATGATAATAATAGTACTTGTGAAGAGCGTACTATGTGCCTGGCACTGTAATGCTTAGTAAGGTATTCTGCACTCAATAAGTGTTCAATAAATGCCAGTGACTGATTGATAGATTGATCGATTGGGTGAACTCACATGAACAGGATAAATTTCAGCTCAGATCTCCTCTAATCTCAGACTCCCATTTCAATTCTCTCTTTTCTGCCCCTCATCTTTCCCCCGCTCCTCTCCGGAGTCGCCGGACCTGCCCTGGGCTGGGGAACATTGACCTCTGCTGAGGGAGAGGCTCACTCCATCTCATCGGTTCTGGACGTGGGTGGCAGTGCCAGGAAGTTCTGGGTGAGGGGTGAGAGCTGTCAGGATCCTCCCTCCCCCTCTTGGCTCTCCGGATGGCTGTGCCATCCCCTCAGATGATAGCCGTGGTATTTCCTGGGGGATACCCTTTGGGAGGACGGGCCCGGGTCTCTGCTGGGATGGCTAACTGTCCGGGAATCTCAGGAAAGCTGGGATCCTGAGCTCTCTATGGTCCTGGCCCCCGTAACCTAAATAACTGCCCAGTCCCACGTGGTTTCCTTTCTGGGACTCCTTCCTAGTACAACCTCAACGGACTCATAATTCTCTTTCTATGATTATGAATAATGATGATAATCATAATAATGGCATTTGGTAAGCGCTTACTATGTGTGAAGCAATGTTCTAAGCGCTGGGATTGATACAGGTAATCAGGTTGTCCCACGTGGGGCTTACAGTTTCAATCCGCATTTTACAGATGAGGTAACTGAGGCCCAGAGAAGTTAAGTGACTTGCCCAAAGTGACACAGCTAAGAAGTGGCGGAGCCGGGTTTAGAACCCACGACCTCTGACTCCCAAGCCCGTGCTCTTTCCATTAATCCACACTGCTTCTCGTGGTTAATAATAGCCTTTCTGTTTCAACTCTGGGGATAGGAGATATAACATGGTAGGGAGCATAAGCACCCTAGCTCATTTGGTTAGTCATGGTTGAATCCAATATTCAGATTGACTTGGCAAAAAAAAGGAAAGGGCCCCAAGATTTCATTCCAGTTTTGACAATGAATGGCTGTGTGTCACAGGCACCTGTAACATTTCTGAAAGGTGTAGGCTCCTTGTGTGCAAAGACTGTACCTTGGCCTTCTATTGTACTTAATTTGATTGATAGATTGATTGAATTAATACTTAAATATTAAAGTATATTATACAATAAATAATAATAATAGCAAAAGTAAGACTAGGAAGAGAAATCATAATGGCGTCTATTGAGTGATAACTGAGAGCTTTAAGTGGTTAGAAAACTTCAACCTGTACCCTTGCTCCTGGCTTCTGGGGCAGATTTGAGGATCAAAATGTAATCTAAAATACCCTTCTGCAGCTACCACTTCAATTTTATTTAATGGTATTTTTGAAACACTTACTGTGTACCAGGCACTATATTAACCACAGGGGTAGATACAAGGTAATCAGGTTGGACATAGTTTGGACACAGTATATGTCCCACATGGGGCCCACATTATTCATTCCCATTTTACAGATAAGGGATTTGAGGCCCAGAGAAGTGAAGTGACTTGCTCAGGGTTACGCAGCAGACAGGTGGCAGAGCCAGGATTAGAACTCAGGTATTTCTGACTCCCAGTCCCATGCGCTACCCTCTGCTGGTGGTGAATAAAGGGGGTGAATCCAAGTGCATGGATCCTGCACTTGGTGATGCTCACGTGGTGATGTGGTTCTCAGAACAGGTGATCGACAGCAAGGAAGGGACGTCACATAAAAACTGCTGGACGATGTTGGACCTGCTGAAGGACAGGGAGAAGGTCGAAGCTGAAAGCAAGACTCCAAACAGGCCCACACTGAGCCACGAGGCAGCGTCCATCTTCCCACAGGCCCCTCGAGCCATGACGTCTTCGTAGTTCAGGGGGAGGCAGATAGCGGTGGAGCGGTCGTAGGACATGGCCATGAGGACGAACAACTCCGAAAGAGCATACCAGACCACAGAGAAAAGTTGGAGTCACAGCCCACTAGGGAAATGGACCTCTTGTTGGTCAGGGAGCTGTGGACTGACTTGGGGATGGTGATGGAGATGAGGCAGAGGTCGAGGACAGACAGGTTCCTGAGGAAGAAGTTCATGGGGGTGTGGAGGCACCGGTCGAGGACGGTGACGGCGACGAAGAGGAGATTTCCTGTCAGGGCCGCCAGATAGACCAGGAAGAACAGCGTGGCATCGACCAGCTGCTGCTCCCGGACATTCGAGAAACCCAGCAGGAGGAATTCCCTCATCGTGGAGATACTGTTCACCGGTAGGTGATGATGATTCTCAGCACTGTACAAAGATCTTGATGAGGTGAAGAAATCAACAGGACTTTGGTCGTTGGGTCTATGGGAGGAGCAACGTATGGTGAATTGGAACAGAGTTATCAATTACAAAATGACCTATAAACTTGGTAAAAGACTTCCACGTAGATAGGAGGGAAATCTAAAGGAGGAATAACACCATAATTCTCCAAGTGGGGATAACAAGGTGACAAAGATATAAGACGGGAGAGCAGTCACAGTAATAATAGCAGTTAATAGCAACAAAAGCCCTTGTAGAAGTTGTAGTATCAGTAAATCAAGCAACTAAGAAATTGTATTTTTGAGCATTTACTCTGTGCAGAGCATTGTACTATATACATGGAAGACTTCAATATAACAGGGTTTGTACACATGTTCCTTCCCCACAACAACCTTACAGTCTAAAGGGGGATAAAGGTGTTAAAATAAAAGAAATTATGGATACGTACAGAGACTGTAAGCTCGTTGTGGGTAGGGGGTATGTCTGTTATATTGTCATATTGTACTCTGCCAAGCATTAGTACAGTGCTCTACCCACAGAGCTCTGCTCTGAGTTCAATAAATATTCATACGTTCAATCGTATTTATTGAGCACTTACTGTGTGCAGAGCACTGTATTAAGCTGATTGGCTGACTGATAAGAGCAATAACGGTGTTCATTGAGCCCTCAGTGGACACAAAAGGCAAGGATATACCAACCCTAGAAGGCAGCCTCGAGCAGACAAATTCATTCTCACACCCAGAATAACAGCTAAACATGCATGTATCCAAACACATATTGCCCTCACATGTATTCCCGCTCACTCACAGGCTGGGGTTCTCCTACAGACGGACAGTCACACAGAGTCGATCATATTTATCGAGCTCTTACCGTGTGCAGAGCATTATGCTAATCACTTGGGAGAGTACAATACAATCAAGTAGGTGGACACATACACCCATAAACCTAACTAGTCACTCATTCGGCTCTTCCCTGACACCCAGACCTGTTTCCTAGGGAGAGATGAAGAATATTCTCCACTGTTCCCTATCCAGAAATCCCCCTTTCCTAAAGTCTGGGAACTGCTCCCTGATTCTCATTTCCTGCCCTGAGCATGCGTACACATGTACACACACGCCCCCCACACACAAACACACAAAGCTGCAGGTGCAGGGAATCCAATTGCGACTGTATCTATACGAGGAAAATGAACTGCAGAGTGAAGTCTGGCTAAACAGGGAAGAGTCTGGCGTTCCATACGTCACCTTGGTCTTGGCAGAGAGATGGGAGAAATGATTAATTTATGGTATTTACTGAGCGCTTACTGTGTTCGGAGCACTAGACTAAAGCGTTAAAGAAATGACAATACAACAGAGTTGGCAGACATGTTACCATGACTGACCTCTGCCAAGCTGGTATGGTCCCATGTCTCTCTGTCCCCTCCCCTGTCGAACTCTGGGTTCGGACAGCCAAGGAGGGATTTCGAGGAGTCCTCAGGCCCATTCCGCTCTCCTGAGGACATTGAGATGCTTCTCCATATGGACCCCTTCCCCAAAGATAAAGCAGCCGACATTCTGAGGGGAATTCCTGGAGGACAGGATTGGGGTCCTCCCCAGGGTCCTCGGGGCCCAGGTGACATGAGAACCCTCTGGTCACGTGGGTCATGGTCCTTGAAACTGGTCTACAGGATGAAATATTGTCTCAGAAGTTGTTCTGCCATCTGCCTCCTTGTTCTCAGTATCTCAGTTTCTGCTTTCCATTCAGTAGCTGTTTGGGTAATCTGCTGTTGAGGTGAAATTCTCCTTTCATCAGTCACTCACTCATTCAATCAGTCGATAGTATTTATTGAATTTTTACTGTGTGCGGAACTCTGTACATCACCTCACATAGTAGTGTTCAAGTGAGTTTGATGCTGGGAGACTGACAACCATCCAGAACTTGATTGTTCATGGAATTCGTTAAGCACTTACTATGTGCCAAGCACTGTTGTAAACACAGGGGTAGGTACAGAACAATCAGGTTCCACACGGGGCTCACAGTATAAGGGTTGGGGAGGGGCAAGTATGGAATCCCAATTGTACAGATGAGGAAACTGAGGAACGGAGAAATGAAGTGAATTTCCCAAGGTCATACAGCAAGCGATTGGCAGAGCAAGGATTAGAACCCAGGTCCTCTGACTTCTGGGCCCGTGCTCTTTCCACTAGGCCATGCTGCTTCTCTGATCTTTTCTTGTAGTTTGAAAGTTAGTCCTGAACAATTAGTGATGCTGATGGAACTCTGATTCAGAAGGGGTGGTGCCAGGATGGTGTAATAGGTAGAACACGGGCCTGGGAGTCAGAAGTTCATGGGTTCCAATCCCAGCTCTGCCACTTGTCTGCTGTGTGATCTTCGACAGCTCACTTCACTTCTCTGGGCCTCAGGTACCATATGTGTACAACGGGGACTAAGACCATGAACGCCAGGATGGACAGGGACTGTGTTCAACCTGATTAAATTGTATCTACCCAAGTGTTTAGTGCAGTGCCCGTCCCATAGTAAGTGCTTCACAAATACCAGTTAGAAAAAACAACACAAAAAAGCATGGATTGATTGATTGATCATTCCGAGTGCCAGTAAAAACAAAACAAAACAAAACAAAAATTAACTAATCACTCTGGGGAAAATTAATTTTGTTTGAGCCATACTCTGCACACACATATAGGAACACACAAACATTTAGACATGAAACACTCTAAAGAAATGCCGAAAATAGGAGCAAGGTGCATTCTGCAACTTGGTCATTGGGCATTGTAAAGTTTAGAAGTTTCAGATCGGGTTGCACAGCAGGGAGATGAGTCAATTAAGGGGTTAATCCCTTCATCGATGACATTATTTCTGGGAGAAAATCAGTTCCGACTGACAAAGGTACAACATTGATTGTCACCTTCCACCAAGACTTGTGCCCTTCTTCGAAGCTGGCCTTCAGCTCAGGAGGCAGAAGAAGAATCTAGCCTGTCCCACTCTGTCTGTGGAAACGAGGAGTGTGTTCTAGATAAGTGTTATAGATGGTTTTCTCTTCCCCTAGGGTGGTCTGTGGGTGAAACACATACTTAGATGCGAAGATCCCGTCTCTGAAAGATGTGGGGGTTATTCACTCATTCTCCTCCCTTATTGACACCCATACCCATCATCCCTGTCAGCTCTTCCGTACATTCAACTCCCTTCTCAGGCCCCCGGTTCCTCCCCCTCCTCCTTCCCTCACCCCCAACGATCTGGCCTCCTACTTCATTAATAAAATTAAATCCATCAGGTCTGACCTCCCCAAAGTCACTCCACCTCTTCTCCAACCCCCCGGCTCTCAAATCTCTCTGCTACTCTCCCATCCTTCTCAGCAGTATCCTCAGAGGAGCTCTCCTCCCTCCTCTCAAGTGCTACTCCGGCCACCTGTGCTTCTGACCCCATTCCCTCTCATCTCATGAACTCTGTCGCTCCGTCCCTTCTCCCGTCCTTACCTTCCATCTTCAACCGCTCACTCTCCACTGGTTCCTTCCCCTCTGCCTTCAAACATGCCCATCTCTCTCCCATCCTAAAAAAAACCCTCCCGTGACCCCACCTCACCTTCTAGTTATCGCCCCATATCCCTCCTACCATTCCTTTCCAAAGTCCTTGAACGAGTCGTCGATACGCGCTGCCTCGAATTCCTCAACACCAACTCTCTCCTCGACCCCCTCCAGTCTGGCTTCCGTCCCCTACATTCCACGGAAACTGCCCTCTCAAAGGTCACCAATGACCTCCTGCTTGCCAAATCCAACGGCACATACTATATCCTAATCTTCCTCGATCTGCCAGCTGCCTTCGAAACTGTGGACCACCCCCTTCTCCTCAACACGCTATACAAACTTGGCTTCACAGACTCCGTCCTCTCCTGGTTCTCCTCTTATCTCTCCGGTCGTTCATTCTCAATCTCTTTTGCAGGATCCTCCTCCCCCTCCCATCCCCTTACTGTGGGGGTTCCCCAAGGTTCAGTGCTTGGTCCCCTTCTGTTCTCGATCCACACACACTCCCTTGGTGACCTCATTCGCTCCCACGGCTTCAACTATCATCTCTACGCTGATGACACCCAAATCTACATCTCTGCCCCTGCTCTCTCTCTCCCTTCCTCCAGGCTCGCATCTCCTCCTGCCTTCAGGACATCTCCATCTCGATGTCTGCCGGCCACCTAAAACTCAACATGTCCAAGACTGAACTCCTTGTCTTCCGTCCCAAACCCTGCCCTCTCCCTGACTTTCCCATCACTGTTGACGGCACTACCATCCTTCCCGTCTCACAGGTGCGCAACCTTGGTGTCATCCTCGACTCCGCTCTCTTGTTTACCCCTCAGATCCAAGCCGTCACCAAAGCCTGCCGGTCTCAGCTCCGCAACATTGCCAGGATCCGCCTTTTCCTCTCCATCCAAACCGCTACCTTGCTCGTTCAAGCTCTCATCCTATCCCGTCTGGACTACTGTATCAGCCTCCTTTCCGATCTCCCATCCTCGTGTCTCCCCCGACTTCAATCCATACTTCATGCCGCTGCCCGGATTGCCTTTGTCCAGAAACGCTCTGGGCATGTTACTCCCCTCCTCAAAAATCTCCAGTGGCTACCAATCAATCTGCGCATCAGGCAGAAACTCCTCACCCTCGGCTTCAAGGCTCTCCATCACCTCGCCCCCTCCTACCTCACCTCCCTTCTCTCCTTCTACGTCCCAGCCCGCACCCTCCGCTCCTCTGCCGCTAATCTCCTCACCGTGCCTCGTTCTCACCTGTCCCACCGTCAACTCCTGGCCCACGTCATCCTCCTGGCCTGGAATGCCCTCCCTCCCCACATCCGCCAAGCTCGCTCTCTTCCTCCCTTCAAGGCCCTACTGAGAGATCACCTCCTCCAGGAGGCCTTCCCAGACTGAGCCCCCTCTTTCCTCTCCCCCTCCTCCTCCTCTCCATCCCCCCCGTCTTACCTCCTTCCCTTCCCCACAGCACCTGTTTATATGTATATATGTTTGTACATATTTATTACTCTATTTATTTAGTTATCTTACTTGTACCTATCTATTCTATTTATTTTTTTGTTAATATGTTTGTTTTTGTTCTCTGTCTCCCCCTTCTAGACTGTGAGCCCATTGTTGGGTAGGGACTTTCTCTATATGTTGCCAGCTTGCACTTCCCAAGCGCTTAGTACAGTGCTCTGTACAAAGTAAGCTCTCAATAAATACGATTGATTGATTGATTGACTGATTGATTGATTCACTGTTGCCTTGTTGACTTCAGCAGGCAAAGAATGGTGACTTCATGCCCGCACGATGGAAGCCATACCCTGCCTGGCCCTCACCCCGGGGCGACCTTTACGTCCCTGTTCCTCAGGCTGCAAATAAGGGGGATCAGGGTGGGTTGCACCACGGCATAGAACACGGACACCAGCAGGTCCAGGACTGAGGGGGAATCTGAGGGTGGCTTCAAGTAAGCACAAAAACAAGTCATGACAAAGAGATTAACTACTGTGAGGTGCAGCAGACAGGTGGAGAAGGCTTTGGCCCGGCCCTCGGAGGCCGGCATCCTCAGCACGGTCCAGAAGGTGTACGCGTACGAAACGATGATGGGAATGAAGAAGATGATGGCTAACGCTTCCTCGGTGGTGACGCGCACGTCGACGACGATGTAGTCCTCGGAGCAGGAGATCTTCAGCAGGAAGGGGACGCCACAGAAGAACTGCTGGACGACTTTGAACCCGCAGAAGGACAGGGAGAATTTCGAAGCTGAAAACAAGACTCTAAACAGGCCCGCACTGAGCCACGAGGTGGCGGCCATCTTCCCACAGGCCCCTCAAGCCATGAAGACCTCATAGCGCAGGGGGGAAGCAGATGGTGTCGTAGCGGTCATTGGACATCACCGTGAATACAAAATATTTTGCACTTGCAAAGAAAAACCCCAAGAAGTCTTGTGTGACACAGCCCAATAAGGAGATGGATCTGCGGTCAGTCAGGGAGCTGTGGATGGATTTGGGGACGGTGACAGAGATATAGCAGAGATCGGCCACTGACAGGTGCCTGAGGAAGAAATACATGAGGGTATACATGGCGACGATGAGGTGATTCCCTGTCTTGTGGTGTAGACCAGCTGCAGCTCCCGGAACTCCGAGAAACACAGCAGGAGGAATCCCATTTCCATGGAGACGTTGGGCATTTGTGGGAGGCAGCATTGACTTTCTGCAGTGGATGAGGGAATAACCAAAGGTAAAGTTCATTGATGGGATGACTGAAGAAACTGACAGGAAATTTGCTAGTGATTCCCTATGGAAAGGAGACAGTTACTGAATTCAAAATGATCTTTGAGTTACATACCCAGCAAGAAAGATCCAGTCAATCAATCAATCGCATTTATTGAGCGCTACTGTGTGCAGAGCACTGTACTAAGCTCTTGGGAAGTACAAGTTGGCAAAATATAGAGGGCCAGGGGGAGGACATGGGCTGGGAGTCAACGACACTCTCCACCTTCAAAGCTCTCCTAAAATCTCACCTCCTCCAAGAGGTTTTCCCCCACTAAGCTCTCATTTCCCCTACTCCCTTTCCCTTCTGTGTCATCTTTACACTTGGATCTGTAAAATGGGGATGAAGACTGTGAACCCCGCGTGGGAGAACCTGATGACCTTGTATCTACCCCAGCGCTTAGAACAGTGCTTGGTACATAGTAAGCGCTTAACAAATACCATTGTTATTATTAACTGTACCATTTAAGCACTGGATATTCAAACCATCTTCAGCCGCATAGCAGTCAATTAGTCAAACATATTTATTGAGCACTTACTGTGTGTAGAACACTGTATTGAACACTTGGGAGAGTACTTATATATATCCATAATTTAATATAATTATAGTACATATAATTACATAAAATTAATAATTAATATTCTATAATTAATACACATACATATGATTAATTGTAATTTAATTATAATAATAAGTAATAACGATGGCATCAGTAAGTGGTCAATAAATACGATTGAATGAATGAACTCACCTTCAGCCCCATAGCAGTCAATTAGTCAAACGTATTTACAGAGTGCTTACTGTGTGTAGAGCACTCTACTAAGCGCTTGGGAGATTACTTATGTACATATCCATAATTTAATGATAAGTAATAATGATGGCATTTGTTAAGTGCTTACTGTGTGCCAAGCACTGTACTAAGCGCTGGGGTGAATACAAGCAAATCGGGTTATTCATTCATCATTCAATCGTATTTATTGAGCGCTTACTGTGTGCAGAGCACTGTACTAAATGCTTGGAAAGTACAAGTTGGGAACATATAGAGAGGGTCCCTACCCAACAGCGGGCTCACAGTCCAGAAGGGGGAGAGAGACAACAAAACAAAGCATATTAACAAAATAAAATAAATAGAATAAATATGTACAAGTAAAATAAATAGAGTAATAAATATTCATTCAATAATATTCATTATTGAATTATTCATTCAATAATAAATATTCATTCAATCGTATCACATTAATTTGGTCGATTTAACAGGAATTCCTAGAGTGTCTCTCCTCCGCCACCCCAGCAGAGTTGGTAGACACATTCCCTCCCCACATAGAGTTTACAGTCTGAAGGGATATCATTTTCTATCTTTGTCTTCAACCCTCCTTACTGCCTGAACTTGTTCGCTGCTCTACTACGCAATACTTTGCGTGCACACACATACACACACAAACACACAGTTTCTAGCACAGGGAACCTGATTGCAGCAACTCCTGTAAAGTGTCAAATGAATTGGTTTAATAGTATTTATTAAGCACTTACTATGAGCACTGTAGTAAATGCTACAATAGAATAAAAAACAGACACAGTCCCTGCCCACAACAGTCTAGAGGAATACAGTCTAGAGGAATAACGGATTGTAGTTGAGTTGACTTCAGTGAATGCCTGATCACTGGCATCAGTGTTATTCACCAGTTCTAACTCTCTTCATTACCCGCTTTCTTCAACCAACCCTAGAAAAAGAGCCCTCTTACCGATACTCACTTTCAATGCTTCCTCCTCCCACTTCTGGCTTCCACCCTTCCTTTGGCCTGGAAATCCACCATTTTCAATTTCCCATCCCGAAGATATCCCACCGTCAAAAACCCACTGGAATTCCACCTTCTCAAGGTGGATTTAGCTAATTCACTTCTTCCCACCATCTGTCAGTGACCGTCTCCAGACTCAATGCACCTGCAGACCCTCAGGATATTGCTGCTGAAGGTACGGGTCAGTATTTTAGACTGTACGCCCCATGAGGAAACACGTCTACCCACTCTTTTATATTGTATTCCTCCACGTATTTCATACTGTACTCTGCACACAGTAAGCGCTCAATAAATGTCTCTGATTGATTGACTGATCAATGTCTGCTTCCTTCCTAGACAGTGAGCTCCTTGTGGGCAGGAAACATGTCTACCAACTGTTTTATAAGGTACTCTCCTCAGCAGTCAGAATAACGCTCTGCATACATTAAGCACTCAAAAATATGATTATCAAGCACTAATGATGATAATGATAGTATTTGTTAAGTGCTTACTATGTGCCAAGCACTGTTCTCGGCGATGGGGGAGATAGAAGGTAATCAGGTTGTCCCATCTGGGGCTCAAAGTCTTCATCCCCATTTTACAGATGAGGTAACAGAAGCCCAGAAAAGTTACGTGACTTGACCAAAGTTACAAAGCTGACAAGTGGCGGAGCTAGGATTATAACCCACGACCTCTGACTCTCACCCCCGTGCTCTTTCTACTAAGCCACACTGCTTCTCATCCACATAACCATTGTTCCATTCTTTTCTCCTCCCAGATAATAATAATAATAATGACGGCATTTGTTAAGTGCTTACTATGTGCAAAGTACTGTTCTAAGTGCTGGAAAGGTTACAAGGTCATCAGGTTGTCCCACGGGGGGCTAACACTCTTCATCCCCATTTTACAGATGAGGTAACTGAGGCCCAGAGAAGTGAAGTGACTTGCCCAAAGTCACAAAGCTGATAATTGGTGGAGCCAGGATTTGAACACATGACCTCTGACTCCAAAACCTGGGCTCTTTCCACTTAGCCACGCTGCTTCTCTATGTAAATGACATATTGCCTGTCTAGCCTGTTAGATTGGGAAGTCTCTGAGGGCAGGGATCATGCCTTTTACCTCTCTTTTCATGGTATTTCTTGAGCTCTCATTATGTGTAAGGCATTGTACTAATCTCTGGGGGGAATACAAGACAATTGGGTGGGTCACAGTCCCGATACCAAACAGGGCTCACGGTCTCAGTCCCCATCTTACTGCTGAGGGACCTAGGGTACAGAGAAGCGAAGTGACTTGCCCCAAATCACCCAGGGGAGAAGAAGCCTGGCCCAGTGGAAGCAACGTGGCTCAGCCGAGAAGCAGCGTGGCTCAGTGGAAAGAGCCCGGGATTTGGAGTCAGAGGTCATGGGTTCAAATCCCGGCTCTGCCACTTGTCAGCTGTGTGACTTTGGGCAAATCATTTAACTTCTCTGGGCCTCAGTTACCCCATCTGTAAAATGGGGATTAAGACTGTGAACCGCACGTGGGACAACCTCATCACCTTGTAACCTCCCCAGCTCTTAGAACAGTGCTTTGCACATAGTAAGTGCTTAATAAATGCCATTATTATTATTATTATTATCATTATGGGCCTAGGCTCTAATTCCAGCTCTGCCAATTATTTGCTGTGTGATCTTGGACAAGTGAGTTATCTTCTCTGTGCCTCAGTCTCCTCTTGTCCCTCCTGCTCAGATTGTGAGCCCCATGAGGTACAGGGATTGTGTCCAACCTGATTAAATTGCCCAGTGCTTAGAACAATGTTTGACGCATAATAAATGCAAAACAAATACCATTACAAAATAAACGAGGGGAGCCATTATCAGAAACCAAGGCCTCCGACTACCACCCCATGCTCTACCCGTTAAACCACACTTCCCTCTTGCATCCTCCCAAGATTTGGGAGTGGGGGAAGTCCTGTGAGGAGGACTTAGTGATGAAGCATCTGGCTGGTGCAATTTCAGACATACCCTCTTGTCCCTGCCCAGAGGATTGAGCTGATGGTTGAAGTCACCACGGCACGGGGCCGATGCCATGCCATAAATTCCTAGCCCAGCTGCCATAGTAGCCGGGGTTTGAGAGGGGGATGGAGCCGGCTAGGTGGCTACCATAGGGGAAAATATTTTGTCTCTGCTTGTGTATGCAGGCCTGGTTCCAACTCCACCTTGGACCCCGGGTATGAAAGTCTTCCCAGAGTGACCCTTACACTCATAACGATTAGCCTGATGGTCCCTCACTGTACCTCTCCACCCTCGGTCATTCTCAGCGGGCCAGCATGGGGCAGGGGGAGTCCTGACCAGCTCTGGGGTGGGCTGGTTTCCCCCTCTTTCCTCGGACTCCTGTTTGCAGCGGCCACGGAGGGACAGCGAGGAGCCATCAGCCCCTCTCTGCCCTGCCGTGGACACTGAGATTAGCTTTCCAGACAGGACCCCTGTCCCCATAGATAAAGTCGCCACTGCTCCGGTGGGGAGGCGGGTCCCCAGAGCACCAGATCATGGCGGCTCGTCCCCACAGTCTTTGAGTCCCCACAGAGTTGAGGATCTATTAATGGCACTTGTCTGCAGGGTTCCCATGGCAACAGCATCCTAAAGGTTGTTGCTCTTGGTGACCATCTGGGTCAACGGTTGGGTGTTTCAGCTTCTTTTTTTCTTCAGTGATACCTGGTAAGTGCTTACTATGTGCCAGGCACTGTACTAACTCCTGGGATTCGATACAAGCTAATGAGGTTGGACAGAGTCCCCGTCCTACGTGGGGTTCACAGTCTCTATTCCCATTTTACAGACGAGGGAACTGAAGCCCAGAGAAGTGAAGAGACTTGCCCAGGGACACACGGCAGAAGCGTAGCAGAGCCGAGATGAGAATCCAGCTCATTCTGACTCCCAGGTCCATGTTCTGTCAACTAGGCCACGCTGCTTCTCTGAGTTTCCTCTTGTTCATTAGCTCAAACAATCAATCTGCCATTTAATCATTTAGAGAAGCAGCGAGTCTCAGTGGAAAGAGCACGGGCTTGGTATTCAGAGGTCATGGGTTCTAATCCTGACTCCACTGCTTTTCAGCTGTGTGACTTCGGGCAAGTCACTTAAAGATGATAATAATGTTGGTATTGTTAAGCGCTCAATATGTGCCAGGCACTGATCTAAGCGCTGGGGGAGATACAAGGTGATCAAGTTGTCCCGCGTGGGGCTCACGATCTTCATCCCCATTTTACAGGTGAGGTAACTGAGGCCCAGAGAAGTAACGTCTCTATACCTCAGTTACTTCATCTGTAAAATGGGGATGAAGACTGCGATCCCCACATGGGGCAATCTGATCACCTTGTAGTACCTCCAGCGCTTAGAACAGTGCTTCGTACGGAGTAAGCGCTTAACAAATGCCATCATTATTATTTAATCGGTCATATTTTCTGACGTCTTCTGATTGCAAATCTAGAGAGAACGGGAAATAACTCTAAATCCATCCTAAGACCTGCCCCGGGGCTGGCTTCGGGAATCAACCCAGAGAAGCAGCATAAGAAACAGCGTAGTTCAGTGGCAAGAGCACGGGCTTAGTAGTCAGAGGACGTGGGTTCTAAACTCGGTTCCCTCACTTCTCTGCTGTATGACCTTGGGGAAGCCACTTAACCTACCTGGGCCTCAGTTACCTCATCTGGAAAATGGGGATTAAGACTGTGAACCCCAAGCTGGACAACCTGATTATGTTGTCTCTAACCCAGGGCTTAGAACAGTGCTTTACATGTAAGCACTTAACAAATCCAATTATTAATATCGTTACTATTATTATCTGTTTGGGACACAGATAAGACACTTTTCCTGACCCACAGGGGCTCAGATTGTAGGAGAAACAGAGAGCACATATTCTACCCTGATTTTATAGAGAGACCCAAAGAAGATACGTGGCTGGACTAAGGTCATACGGCAGGCCGGTGGCAGAACCGGGAAGACCTTTCAAATCTCATGTCTCCCAGCTCCCAGCTCATTCCACTAAGCCATGGTGACCCCAAATTAATTCACTCATTCAGTCATATCAATTGAGTGCTTACTGTGTGCAGAGCACTGCACTGAACGCTTGGAGAGTACAATTCATGATAAAGAGAGACAAACCCAGCCCACACTGGTCTTATAGTCACACACGTTTTATCAACCCCTGAACCAGACACTGACAAATCCTCTGACGGTGGACTTTCTCTTTGGACAGCTCTGTATATGGATACCCCCACAGTCAGAACCCTGATGAGGAATGGGATAGTTAACAAAAGGAAACAGACATGTTTTCCCTTAGAGGAGGGAGGAGAAATCTCCCCTTTATTACACTCCCCAGGGCGGCCTTCATGTCCTGGTTCCTCAGGCTGTAGATGAGGGAGTTCAGAGCCGGGGGCACCATGGTGTAGAACACGGACATCAGCAGGTCCAGCGTCGAGGGGGAACCTGACGGAGGCCTCCAAGAAGCGCAGAAACAAGTTATGGAAAAGTGAGTGACGACACCGAGGTGAGGCAAGCAGGTGAAGAAGGCTTTGGCCCGGCCATCGGTAGCCGGCAACCTCAGAACAACCTGGAAGATACGCAAGTAGGAGATGATGATGAAGACGAAGCAGACGACACCTAAAGCTACCCCACCCGTGACGCTCACATGGATGGCGATGTGTTCCTTGGAGCAGGAGATCTTCAGCAGGGAGGGGACGAAACAGAAGAAATGCTGGATGATGTTGGGCCCGCAGAAGCTCAGGGAGGAAGTCGACGATGAAAACGAGACCCTAAACAGCACCCCGCTGAGCCAGGAGGTGGCCACCATCTTTTCACATGTCGTGTTGTTCATGCTGAACTCAGCGCAGGGGGCAGCACATGGCGGCGTAGCGGTCATAGGACATCGCAGTTAGGACGAAAAGGTCTGAAGCAGCAAACAGACCCACCAAAAAGATCTGAGCTACACACCCCAGGAGGGAGATGGATCTATGATCGGTCAGGGAGATGACGACAGACTTGCGGACGGGGACGCAAATGTAGCAGAGGTCGAGGATCGACAGGTTCCTGAGGAAGAAGTGCACGGGGGTGTGGAGGCGCCTGTCAAGGGCAGTGATGGCGACAATGAGGAGATTTCCCGACGGGGCGGCCAGGTAGACGAGGAGAAACAGCGCGGCTTGGAGCAGCTGCAGCTCCCGGATCTCCGAGAAACCTAGCAGGAGGTATTCCCTTACCGTGGAGATGTTGGGCATTTTTAGGAGGCAGCATTGACCTTCTGCATGTGATGCGGTAAGAGCCAAAGTTAGAGTCCATTGGTGGGATGAGTGAAGGAATGGACAGGGCACTTGCTGGTGATTCTCTATGGAGAGAAGGCAGTTATTGAATTCAAAATGATCTTTGAATTGACCGGGAAGACAGTGAACATTTCTGGGGAATGATGTCAACTCCCTGCACAGGAATAGGGAAGACTTCACATTAGAGACGTTAATCTTGGGGGTGAAGGAATAGCACGAAGTCAATCAATTCTATTTACTGAGTACTGACAGAGGACATGCTATTTGTACGTATGATCACTGCTCACAAGGAGCTTCCGTTCTACTGGAAGCACCAAGGTTCGAATTGTGTAGAAGCAGGGTGCACTATTGGGAAGAACACAGGCCTGGGAGTCAGACGACCTGGGTTCTAATCCCAACGCTACCACTTGTCGGCTGGATAGCCGTGGGAAAGTGACTTAATTTCTCTAAGCCTCAGTTTTTTCAATAGTATAGTGAGGATTTATAACCTATTTTCCTTCCTACTTACTCTGTGAATCCCTCGTGGGACACGGTCTGTGTTCTACCAGATTGTCCTGAATCTCCCCCAGCACTTAATACGTTGCTTAACACATAGTAAGCACTTAATAAATATTAAGAGAATTATTTTTGGTTGAGAAGACCAAAACTAAAATATACAGCAGATAGCAGAAGCAGCATGGCTTAGGGAAAGAGCCCGGGTTTAGGACTCAGAGGTTGTGGGTTCTAATCCCGCTTCCACCACTTGTAAACTGTGAGACTTTGGACAAGTCACTTAACTCCTCTGGGCCACAGTTCCCTCATCTGTCAAATGGGAATGAAGAATGTGAGCCCCACTTGGGACAACCTGATTACCTTGTATCTACCCCAGCGCTTAGAACAGTACTTGGCACATAGTAAGTGCTTAACAAAAACCATCATTGTTATGTTATTATTATAAAGATATGTATATGACTGTTGTGAAAGCTTTTCAGTGGCTTTGAAGTCAAACAAGAAAGACCTTTATGCATAAATTGATGCATTTAGTGGAGAGAGAATGGGCTTGGTAGAAAGAAGGACCTAGATATTAATCCTGATTCCTCTCCTTGTCTGCTGTGTATCCTGGGGCCAGTCACCTACCATCTCTATGCCTCGGTTACCTCATTTAAAAAGTGGGAATTACAACTGTGAGCTCCCTATGCGGCATGCACTCTGTCCAACCTGATTAGCCTGTATCCATCCCAGTGCTTAGTACAGTACCTGGGATATAAGCATTTAACAGTACCATAAAACAAACAAGAAAAATAAAATACACATATACACCAAACTGATTCCATTTGCTCACATATCTGCATTCACACTTGTACACACACCAACACAAGCATACCTCATCATTCATCTAGTCCTTTCCTAAAGCAACGCTCAGCCTATACCTTTCCTCAACCTCCCCTCAAGACAAGTTGTGTGTTTTCACAAGCAACAGAAAACCTCACAATCGGCTTGAAGGCTCTCCACACTATGACTGCACTTCGCCTCCTTTCCATCGTTCAACTCGTCTTCTCAGCTCTCAAAGCAACTTTCTAGTAATTATTTGCGATCGACTCTCCTGTTTACATCCTAGCCTGGAAGTCCGTCTCTTATCCACTCAAAATCAGAGAGAGCACAGTTCTTTCCGAATTCTGAGCACTGCTAAAATCCACCCGCTCCGCTAACCAGCTTCCTCTATTCATTTCGCAGCCCTCTAAAACCACTTCACCTAACTCACGTGCGAATCAACTCATTTCCATCCTCATTTAGTGGAAAAAGCATGGGTCCCAGAGTTCTCCTCTTGACTGTGAGCTCCTTGAGGACACCATACACATATACCAGCTCTGTCCTATTGTACTCTCTCAGGCATAGCTTAATGGGAGTCAAAGGACTTCGGTTCTAATCCTGCATATGTCTCTTTGCTGCTGTGGGACCTTGGAAAGTCGCTTCAATTCTATGGGCCTCAGTTTCCCCATCTGTAAATGCCAAGGAATAATTGCATATTAATCTTTCCATTATTTTTCTCCTTCTAGAATGGGCAGGGAATGTGTCTGTTATGGTATTATGAAGTGGATAGAACACTTCCCCTCTGCTTTCAAACCTGTCCACATCTCTTCAATCCTAAAAGAGCCTCTCTTGACCCCACTGCCCCTTCCAGGTATAGCCCTATCTTCCTCCTACCAACCCTTCCTTTCCAAATTCCTAGAACGAGTCGACTACACTCGATGCCTCGAATTCCTCAACTCCAATTATCTCCTGGACCCCCTCCAATCAGGCTTCCATCCCCTCCACTCCACCGAACCTGCGCTCTCAAAGGTCACCAATGACCTCCTTCTTGCCATCTCCAATGGCTCATACTCTATCCTAATCCTTCTCGACCTCTCAGTTGGCTTTGACACTGTCGACCATCCTCTTCTCCTCAACACGTTATCCAACATTGGCGTCACGGACTCTGTTCTCTCCTGGTTCTCCTCTTATCTCTCTGGCCGTTCATTCTCAGTCTCCTTCACAGGCTCCTCCTCCCAATCCCATCCCATAACTGTAGGGGTTCCTCAAAGGTCACTTCTTGTCCCCTTCCGTTCCCCATAGATACTCACTCCCTTGGTAACCTCATTTGCTCCCACGGCTTCAAATATCATCTTTACACAGATGACAACCAAATCTACATCTTCTCCCCATTCTCTCTCCTTCCCTCCAGGCTCCCATATCCTCCTGCCTTCAGGACATCTCCACCTGGATGTCCGTCCTCCACTTAAAGCTCAACATATTCAAGACTGAACTCCTTATCTTTCTTCCCAAACCCTGTACTCTCCCTGACTTTCCCATCACTCTGGATGGCACTACCATTCTTCCCATCTCAGAAGCCCGCAACCTTGGTGTCATCCCTGATTCTGCTCTCTCATTCACTCCACACATCAAATCTGTCAACAAAACCTGCCGGTCTCAACTTCACAACATCCCCAAGATCCGCCCTTTCCTCTCCATCCAAATCGTTACCTTATTGATACGATCTCTCATCACATCCCGACTGGATTACTACATCAACTTCCTTTCTGATCTCCCATCCTCCTGTCTCCCCCCGCTTCAGTCTATACTTCACTCTGCTGCCCGGATGATCTTTCCACAGAAACGCTCTGGGCATGTCACTACCCTCCTCAAAAATCTACAGTGGTTACCTATCGACCTTCGCATGAAGCAAAAACTCCTCACTATTGGCTTCGAAGCTCTCCTTCACCTTGCCCCCTCCTACCTCACCTCCCTTCTCTCCTTCTACAGCCCAGCCCTCACACTACCCTCCTCTCGGACCGCTAGCCTCCTCAATGGGAATCGTTCTCGCCTGTCCTGCTTTCGACCCTGGCCCACGTCCTACCTCTGGCTGGGTCGCCCTCCCTCCTCACATCCACCAAACTAGCTCTCTTCCCAACTTTAAAGCCCTACTGAGAGCTCACCTTCTCCAGGAGTACGTCCCAGACTGAGCCCCCCATTTCCTCTGCCCCTCCTCCCCTCCCCCATCCCCCCTACACCCTCCCTCGCCTCTATCTACTTTAGTGCCCCACATCACATGTGTATATTTGTACATATGAATTGCACTATAAATCTATTGTGATGTTATTGATGCCTCTCTACTTGCTTTGTTTTGTTGTCTGTCTCCCCCTTCTAGACTGTGAGCCCGCTGTTAGGTAGGTATTTTCTCTGTCTGTTGCCGAATTGTACTATCCAAGCGCTTTGTACAGTGCTCTGTAAACAGTAAGCGCTCAATAAATATGATTGATTGATTGATTGAATGAATGAATGAATTAATTAATTAATTAATTAATTAATTAATGAGTCAGATGCACCTGGGTTCTAATTCCAGCTCTGCCTCATGTCTGCGGTGTCACCATGGGCAAGTCATTTTATTTCTCTGAGCCTGAGTTACCTCATCTATAAATGGGGGTTAAGACTTTGAGCCCCATGTGGAACAAGGACTATATCCAACCTGCAATACCTGCATCCACTCCAGCGCTTAGGACAATGTTTGGGACATAGTAAGAGCTTAAGAAGTACAACTATTATTATCATCATTATTATTATTGTTCTCCCAAGGAATCAGTGCACACAATAAGTGCTCAGTAAATATGATTCAAGATTAATTGATTGATAGTAAATTAGATTGTATCAACCTAGTCCAGTAGGCTGGAAAGCCCATTAGGGCAGGGATTAAATCCTCTCACACTATTTGTCTTCTCCCAACATTTGGGAAGAACTCTCACAGGGAGAAAGTGCTGATAGTGCGAGTGGCTGTCCAAGGCTGGTCACACTTTCTCAGCCCTGCCTGTCATTTACCCTCTTCAAGGGATTCTGGGACCGACTGAAGGCCAAAGTGACCGTTCTCAGGGCTGACACTGCACTGGAGCACCGTAGCCTGGAGGGTAGGTGGCATGATAGCGAGGTTGGAGGAGGAAGGAGAGATGTGTGATGGTTGGGAGTTACTGAATTGGAAAACACCTCATTCATTCATTCATTCAATCGTATTTATTGAGAGCTTACTGTGTGCAGAGCACTGTACCAAGCGCTTGGGAAGTACAGGTTGGCAACATATAGAGACCGTCCCTACCCAACAACACGCTCACAGTCTAGAAGAGACAGAGACAGACAACAAAATAAAGCATATAAACAAAATAAAATAAACAAAATAGTAAATATGTACAAGTAAAATAATAAATATGTACAAACATATATACAGGTGCTATGGGGAGGGGAAGGAGGTAAGACGGGGGGATGAGAATGGCGTGGAGGGGGAGAGAAAGGAGGGGGATCAGTCTGGGAAGGTCTCCTGGAGGAGGTGAGCTCTCAGTAGAGCTTTGGAGGGAGGAAGAGAGCTAGCTTGGCGGATGTATGTAGGGAGGGCATTTCAGGCCAGGGGGAGGACGTGGTCCAGGGATCGACAGAGGGACAGGTAAGAACGAGGCACAGTGAGGAGGTTAGCGGCAGAGGAGCAGAGGGTGTAGGCTGGGCTGTAGAAGGAAAGAAGGGAGGTGAGGTAGGAGGGGGCGAGGTGATGGAGAGCCTTGAAGCCGAGAGTGAGGAGTTTTTTCTTGATGTGTAGCTTGATTGGGAGCCACTGGAGATTTTTGAGGAGGGGAGTAACATGCCCAGAGCGTTTCTTCACTTAGATGATCCGGGCAGCAGCGTGAAGTATAGATTGAAATGCGGAGAGACGGGAGGATGGGAGATCAGAGAAGAGGCTGATTCAGTAATCCAGTCGGGATAGGATGAGAGATTGAACCAGCAGGGTAGCAGTTTGGATGGAGAGGACAGGGCGGATCTTGGCAATGTTGCGGAGGTGAAACGGGCAGGTTTTCGTGACGGATTGGATGTGAGGGGTGAACGAGAGAACAGAGTCGAGGATGACACCAAAGGTACGGGCTTGTGAGACGGGAAGGATGGTAGTGCCGTCAACAGTGATGGGAAAGTCAGGGAGAGGGCAGGGTTTGGGAGGGAAGATAAGGAGTTCAGTCTTGGACATATTGAGTTTAAATGGAGGGCAGATATCCAGATGGAGATGTCTTGAAGGCAGGAGGAGACACGAGCATGAAGGGAGGGAGAGTGAGCAGGGGCAGAGATGTAGATTTGGGTGTCATCAGCGTAGAGATGATAGTTGGAGCAGTGGAAGCGAATGAGTTCACCAAGGGAGTGAGTGTAGATAGAGAACAGAAGCGGACCAAGAATAGACCCTTGAGGAACCCCTACAGTAAGGGGATGGGAGGGGGAGGAGGAGCCCGCCAAGGAGACGGAGAATGAACGGCCGGAGAGATAGGAGGAGAACCAGAAGAGGACAGAGTCTGTGTAGCCAAGGTTGGATACCGTGTTGAGGAGAAGGGGGTGATCCACAGTGTCGAAGGCAGCTGAGAGGTCGAGGAGGATTAGGATAGAGTAGGCGCTCTTGGATTCGTCAAGAAGGAGGTCATTGGTGACCTTTGAGAGGGCGGTTTCCGCGGAATGTAGGGGACGGCAGCCAGATTGGAGGGGGTCGAGGAGAGAGTTGGCGTTGAGGAATTCGAGGCAGTGCGTGTAGACGACTCATTTAAGGAGTTTGGAAAGGAACGGTAGGAGGGAGATAGAGTGATAACTAGAAGTTGAGGTGGGTTCAAGAGAGGGTTCTTTTAGGATGGGAGAGACGTGGACATGTTTGAAGGCAGAGGGGAAGGAACCAGTGGAGAGTTGGGAGAGGGGAGAGTCCCCACCTGCTAGCACCCCTCCCCAGCTGGGCACCGCGGCCCTGGTCTGAACCCTAACCTAGACCATATACTGGCTCCATCTCTGCCATCCCCAACCTCGTCTCTCCCCAACCCCTGCCCCTCCATCCCACTCACCCCCGGTCACTCTCACTGGGGCAGCCTGGAGCTGGGGGTCGCTGACCTCTGCAGGGCTGGGTTGGTCGCCTCCGCCCCTCAGACTTCTGGGTTCAGTCAGCCAGGAAGGAGTAGAGAGGAGCTCTCCGTCTCACTCCGCTCTTCCTGAGACCCTGGGAAGTTATCCACACAGGCCCCATCCCTGTAGATAGAGCAGGAGCTGCTCCAAGGGGGATTCTGAGAGGATGGCTCAGGGCACTGCCGAGGGACCTTGTGGCATGGACAAGCCAAACACCTCCTGGTCACGTGCGTCCTGGGGCTCTTAGAAGACAAGTGCCCCGTCACTGAGTGCCCCGTCACTGCAGCATCCGTGATGATGCCAGCCTTCGCTGTTCCCATGGCAACAGTGGCTTCTACATCGCTGCGTCCCAACTGTTCCTGTTTTCAGCGACAGTCTGTAGCCACTATGAATCGTTTCACGTTTGTCTAATTCACGACATGAGACACTTAATCTGTCAGTCAATCAGCCAACTGTAACTTTTTCTAACGGCCTTTGTGAAGCACTTACTGTATATCAGGCACTATACTAAGTACTGGAGTAGGTACAAGCTAATCAGATTGGACAGAGACCATAGCCCCCGTGGGGCTCACATCTCAATCCCTATTTTAAAGATGAGGGAACTGAGCAACAGATAAATTAAGCGTCTTGCCCAAGGTCACACAGCATACAAGTTGTGGAACCGTGATCAGAACCCATGTCCATTTGAATCCCAGGCCTGCGCTCTACTCACTAGGCAACGCTGCTTCTTTTGACTTGTCCTGATTGTAAATCCGTTGAAATTGTTCGTACTGACTATATAAGCTGTACTCCTGAATCAAGTGTTCATCCACTTTCTCATCTTTCCCTTTTCTCCTTACTCCTCTACATAATTGATTCTGTGTCTATCTCCCCCATTAGATCATAGTCTCCTGGAAAGCAGGAACAATGTAATTATATCTCTTTTCAACTCTCCTGAGAGTTTACTACAGTACTTTGCACCCAGGAAGTCGTTAATAAGTACCATTG
Source organism: Tachyglossus aculeatus (assembly GCF_015852505.1). Taxonomy (NCBI): domain Eukaryota; kingdom Metazoa; phylum Chordata; class Mammalia; order Monotremata; family Tachyglossidae; genus Tachyglossus; species Tachyglossus aculeatus. The sequence goes on along the minus strand of NC_052089.1, from coordinate 4,462,761 downwards.
ATAATAATAATAGTAAAAATTATTGTCTTTGTTAAACACTTACTATTTGCCAAGCACTGTTCTCGGTGTTGGAGTTGATACAAGGTAATCAGGTTGGACATAGTCCCTGTCCCACATGAGGCTCACAGTCTCAAACCCCATTTTACAGATGAGATAACTTTGCACAGAGAAGTGAAGTGACTTGCCCTAGGTCACATGGCAGACAAGTAGCAAGACCGAGATTGGGAACCGATGACTTCTGACTCCCAAGCCCGAGCTCTGGATGGATGGAAGGATGGATGGATGGATGGATAGATGAATGGTTGGAAGGATGGTTGGATGGAAAGAAGGAAAGATGGATTAATGAGAGAGGATGGATTTGACAAAGTTGGAGCTGCAGTCATCTTTTCTTCCCTTCTCCCATACCTCTTCCCATTTTGCAACTTTCATCCCGAAACTCAGAGTCACGCTAAGGAGTGTACCATTATACTTTCATAATCATTACTAATAATGATATCATTATTGTATTTATTAAAAGGTTGTGTGCCGAAATTGTTCCACTTGCTGGAGTAGAAACAAAAATATCAGTTCAGATACAATTCCTGTCCCACAGAAGCTCAGAGTGTAAGAGGAAGAAAGATTCTAGAGATGTTAAGTCACTGCCCCTAAATCACAAAGCAAGTCAGTAGCAGAGCTGGCATCAGAACTCGTCTTAATCAATCAATCATATTTATTGTTCACTTACTCTGGGCCCAGCACTGTACTAAGCACGTGGAAAAGTTCAATATAAAGTCTTCTAGAGTGTGAGCCCGTTGTTGGGTAGGGACGCCTCTGTGTGTTGCTGATTTGTACTTTCCAAACGCTTAGCAGAGTGCTCTGCACATAGTAAGCGCTCAATAAATTCGATTGAATGAATGAATGAATGAGTGAATGAATGAATGAGTGAATGAATGAATGAGCAGAGTTGGTAGACACGCTCCCTGCCCACAATGAGCTTACAATCTACAGCGATTCCAATTTATTTAGGCCACGTTAAAAAAATTTTAAAAATATGGTATTTCTTAAGCACTTGTAATGTGCCAAGCACTGTTCTAAGCACTGGGGCCCGTTGTTGGGTAGGGACCGTCTCTATATGTTGCCAAATTGTACTTCCCAAGCGCTTAGTACAGTGCTTGGCACACCGTAAGCGCTCAATAAATATGATTAAATGAATGAATGAAAAACAAGATAATCGGGTTGTCCCACGTGGGTTCACAGTCTTAATCCCCATTTTACAAATGAGGTAACTGAGGCACAGAGAGGTTAAATGACTCGCCCAAATTCACACAGAAGACATGTGGCAAAGCAGGGATTAAAACCACACCAAAACTGGATTTACTGTACTAAACACTTGGGAGAGTTCAGTTCAGCAGAGTTGCTAAACACATTCCCTGCCCACAGTGGCTCACAGATTACAAGGACTCCCCTTCCTTTAGGTCATGATGCCTCCCCAAAACTGGATTGTCAGTCCTACTTCAATCCTAGCCGCCTTCCTCCCAGCCTTTGACAATTCATCAACGTCCAGCGTTTTCTGTGACCCCTGTAGGACAGCTAAATATCTGGCTAAGTCCAAGGGCAATTCCTTGAGTGGTTAAGTGGTGGTGTGAGATTATTTGCACAAAGATGTAGACATTTTGTCCCAGAGTGGAGGCTGGATGAGTGACTCTTTTAGGATCCTGCCCGTGGCGGCCTTCATATCCTGGTTCCTCAGGCTGTAGATGACAGGGTTCAGGGAGGGGAACACCACCGTGTAGAACACGGACACCAGCAGGTCCACGATCAAGGAGGAGTCTGAGGGCGGCTTGATGTAGACAAATACACCCGCAGAGAGGAAAACAGTGACGACGACAAGGTGGGGCAGGGAGGTGGAGAAGGCTTTGGCCAGGCCCTCGGCGTCAAATCAGCACTATACGGAAGATGAGCCCATATGAGATGACGATGAGAATGAAACACACAACGCCTAAGGTTGCTCCAAACATCACAGTCGCCTCAACGGCGATGTGCTTCTCAGAGAGGTGATCTTCAGCAGAGGGGGTATGTCACAGAAAAACTCGGGGAGGTGTTGGACTCGAGGAAGGGCAGGGAGAACGTCCCAGCTGAGCACATTGCTGTCAACAGTCCCCGCGTCCCCGCTGAACCAGGAGGCGGCGGCAATCTTCCCACAGGCCCCTCGAGCCATGACGACCTCGTAGTTCAGGGGGAAGCAGATGGGGGCGTAATGGTCGTAGGGCATGGCCGTGAGGATCAACAGCTCTAAGCCGGCAAACCATACCGCGGAGAAGGCCTGGACGGCACAGCCCACTAGGGAGATAGATCTCTTGTTGGTCAGGGAATTGTGGACGGACTTGGGGACAGTGACGGAGATGAGGCAGAGGTCGATGAGGGACAGGTTCCTGAGGAAGACGCAGATGGGGGTGTGGAGGCACCGTTCGAGGGCAGTGACGACGACAATGAGGAGATTCGCCATCAAGCCTCCAGGTAGACCAGGAAGAACAGCGCGGCCCGGTCCAGCTGCAGTTCCCGGACCTCCGAGAATCCCAGGAGCAGGAATTCTGTCTTCAAAGTGACATTGGCCATTTTCCAGGAATTGACGTTAACAGCCTAAGGAAATTTTGTCCTTAGGAAAGATTTTGTCCTTTAGGAAAGATAGGGATGAGAATAATATTCCAGGGAAAAGTACACAGAAGAGGAGATAATCTTGGGTTTCAGGGCATCTCGGGGTTTTTTATGGTAATTTCTCTGGCTCACTATGTGCCATACTCTTTACTAAGCCCTGGAGTAGATACGTCTCCTCCAATCAACCTGCCTTGGTTCAGGACGGCACTGAAACAATTCCTGCTCCTAGAAGTCTATTCCATTTGCAAACATCTGCAAGGATTGTGGTTACATAACTCTACATAATTGGAGAAGCGGCATAGCCTAGTGGGAATAGGATGGTCCTGGGAGTCTAGGGGACCTTGGTCCTAATCCCGGCTCAGCCACTTGCCTGCTGGGCTACCTCGGACAAGTCACTTAACTTTTCTGTTTCTCGGTTTCCTCTTCTGTAAAATGGAGCTTAAGATGGTGAGCCCCATGTGGGACAGGGGCAGTGTCCAATCTGATTATATCTACTTACCCCAGCACTGAGTTTGGTGTTTGGCACATGGTGAGCACTTACAAATATCACAATTGTTATTATTAAGAAAGAACAGGAAAGTTCCTGTTATTTCCTGGGTTTATATTGAAATTTCCCTTCCCTGCCCTTCACTTTTCCTCTGCACTTCTCCAGAGTCACAGGGCCTGTTCTGGGCTGTGGAGCATCGACCTCTGCTGAGAAAGAGGCTCATTCCATCTCGTCGGTCCTGGACGCTGGTGGCAGTGACTGGAAGGTCTGGGTAGCGGGTTGGAGCTATCAGGATCCTCCTTCTCCCTCTCAGCTTTGTGGCTGGCTGTGCCTTCGCCTCAGATGGCGGCCGTGTTATTTTCTGGGGGATTTCCATGGGAATCCCGGGGCTCTGATGGGATGGCTGACTGTCTGGAAATGTTGGAAGGCTGGGATCATGGGATCTCTATGGTCCTGGCCCCCATAACCTAAATAACTGCCCAGTCCCACGTGGTTCCCATTCTGGGACTCCTTCCTAGAACAACCTCAACGGACTCATCATTCTCTTTCCATGATTAATAATAGCTTTCTGTTTCATCTCTGGGGATTGGAGATATATCGTGGTAGGCTCCCTAGACCATTTGGTTAGTCATGAGTGAATCCAATATTCAGATTGACTTGGCAAAAAAAAAGAAAAGGACACCAAGATCTCATTCCAGTTTTGACACTGAATAGCTGTGTGTCACAGGCACCTGTAACGTTTTGGAAAGGTGTAAGCTCCTTGTGTGCAAAGAATGTACCTTGACCTTCAGTTGTATTTGAATTTGATTGATTTAATTAATTCCTAAATATTGAAGTATATCATACAATAAAGAATAATAGTAGCAACAGTAAGAGTACGAAGATAAATCATAATGGAGTTTATTATTATTATTATCTGAAGAGGGAGGGCATTCCAGGCCAGGGGGAGGATGTGGGCAGGGGGTCAACGACGGGACAGACGAGAACGAGGCACAGTGAGGCAGAGGAGCAGTTGAAGAGTTTGAACCCTTCAGTTGAAGAGTTTGAACGGCAGAGGAGCGATGGGTGTGGGCTGGGATGTAGAAGGAAAGAAGGGAGGTGAGGTAAGAGGGGGCGAGATGATGGAGAGCCTTGAAGCCGAGAGTGAGGAGTTTTTGCCTGGTTGATTGGTAGCCACCGGAGATTTTTGAGGAGGGGAGTAACATGCCCAAAGCGTTTCTTCACTTAGATGATCCGGGCAGCAGCGTGAAGTATAGATTGAAGTGGGGAGAGACAGGAGGATGGGAGACCAGAGTGGAGGCTGATGCAGTAATCCATATTCCCTACTCGTAAGGAGCTTACAGTCTAGAAGGAGAGAAAAACAGTAATAGAAGTACATAAATCATGGATCTATATATAAGTGTTGTGGGATCGAGAAAGCGGTGAATAAAGGGGGCACATTCAAGTGAAGGGCGACACGGAAGAGAGTGGAAGAAGAGGAAATCAGGACTTAGTCGGGGAAGGCCTCTTGGAAGAGCTGTGATTTTAATAAGGATTTAAATGTGGGAAGAGTGAACGTCTGTCGGATATGAAGAGGGAGGACATTCCAGGCAAAAGACAGGATGTGGACGAGAGGTCATTGGCAGTATTGATGAGATGGAGGTACGGTAAATAGGTTGGCATTAGAGGAGCGAAGTGTCTGGGCTGGCTTGTAGTAAGAGAGTAGCGAGGTGAGATTGGAAGGGGCGAGATGAATGCCATCCGCTGGAATGGATGGCACTGGAATGCCATCCGCCAAGCTAGCTCTCTTCCTCTATTCAAAGCCCTACTGAAAGCTCACCTCCTCCAGGAGGCCTTCTCAGACTGAGCCCCCTCCTTCCTCATCCCTTCCTCCCCCTCCCCATTCCCCCCACCCTGCCTCCGTCCCCTCCGCACAGCACCTGTATATATGTTTGTACATATTTATTACTCTATTTTACTTATACATATTTACTATTCTATTTATTTTATTTTGTTAATATGTTTTGTTTTGTTGTCTGTCTGCCCCTTCTAGACTGTGAGCAGCGGTTGGGTAGGGACCGTCTCTATATGTTGCAAACTTGAACTTCCCAAGCGCTTAGTACAGTGCTCTGTACACAGTAAGCGCTCAATAAATACGATTGAATGAATGAAAATGAATGAATCTTATATTTTACTCTCCCAAGACCTTAGTACGGTGCTCTCCACAAATTAAATGCTCAATAAATATGATCGATCGGTCGCCCAGAACGTTTGTCACCAATTCCATCCCCGTCCATCCCTACCATCTACCTAGTAGATCCAGCGAATGTAGAACTATGGAGACGCCGGAGGGAGAGATCGGTTTTACGCATGGAGACATGAGGAGATTCTAGTTCTCTGTCACCGTCAGCTCCCCTGTGAGACCCCAACCTATTCCTGTACTCCCTGGCCCAGACTCACTGGTCAGACTGGAGCGAGCGGGCTTTGGTCTCTGTTGTCCTTCAACCGTCCCTTGTCCCCTCATTTACTGGACGTGGGCCACAGGGGGATCTCCGGGAGGTGTGCAGGGTCCTGGCTTGGCTGCTTCCTGCTTGGAGCATGTCGGGCTCTCGGTGAAGCTTTTACCAGAGGTCTTTCCGGAAAAGCTTCCTGCCGCTCCTGCGGATTTCCCCGGGAGACGGGTCACACGTCGGGCTGAGTGTCCTCATTATGTCCTGTTCTGGCCTGGCTTCCAGGTGGCCTGGCACCGCTGGGGACCATTGGGGTCCTTGAGTGGGGTAATGGCCCCACCCTAGGTGACTACTCCACTGGAGACCACGTGGCCCATCACACTGGCCTACGTTGCACCGGAAGAACTTCCAGAGTAACTGCAGAGATGACAATGAGGCCTCCAACTTGGTTTTTTGTCAGTAACTCACCGGCTTCATCCGCTTCACGGCTGTGGGGCGGCCATTTTAAAGTGGTTTGGATGTACCATTCCTCTCTCCTCCAGACCTCACTTTAACCCTCCCACTCCTGATCCCACTCGCTAAATTCCCTGCCCCCTCTAAAACTATTCTCCTTCTGTCAGCTGCCATCCCCCACTTCTCCCCACCCTCCTACCCACAGCTTTATTCACTGTCCTACACCAGCCCCTCTGACCCTCCTGCACCCATTTATTATTATTATTATTGTTCTTGTTAAGTGCTTACTATGTGCCGAACACTGTTCTAAGCACTGGAATAGATACAAGTGGATCTGTTTGGAAAAAGTCTTTATCCCACGAAGGGTTCAAACTCTTCAACCGCATTTCACATATTAGTAAACTGAGGCACAGAGAAATGAAGTAACTTGTCCAAGGTTACACAGCATTAATTTATTTGTTGTCGTGAGCATTCTGGACAGGACATCCAAGTGCAGGTAGGTACAGACTTCCAACTCTCTCTTGGGGTTATTTACACCTGACTTTCAAGGTCAAGGCTGGAGTCAGACATGCACATCCAATCAGGTGTCGGAGACCGTGGCTTCGTTGCAAGCGCTTAGAACAGTGCTTTGCACATAGTAAGCGCTTAACAAATGCCATCATTATTAAGAGTTTGGGCTTGGGAGTCAGAGGACATGGGTTCTAATCCTGGCTCGGTCACTCATCTGCTTTATGGCCTTGGACAAGCCACTCAACTTCTCTATGCTTCAGTTACCTCTTTTGTAAAATGGCAATGAAGGCTGTGAGCCACACGTGGGACAACCTCATCATCATCATCATCAATCGTATTTATTGAGCGCGCTTGGGAAATACAAGTTGGCAACATATAGAGACAGTCCCTACCCGACAGTGGGCTCACAGTCTAAAAGGGGGAGACAGAGAACAAAACCAAACATACTTACAAAATAAAATAACTAGAATAGATATGTACAAGTAAAATAAATAAATAAATAGATAGAGTAACAAATATGTACAAACATATATACATATATACAGGTGTTGTGGGGAAGGGAAGGAGGTAAGATGGGGGGATGGAGTGGGGACGAGGGGGAGAGGAAGGAAGGGGCTCAGTCTGGGAAGGCCTCCTGGAGGAGGTGAGCTCTCAGTAGGGCCTTGAAGGGAGGAAGAGAGCTAGCTTGGCGGATGGGCAGAGGGAGGGCATTCCAGGCCCGGAGGATGACGTGGGCAGGGGGTTGATGGCGGGACAGGCGAGACCGAGGTACGGTGAGGGTATTAGCGGCAGAGGAGCGGAGGGTGCGGGCTGGGCTGTAGAAGGAGAGAAGGGAGGTGAGGTAGGAGGGGGTGAGGTGATGGAGAGCCTTGAAGCCGAGGGTGAGGAGTTTCTGCCTGATGCGCAGATTGATTGGTAGCCACTGGAGATTTTTGAGGAGGGGAGAAACATGCCCAGAGCGTTTCTGGACAAAGACAATCCGGGCAGCAGCATGAAGTATGGATTGAAGTGGGGAGAGACACGAGGATGGGAGATCAGAGAGAAAGCTGATGCAGTAGTCCAGACGGGATAGGATGAGAGCTTGAACGAGCAGCGTAGCGGTTTGGATGGAGAGGAAAGGGCGGATCTTGGCAATGTTGCGGAGCTGAGACCTGCAGGTTTTGGTGACGGCTTGGATGTGAGGGGTGAATGAGAGAGCCGAGTCCAGGGTGACACCAAGGTTGCGGGCTTGTGAGACGGGAAGGATGGTAGTGCCGTCAACAGAGATGGGAAAGTCAGGGAGAGGGCAGGGTTTGGGACGGAAGACAAGGAGTTCAGTCTTGGACATGTTGAGTTTTAGGTGGCAGGCAGACATCCAGATGGAGATGTCCTGAAGGCAGGAGGAGATGCGAGCCTGGAGAGAGGGGGAGAGAGCAGGGACAGAGATGTAGATCCGGGTGTCATCAGTGTAGAGATGATAGTTGAAGCCGTGGGAGCGAATGAGGTCACCAAGGGAGTGTGTGTAGATCGAGAACAGAAGGGGACCAAGCACTGAACCTTGGGGAACCCCCACAGTAAGGGGATGGGAGGGGGAGGAGGATCCTGCAAAAGAGATTGAGAATGAACGACCGGAAAGATAAGAGGAGAACCAGGAGAGGACGGAGTCTGTGAAGCCAAGGTCAGATAGCGTGTTGAGGAGAAGGGGGTGGTCCTACATTGCATCTACTCCAGCACTTAGAACAGCGCTTAGAACATAGTAAGTTCTTAACGAATACCATTTTGCTTCTTCTTATTATTATTATTATGATCCTGTTCCATAGAATCCTTCCCTGACTCACAGCCTCATAGTCATGACAACCTAACAGGCTGCCCTATCACTGAGGTATTCAATTCTCACTCTCACGGTATATCTTCAACTCCACATATGCTGCACTGCTACATGTAAGGCACATCTCCAAGAGGCCTTCCCCAGCTAAGTCCTCATTTCCTTTTCTCCCACCCTTTTCTGTGCCACCCTGATTTGCTCCCTTTTTCACCCGCCCAATCCCAGAACACATATATACATATCTGTAATATATTTATTTACATTAATGTCTGTCTCCCTGTCTAGATTGTAATGTTACTTCGGCAGGGAATATGTCCAAGTGCTTAGTACAGTACTCAGAACACAGTAAGTGTTCAATAAATACAGTTCACCGATTGAATCGATTCATTCAATCATATTTATTGAGCACTTATTAAGGCCCTACTGAGAGCTCACCTCCTCCAGGAGGCCTTCTCAAACTGAGCCCCCTCTTTGCTTTCTCCCTCCTCCCCCTCTCCATCCCCCCGCCTTACCTCCTTCCCTTCCCCACAGCACCTGTATATATGTTTATACGTATTTATTACTCTATTTAATTATTTTACTTGTACATATCTATTCTATTTATTTTATTTTGTTAATATGTTTTGTTTTGTTCTCTGTCTCCCCCTTCTAGACTGTGAGCCCACTGTTGGATAGGGACCGTTTCTATATGTTGCGAACTTGTACTTCCCAAGCGCTTAGTACAGTGCTCTGCACACAGTAAGCGCTCAAGAAATATGATTGAGTGATTGACTGATTGATTAATTAATGTGTGCAGGGCACCACTAAGCGCATAGCACAAATGATCCTTTCTCGAGGGGTGAGAGAAGAAAAATGACCAAGCACAAAATGGTACCCTGAAAATTGGGGGCAATAATAATAATAGCATTTGTTAAGAGCTTACTGTCTACCATGGACTGTACTAAGAGCTGGGGTAGAAACGAGATAATGGAGTTGGACACAAACCCTGTCACAGTTACAGTCTGAATAGGAGGGAGTAAGATTTAATCCCTAATTTACCGATGGAGTAACTGAAGCCCAGAGAAGTTAAGTGATTTGCCCAAGGTCATACAGTGAACACATGGCAGAGCCGGGATTAGAACCCAGGTCCTCTGACTCCCAGGCCCGTGCTCTTTCCACTAGGAAACACTGCTTCTCTAGATGAGTCTTGCTCAGAGTCAATCCAAGGAGAGAGAAATCAAGGTGATTCCCCGTGAGGGCCGCCAGGTGGACCAGAAGGAACAGCGTGGCCCAGCTGCAGCTCCTGGACCTCCAAGAATCGCAGCTGGAGGAATCCCGTCACCGCTGTGCGGTTGGCCATGTCGTCTGACATCTGCCCGGAAGTCCATACGGAGAACATGAGCATCACCCCAAGGACAGCACTGTCAGAAAGATGAAATTGTTGGGTTAGATGGAACGCCTCAGATGCCTTTTCCCTCTACCTCCGACCCTGAGTGAGATTCGGTCACCACGGAGACGTAGACCATGGCTGGGAGAGGCAGAGAGCTTCCTGTGGACAGATGAAGTATTGTCAGGACAAAGGGTCCACAACCCAAGTTAAGCTCCTTGAGGACAGGCAGCCCATCTACTGACTCTGTTCCATTGCACTCTCAAAACTCTCGATAAAAGCAATTGACTGACCCATCATTTCTATGCACCTACTATTAATAATAGTATTAGCTAAGTACTTGATATGTTTACTTGAAGAGCAGTGTGGCTTGATTCTCTCTCTAGACTATAAGCTCTTCGTGGGTAGGGAATGTGTCTGCTATACTGTTGTATTGTAATAATAGTAAGGATGGTATTTGTTAAGTGCTTACTATGTGCCAAGCACTGTTCTGAGCGCTGAGGTAGATAGAAGGTAGTCAGGTTGTCCCACGTGAGGCTCACAGTCTTAATCCCCATTTTACAGATAAGGTAACTGAGGTGCAGAGAAGTTAAGTGACTTGCCCAAAGTCACACAGCTGATAAGTGGGGAACTGGGATTAGAACCCATGACCTGTGACTCACAAACCCGGGCTCTTTCTACTAAAGCATGCTAATCCCACATAGAGTATTCGATGTCTCTGTCCCAAAAACCTGGAGTCCCCCTTTACTCCTCATTTAGGGTAGAAATTGAAAGACAATAACCTGATAAATCTTGCCTATTCTTTCTCTTCAACAATTCCCCAGAATCTCTGCTCATCCAAAGAATTACCACCCTAATCTAAGCTCTCATTATATAGCTACTACACTATTGTATCAGCCCTCCACCACATTGCCTCTAGACTGTGAGTTCGCTGTGGCAGGGAATGTGTCTTTTGTTGTTGTAGTGTACTCTTCCAAGCGCTAGTGCAGTGCTTTGCACACAGTAAGCGCTCAATAAATACGATTGAATGAATTGCCTCTGTCCACATCCTTCTCAATTGCTTTATAGAACACGTTTTCGAGGTGTCCAACCCAGTTAAGAATGTCAGGTCCTGGGAGTCAGAGAACCTAGGTTCCAATCCTGGCTCTGCCACTTGTTTGCTGTGTGACCTTGAGTCTTGACCTTGAGACCTTGAGTTCTCTGTACCTCAGTTTCCTCATCCGTAAAATGGCTATCAAAACTTGTTCTCCTTCCCTTTTGGGCTCTGAGCTCCATCTGACATGGTGTCTGTCTGATCTGACCATCCTATATTTACTATACTGGTTGGTTCACAGTAGCCATTTAATAAAATACCACAATTACTATTACATATCATTTTTCTTCTCGCTCTTTGTTCCATGCAAGCTAACTGCCTAACTGTAGTTAGCCCTTAGTACAGTGTTCAGGTACTTAGTACAGTGCTCTGCACACAGTAAGCGCTCAATAAATACGATTGATTGATTGATTGTACGTTCCTTTTAATCCTCTCTCCTACATCCCCAGCCTCACAGTGTCCGTAATTTTAAAGTCCCGTCCCTCAAAAATCCACCAGTCTTTAGTCTCCCTAAAATCTCACCTCTTCTAACAAGCCACTCCTTATTAACTCCCACATTCCTTCATATCAAGCCCAAACAGCTTTTACAGAAGAGGGAACCGAGGCACAGAGAAGTGAAGTGACAGAACTTGCCCAAAGTCCCACAGCCGACAACTTCTAGGCCTGGGCCAACTTCCAGGCCTGGGTTCTGTACACTGGGCCAGGCTACTTGAATAAAGACCCAGTACGTTACATATCATAACCAATTCATCAACCTAACCTCTCAGACCCTCAAGATGGTAAGCACGATGTGGGTAAGGAATGTTTCTACCAACTCGGTTCGATAGCACTCTCCGAAGCGCTTACAACACACTAGGCGATCAATAAATTCCATCGATGATGGTTAACTTCACTTACCTCCTGTAGTTTGGAGTCTTCTGGTCTCTTCTGTTTTCCCCTTTTCTTCACCGATCGGTTGGTCTTAGGTCCATCAATCCTGGCTTGCTGAGGTGTAGAGCCAGAAAATAACTCGGATTTTAATTATGGCAGACTCTTCCCCAGGGGCAGTACTGTTCTCTGACTGGACCGGTCCTATCCACCGAACAGCCCCGGGGGTGCGGGGGCCCTTGGGAGGGTCCCACAAATAGGGCCTGTCCTGAGTCTGCCCCCAAAATCCTCATTAAGGCTCGGCAGATCTCTGGCCCCAGGCTACTTTCCTGTTTCAGGCCACGGGTCCTCCCCAAACAGGGAGGTAGTAGCGTTTCCTAGTGGTTAGATCCCACACCTGCGACTCAGAAGGACTGGGGTTCTCTGGGACTCTATTTACCTCATCTGTAAAGTCGTGATTAAGACCATTAGTCCCATGTGGGATGTGAACTGTGTCCAACCAGCTTGTTTTCACCTCAGGGCTTAGAACAGTGACTGATGTCTAGTAAGAGCTTAACAAACACCACACTTAGTAAGGCCTGTGACATTTCTGAAACCCGCAGGCTGCTCTACTGATGTTGGCATGTCTTGCCAAAGGCATCTTTTAATAATAATATTAATATAATAACATTTGTTAAGCACTTACTATGTGCCAACCTCTGTTCTAAGCGCTGGGGGGGATACAAGGTAATCAGGTTGTCCCAGGTGGGGCTCACAGTCTTATTTCCCATTATACAGATGAGGTAATGGAGGTACAGAGAAGTTAAGTGACTTGCCCAGTCATACAGATGACAAGTGGTGGAGACAGGATTAGAACCCATGACCTCTGACTCCCAAGCCCGTGCTCTTTCCCCTGAGCCACGCTTCTTCTCTAATAATAATAATAATAATAGTTAAGTGCTTACTATGTGCCAAGCACTGTTCTAAGCGCTGGGGTAGATGCAATGTAATCAGGTTGTCCCACGTGGGGCTCACAGTCTTCATCCCCATTTTACAAATGAGGTAACTGAGTCCCAGAGAAGTTAAGTGACTTTCCCAAGGTCACACAGGAGATAGGTGGTGGAACCGGGATTAGAACCCACGTCCTCTGACTCCCAAGCCCATGCCCTCAGCATGGCCTAGGCCTAGTGGATAAAACCCAGGCTTCGTAAAACCCTTGCTCCAGCACTTGTCTGCTGTGTGACTTCCGGAAATTCACTTCCCTTCTCTGTGCCTCTGTTACCTCATCTGCAAAATGGGAATTAAGACTGTGAACCCCATGTGGCACGTGGACTGTGTCCAATCTGTTTAGCATCTACTCCAATGCTTAGTTCAGTGCCATGCACATAGTAAGCGGTTAACAAATACCACAATTATTATCTCTGTTGGGTTGACGATGAGTGGATAATGGCATGGATGACTCTAGGTTCATTTTCTCCCGGGTTATGTGTCATCAGGGAAGGGAGAATGGGTACAACTGAGTGGATTAATTATGCTCACACACATTATACAAACCCACAGAGTTACTAATCAGTCCCCGACGGCAGAGAGCAGTGAAAACTGGCTGCCTCAGCTTCGATCTGTCAATGTATGCCCGCCATCGGCCCTTCAAGCTAGCACGAGATGGGTGAGTAGGATAAAGCCGTCTCTCTGTAAGTGGCTTACTATTCAACTAGTAATGATAAAAACAAGCATTATATGAATTTTAAGATCACTCTTGGTGATTATGAAAATCGAAAAATAGCTCAGTGACAAGGCGGAAGGGAGGCAACCATGGAAACTCCCCCGCCCACTTTTGAGTGGTCAAATCCTTGCCTCCCAACCATCCATTCACTCATCCACCCATCTGTCCATCCTCCCATCCATCGATCCATCACTCCATCCAACAATCAATCCATCTATCCATCCATCGTGTGTATTGGACACATCCTGGGTACAAAGCACTGTAGTAAGCTCCCAGAAGAGTTGAAAATAAATAAAAGGCATTATTCCTGCTCTCCAGGAGATTACGATCTAACAGGGAGATAGACACAGAATAAATTATGAAGAGTAGGAAGGACAGATGGGAAAGGTGGAAAAGTGGACGAACACTTGATTAAAGAGTACAGTTTATATATTCAGCATGAACAGAGCTTCAACAGATTTGCAATCAGGACAACTCAGAAGAAGCAGCATGTCTAGTGGGTAAACCGGGGTCCTGAGATTCAAATGGACACGGGTTCTGATCTCGGTTCCACCACATATCTACTGTGTGAATTTGGGAAGTGTCACTTAACTTCTCCGTGCCTCAGTTCCCTAGTCTATAAAATGGGGATTGAGACTATGAGCCCTACGGGGGACATGGACTCTGTCCAATCTGATTAGCTTGTAACTACTCCAGCACTTCGTATAGTGCCTGATGTATAGAAAGCGTTTAACAAACGCCATAAGAAAAAGTTACAGTTGGCTAATTGACTGACAGATTGAGTGTCTCAGGTTGTGCATTAGACAAAGGTGAAACCATTCACAGTGGATAAAGAATGTCGTTAAAACAGGAACAGTTGGGCTGCTGGAATGCAGATGCCGCTGTTTCCACTTGAACCCGGAAGGCCGGCATCATCGCTGATGCTGCAGTGACTGGGGCCTTGTTTCCCAGGTGCCTCAGGAACCACGTGACCAGAGGGTGCTTGGCTTGTCCAGGCCACGGGGTCCCTCGTCAAGAACCCGAGTCATCATTTAGGGATACCCTAGGAGCAGCTACTACTTTATATACAGAGACGGGTCCCCATCTGGGGAGCTTCTCAGCATGTGAGGGAGAGCGGAGTGGGATGGACGGCTCCTCTTTGTTCCTTCATGGCTTCCCCATTGAGAATGACCGGGGTTGAGTGTGTTGGAGGGGCGGGGGTGGGTGGGGGGTCGAGGATGAGGATGGAAGAGATGGAGCCAGTCTGGGGCCTAACCTGGAGTTCGGACAAGGGCTGTGGCCACTAGAGGGTGAGGCGGGCTTGTAGTAGGAGAGGAGTTTCGCAGTTCAGTGACACCTAACCACCACCCAGCTTTCCTCCTTCCTCCTCAAACTTCGCTACCATGCCAACTACCCTCCAGGCTACGGGGCTCCAGCACAGTGTCAGCATTGTGGACAGTCACTTTGGCCTTCAGCGAGTCCCAGAATCCCTTGCAGAGTCTAAATGACAAGCAGGGGTGAGAGAGTGTGACCAGCTTTGGACAGCCACTGGTACTGTCAGAAATTCCTCCTTTAAAGAGTTATTCCCAAATGTTGGGAGATTTCAAATAGTGGGAAAGGTTGTAATCACTGCCCTCAAGAACTTTCCAGTCTACTGGGCTAGGTTAACACAATATAATTCATTATCAGTCAATCTTGAATAATATTTATTGAGTGCTTACTGTGTACACCAAGTCCTTGGGAGAGTAATAATAATAATAATAACAGTAATGGGTAAGCTCTTACTATGTCCGAAGCACCGTCCTAAGTGCTAGGGTAGATACAGGTTAAGCAGGTTGGATACAGTCCTTGTTCGACGTGAGGCTCACAGTCTTAACCCCCATTTTATAGATGAGGCAACTGAGGCTCAGAGAAATAAAATGACTTTCCCATGATCACACAGAAGTTCCGGTGGAGCCGGAATTAGAACCCAGGTCCTTCTGACACCTGACTCCCAAGCCCGTGCTCTATCCACTTTATAACACAGTAACAGACACATTCCCTGCCCGTACTGGAAGGAAAAAAAAGAATGGAAAGATGAATATGCAATTATTGCATGCCATTTTACAGATGAGGAAACTGAGGCCCACAGAAGTCAAACTACTTGCCTAAGGTCCCACAGTAGCAAAGGACAGAGGCAGGATTAGAACCAAAATACTCTGACTCCCACTAAGCTACGCTTGCGAAAGTACAGTAGAACAGAGCTGGTAGTTGTGTATGCTTCCCTCAAGGAGATCACAGTCAAGAGGAGAACTCCTGGGCCCGTGCATTTTCGACTAAATTCGGATGGAAATGAGTTGAGTCGCATTTGAGTTAGGTGAAGTGGGTTTAGAAGGCTGGGTAATGAATCGGGGAAGCTGGTTCGAGTAGGGGGGGTATTTTAACAGTACTCAGAATGCGGAAGAAATGTGCTCTCTGTGATTTTGAATGCATAAGAGAGGGAGTTCCAGGCTAAGAAGGAAAAGCGAGAGTCGATAGCGAGTAACAACTAGAAAGTTGCTTTGAGAGCTGAGAAGACGAGTTGAACGATGGAAAGGGGGTGAAGTGCAGTCATAGGGTGGAGAGACTTCAAGCTGATTGTGAGTTTTTGTTCCTTGTGAAAAGACACAACTTGTCTTGAGAGGAGGTTGAGGAGAGGAGAAGATGCATGCTGAGCGATGGTTTAGGAAAGGACTAGATGAATGATGAGGTATGCTTGTGTTTGTGTGTGTACAAGTGTGAATGCAGATACTGAGCAAATGGAATCGGTTTTATGTATATGTGGGTTTTATTATTTCTGTTTATTTTATGGTATCGTTAAGTGCTTATTAAATGCCAGGTACTGTGCTAAGCACTGGAGTGGATACAAGCTAATCAGGTTGGACACAGTCCATGCCCTAAATGGTGCTTTCAGTAATAATTCCGAATTTACATCTGAGGTAACTGAATCACAGATAAGGTAAATTACTGGCCTTAGGTCACACAGCAGACAAGAGAAGGACACAGGATTAGTATCCAACTCCTTCATTCTACCAGGCTTATTCTTTCTCCACCACATGGATGAATTTATGTATAAAGGCACTTCTTGTTTGACTAAAACCACCGAAAAAAATTCACAACATTCTTTTTCGTATCTTTATGTTCTCTGACCTCTGCTATCTGCTATTCATTTAAGTTTCAGTCTCCTCAAGCAGATATAATTGTCTTGGTAGTTTTTAAGTGATTACTGTGTGCCAAGCAAACTATTTTGTGCTGGGGGAGATTCAGGACAATCTGGTAGAACACAGTCCATTTCCCACGAGGGATTCTCCGGCTAAGTAGGAGGGAAAACAGGTATCAAATCCTCATTTAACTATTGAGAAAACTGAGACGCAGAGAAATTGTTACTTTCCCATGGCTATGCAGCACAGAACTGGTAGAATCGGGATTAGAAACCAGGTCCTCTGACTCCCAGGCCTGTGTTCTTCCCAGTATCACCCTGTCTCTACACAGTTCGAAGCTTGGTGTTTCCAATAGAATGGAAACTCCTTGGGGACAGGGATCATATGTACTAATACCGTATCCTCTGTAAGTACTCAATAAATAGAACTGATTGACTTATTCCTATTCCTTCACCCCCAATATCGATGTCTCTAAATTGAAGTCTTCCCTCTTCCTGTGCAGGGAGTCAACCTCATTCCCCAGAAATGTTCAATGTCTCCACGGTGAACTCAAAGATCATTTTGAATTCAGTAACTCTCTCCTCTCCATAGAGAATCACCAAGTGTCCTGTCAATTCCTTCACTCATCCCATCAACGGACTCTACCTTTGGCTCTTCCCACATCATATACAGAAAGTCAATGCTGCCTCTCAATAATATCCAAAGTTTCCACAGTGAGGGAATCCCTTCTGGTGGGTTTCTCAGAAATCTGGGAACTGCAGCTGGTCTGTGCCACGCTGCTCCTTGTGGTCTACCTGGTGGCCCTGCCAGAGGATATCCTCCTCTTCGCCATCACCGCCCTCAACTGGCGCCTCTACACCCCGATTTACATCTTTCTCAGGAAGCTGACCGTCCTTGACTTCTGCTACATCTCCGTCACTGTCCAAGTCTGTCGTCATCAATCTGACTGATCGTAGATCCATCTCCCTCCTGGGTTGTGTCACCCAGGTCTTCCTCGTGGCCATTTTGGCCACTTCAGAGCTGTTCGTCCTCTTGGCAATGTCCTATGACCTCTATGCTACCATCTGCCATCCGCTGAGCTATGAGCCCATCATGAAAACCACGGCCTGTGGTGGCCAGAAAGATGGTGGCCGCCTCCTGGCTCAGCAGCGTGCTGCATGAGGTCTTGTGTTCAGCCTCGATTTTCTCCCTGATCTTCTGTGGGTCTAACATCGTCCAGCAGTTCTTCTGTGATGTTCCCTCCCTGCTGAAGATCACCTGCTCCAAAGACCACGTCACCATCGATGTGAGTGTCACCGGTGAGGTCGCTTTAGGTATCGTCTATTTCATCTTCATCATCATCTCCTATCCGCGTTTCTTCCTTGCCGTGCTGAGGATGCCGGCCACCAAGGGCCGGGCCAAACCCTTCTCCACCTGCCTGCCCCACCTCAGCATCATCACCGTCTTCTTCTCGACTGAATCCATTGCCTAACTCAAGCCCGTGTTAGACTGCCCCTTGACTCTGGACATGTTGGTATCCGTGTTCTACACTGTAGTGCCGCACACCCTTTACCCCTTCCTCCACAGCTTGGGTAACCGTAACATGAAGGCTTCCCTGGAGAGAGTCCTAAATGGGAGATTTCACCTCCATCCCCTAAGGGACAAAATGTCTGTTTCCTTTTGCTGACTATCCCATTTCTCATTAGGGGTCTGACCGTGGGGGTACCCATATAAAGAACTGTCCAAAGAGTAAGTCCAGTGTCTGAAGATTTGTCAGTGTCTGTAATAGAGGTTGATAAGAGTGTGTGACTGTAAGTCATGCGTGGGCAGGGATTTCCTCTCTTCATTTTGAATGGTACTTTCCAAGCACTTAGTAGTGTTCTGCACACAGTAAGCACTCAATAAATATGATTGCCTGAATGAATGAATGACTGATAAGTGATTGTTTGGGCAGCCTCATGGCTTAGTAGAATGAGCACACGGCTGTGAATCATGAGATCTGAAAGGACTGCCCGATTCTGCCACCGGCCTGTTGTATGACCTTGGTCAAGCCAAGTAGCCACTTTGGGTCTCTCGGTAAAATAGGAGTTCAATATGTGCTCTCTCTTTCTCTTGCAATATGAGCCCCTGTGGGTCAGGAAACGTTTCCGATCTGATTAAGTTGCCTCTACTCCAGCACTTGGCAGTTTATTGCAAGTAAATTCTTAATAAATTCAATAATGCTAACGTTGATACTATTACTGATAATAACGGTAATTCTATGAATTTTAAGATCACCCTTGGTGGTTATGAAAATCGGAAAACCGGAGGGAGACAAGGGAGAAGGGACGCAATCATGGAAACTGTCCCTCACATTTGACAGCCTGTTTACTTGTTTTGATGACTGTCTTCCCCTTTCTAGACGGTGAGTCCGTTGTGGGCAGGGATTGGCTCTGTTTGTTGCTGAATTGAACTTTCCAATCGCTTATTACAGTGCTCTGCACATAGTAAGTGCTCAATAAATGCGATTGAGTAAATGAATGAAGGAATAATCAGGTTGGATATAGCCCTTGTCCACATGGGGCTCACAGTCTAAGTAGGGCATAGGATTTAATCTCCATTTTACAGATAAGGAGACTGATGCACAGGAAAAGTTAAGTGATTTATCCAGGGTCACCCAGCTCACCTGTGGCTAAATGCTGGGAAAGATACAAGATAGTCACATTGGGCACAGTCCCTGTCCGACATGGAACTCTCAGCCTCTCAGAGGGGGTAGCTGGGAAATGAAGTGACTTTCTGAAGGTCACACAGCAGATAAACGGTGAAGTCGGGAATAGAACCCAGGTTCTCTGACTCCCAGGCCCGGGCTCTTTCCACAGGCCAAGCTGCTTCTACTCTCCAGACACTAACTGAGCTTGCCAATCTGTCACTCCCTATCTCTGTGCTGAGGGCTGTGATTCTCCGCTAGTTACTCTGAGTAATCAATCATACTACCCCAATGAAGATATGAGGATATATCTTATTTTTGATACGCTATTTGTTAAGCACTTACTTCGTGTCAAGTACTGTTCTAAGTGCTGGTATAGAGACAAATAATCAGTTTGCACACACCTCCTGCCCCACATGAGGTTCACAGTTTACATAGGAGGGAGAACCAGTATTGCATCTCCATTTTACAGCTGAGAAACGTGAGACCCAGAGAAGTGAGGTGTCTTGCCCAAGGTCACCCGTAAAGCATTAGGGGAGCTGGGACTCTCATGCCTAGATTCTTTCCACTAAATCATGCTGATGCTGGTGCTGGTACTGTCAAGGCAACATCACAGGCCAGGATCGTTGCTGCGGTTGGGAGTGCCAGGTCCTTATCTCTGCAGGGCCTCAGGAACCATGTGGCCAGAGGATTATCACATCACCTGGACTCCGAAGTCCCTCCACTGGGGCCCAAGCCGGTCCTCCAAGGATTCCCCTCGGAGTAGCGACTGCTTTATGTATGGGGACAGAGTCCATCTGTGGAGCAGGTCAGCTTCCATGGGAGAGCGGAGAGTGGCTGAGGACTTCTGGTTGTCCCTTTGTTGCTGACCGAACCCAGGAATCAAAGGAGAAAGAGGAGATCTGCCCAGTCCAGAGGGCGTCAGTACCCCCCACCAGGCCCAGTTGCCCTGGTAAGAGTGAGTGGGGGTGGAGAATGCACCAGAAGTATGAAGCCAGAGATGGAGACATTCTGGGGAGATTGTCACACTCAGGGTACAGGTTAGAGTTCATTCATTCATTCAGTCGTATTTATTGAGCGATTACTGTGTGCAGAGCACTGTACTAAGCGCTTGGAAAGTACAATTCAACAACAAATGGAGACAATCGCTGTCCACAACGAGCTCACAGTCTAGAAGTGGGGAGAGACCAGGTCAGACCAAGAACATACCCCAAACAGGGAACGCTTATCGGAAAGGGAATGGCTTGCCAGCAATAACAAATAATAAATAATTTTGATACATATTAAGCATTTTCTGTGTGTCAAGCACTGTAATGAGCTCTGGGTTAGACACAAATTAATTAGGTTGGACACAGTCCCTGTCCATCATGGGGTGCACACTCTTATCCCGACTTTACAGATGAAGCAACCGCGGCACAGGGAGGTGAAGTGACTTACCCAAGATCACATATCAGACTTGGGAGGGATCCGGGATTAGAACCTACATCCTTTTGACCCTCACCCCTGTGCTCTAACCACCAATGGCCCTATAACCGACACAGCTCTCCTCCCTCCAGCAACCCCATCCCGGCTACCATGGCAAACACTCGCCAGGCTTTGATGCTACAACCGAGCATCGGCACGATGCTGCAGTCACTTGAGCTATCAGTGGTTCCTGTATGTCAAAAACGTTTTCAGCGGGAACGTGATTTTCAGGGATGAGTGTGACTGATTCTGAGAAAAACCCGGGTACGATCATCAATTCTTCTGAAAGTAAGTTCTCCTGCAAATTAATGCCTCAACGTGACAGGAGAGTTTGTGTACGCCAATGTAGCTTAGAGCTAGGCCATTGAGAGATACTCTCGCTAGGGTAACCCATAATGGAAAGGCCTAACCGGAAGCATCAAAGTTGAATTTCATTCAATCGTATTTATTGAGCGCTTACTGTGTACAGAGCACTGTACTAAGCTCTTGGGAAGTACAACTCGGCAACATATAGAGACGGTCCCTACCCAACAACGGGCTCACAATCTAGAAGGGGGAGACAGACAACAAAACAAAACATGTGGACAGTTGTCAAGTCACCAGAATAAATAAAAATAAATCTAGATGGACATCATTAACAAAATAAATGGAATACTAAATATGTACAGGTAAAATAAATAGAGTAATAAATCTGTACAAACATATATACAGGTGTTGTGGGGAGGGGAAGGAGGTAGGACGGGGGGATGGGGAGGAGGAGAGGAAAAAGGGGGCTCAGTGTGGGAAGGCTTCCTGGAGGAGGTGAGCTCTTAGTAGGTCTTTGAAGGGAGGAAGAGAGCTAGCTTGGCGGATGTGCAGAGGGAGGGAATTCCAGGCCAGGGGGAGGACGTGGGCTGGGGGTCGACAGCGGTGCAGGCAAGACCTATGTACAGTGAGTAGGTTAGCGGTGGCAGAGCAGCAGAGGGTGCGGGCTGGGCTGGAGAAGGAAAGAGGGAGGTGAGGTAGCAGGGGTGAGGTGATGGAGAGCTTTGAAGCCGAGAATGAGGAGTTTTTGCTTAATGCGTAGATTGACTGGAAGCTGCTGGAGATTTTTACATTGTAGGTAAGTGTGCTGGATGTGTCACACAATTCACGCCTCCTATGATTGATTTACGTGTGCTGGGCAGCAGCGGCATGGGAAAGAGTCAAAGGCAGGTGAACTTTGCATCAAAGACAATGGCAGAGACTCAGGTTTTCACTGCGTGGAAGGAGGCAATGGTAAACCACTGCTTTATGTTTACCAAGAAAACTCTATGGATACACATACCAGAATGACTACTGGTAGTTTATCTATAAAGCCTTCTTGGTAAACATATGGCAGTGGTTGATCATTGATTTCTTCCATGCAGTATACCTGAGTCTCCACACTTGACGCTCTCCCATACCGTTTCTGCCCAGCGCTGGTGAGTTTTTACATGAAGCAGATTGCCTTCCACTTGCTAGCCACTGGCCAAACTAGGAATCGAATGGGTAGGACCCTGCTTGACTCTCCCGTCTGAAGAAGAGACTGGTAGAGTATTGGAAACTCTCCAGGTCCGATCCTGAAAGGGGCTGAGAAGCAGTATCTTCAGATGTAATCTCCTCCCTCCTCTCAAGTGTTACTCTATCCACCCGTGCTTCCGACTCCATTCCCTATCATCTTATGAAATCTCTCGACCCTTCCCTCCTCCCCTCCTTGACTTCCATCCTCAAACGCTCACTCTCCATTGGTTACCCCCCCGCCTTCAAACATCCCCACATCTCCTCCACCTTATAAAAGCCCTCTCTTGACCCCACTTCCCCTTCTAATTATCGCCCTATCGCCCACCTACCCTCCCTTTCCAAACTCCTAGAACGAGTCGTCTACACCCGCAGCCTCAAATTCCTCAACGCCAACTCTTTCTTTGATCCCCTCCAAGTTTCCGTTCCCTACAATCCACCGAAACCGCCCTCTCAAGTTTCACCAATGACCTCCTTCTTGCCAAATCCAACAGCTCCTAATCTATCCTAATCCTCCTCGACTTCTCAGCTGCCTTCCACACTGTGAACCTTCTCCTCAACACACTATCCAACCTTGGCTTCACAGACTCTGTCCTCTCCTGGTTCTCCTCCTATCTCTCCGGCCGTTCATTCTCAGTCTCCTTTGTGGACTCCTCCTCCTCCTCCCCTCCCCCTACTGTAGGGGTTCCTCAATGGTCAGTTCCTGGTCCCCTTCTGTTCTCTATCCACACTCACTTCCTTGGTGAATTCATTCGCTCCCACGGCTTCAACTATCACCGCTACGCTGATGACACCCAGATCTAGATCTCTGCCCCTGTTATCTCTCCCTCCCTTCAGGCTCGTGTCTCCTCCTGCCTTCAGGGCATCTCCATTTGGATGTCTGCCCGCAATATAAAATTAAATATGTCAAAGACTGAACTCCTTATCTTCCCTCCCAAACCCTGTCCTCTCAATGACTTTCCCGTCACAGTAGACGGCCCTACCATCCTTCCCGTCTCACAAGCCCGCAACCTAGGTGTCATCCTCGACTCTGCTCTCTCGTTCATCCCTCACATCCAATCCGTAATCAAAACCTGCCGGTCTCATCTCCGCAACATCGCCAAGATCCACCCTATCCTCTCCATCCAAACCGCTACCCTGCTCCTTCAATCTCTCATCCTATCCCGACTGGATTACTGCATCAGCCTCCTCTCTGATCTACCATCCTCCTGTCTCTCCCTACTTCAGTCTATACTTCACGCTGCTGCTCGGATCATCTTTGTGCAGAAACGCTCTCGGTATGTTACTCACCTCCTCAAAAATCTTCAGTGGCTGCCTGTCAACCTACGAATCAGGCAAAAACTCCTTACGCTCGGCTTCAAGGATCTCCATCACCTCGCCCCCTTCTACCTCCCCTCCCCTCTCTCCTTCTACAACCCAGCCCTTACCCTCTGCTCCTCTGATGCTAACCTCCTCCCTGTGCCTCTTTCTCACCTGTCCCACCGTTGACCCCCGACCCACGTCCTCCCCCTGGCCTGGAGTGCCCTCCCTCTACACATCCGCCAGGCTAGCTCTCTTCCTCCCTTCAAAGCCCTACTGAGAGCTCACCTTCTCCAGGAGGCCTTTTCAGATTGAGCCCAGTTTTTCCTCTCGTCCGCCCTATCCCCTCTCCCTAAATCCTTCCCCTCCCCACAGCACTTGTATATATCTGTACAGATTAATTACTCTATTTACTTTACTTGTACATATTTACTATTCTATTTATTTTGCTAATAATGTGCATATATCTTTAATTCTATTTGTTCGGGCGATTTGTACACCTGTCTACATGTTTTGTTTTGTTGTGTGTCTCCCCCTTCTAGGCTGCGAGCCCGTTTTTGGATAAGGACCATTTCTATATTTCTTTTATACCATTTTATACCATTTTATACCATTTCTTTTAGACTGTGAGCCCACTGTTGGGTAGGGACTGTCTCTATATGTTGCCAATTTGTACTTCCCAAGAGCTTAGTACAGTGCTCTGCACATAGTAAGCGCTCAATAAGTACGATTGATGATGATGATGATGATGACCATTTCTATATGTTGCCGCCTTGTACTTCCCAAGCGCTTAGTACAATGCTCTGCACACATTAATCGCTCAATAAATACGATTGAATAATTGAATGAATATTAGTTTGAGTATAAAATCACTTCTATACTGTAACCTCGTCGTAGTCAGGGAATGTACCTACCAACACCTTTACGTTGGACTCTCCCGAGCATTTAGTACAGTGCTCTACACACAGTGACTGATCAATAAATACATTGATTTACTTACGACATTTCACAGCAGTACATCTCTTTATACTCTCTGGTAGTCTACTATCTGCAATTCATTTTAGTTTCTGTCTCCCAAAATATAATAATACTTGCGGCTCTTGTTAAATGCTAATTATACACCAAGTGCAATAGTATGTACAGGGGTAGATGCACAGTAATCAGGTAGGACACGGTCTCGATCCCACAGGGGGCTCACTGTTTTAGTAGGGGGGAGAACAGGCCTTGAATTTCCATTTTATAAATGAAGAATCTTAGGCTGAAAGAAGTATGCTGCTTAAGGTCACACAGCAGGCAAGTGGTAGAGGCAGAATTAGAACCCAAGTCCTCCGACTCCAAGGGCTGTGCCCTTTCCACTACACTATGCCAATCCGAAAATACTGTGACCTTGGAATTCCTTGACAGCAAGAATCATTTGTTGTAATACGATTGAACTCTGTAGGTGCTCAGTACGTAAAAATGATAGATTTACTCCTGCGGAATTAATGTTGATTCCTTTAATGACGCCATCAAGGTCTACAAATTGAAGTCTTCCCTCTTCCTGTGCACAGAGTCGCAATCATCCCCCAGAAATGTCCAACAACTCCAGGGTGAGGGAATTCCTCCTTCTGGGTTTCTCAGAGGTATGGGAGCTGCAGCTGGTCCACGCCGCGCTGTTCCTACTGGTCTTCCTGGTGACCCTGGTGGGGAATCTCCTCATCATCGCCGTCACCACCCTCGACCGGAGCCTTCACACCCCAATGAACGTCTTCCTCAGGAACTTGTCCCTCATCGACCTCTGCCTCATCTCCGTCACCATCCCCAAATCCACCACCATCTCCTTGATTAACTGCCGAACCATCTCCTTCTTGAGCTGTGCCACTCAGCTCTTCCTGGTGATTCTGTTTCCTGGCTCGGAGTTTTTCGTCCTCACAGCAATGTCCTACGACCGCTACGCCGCCATCTCTCTACCCCTGCGCTACGAGATACCCATGAAACCAGGGGCTTGTGGGAAGGTGGTGGCCGCCTCCTGGCTCAGTGGAGAGCTGCTCGGGGTCTTGTTTTCATCTTCGACCTTCTCCTTGTCCTTCTGAGGGTCCAGCTTTGTCCAGAATTTCTTCTGTGACGTCCCCTCTCTGCTGAAGATCACCTGCTCTGAAGACCATTCCGCCATCGACGTGAGTGTCATCTCTGGGCTACCCGTAGGTGCTGTATGCTCCATTTCGATTGTCACTTCATATGTGTGCATCTTCCAGGCCGTTCTGAGGATGCCAGCCCCCAAGATCCGGGCCATAGCCTTCTCCACTTGCCTGCCGCACCTCGTCGTTGTCACTGTCTTCCTCTCCATAGGCATGTCTGGCTATCTCAGGCCGCCCTCACAGTCTTCCTCGATTTTCGACCTGCTGATGTCAGTGTCCTTCACCATCATGCCCCGGCCCTGAAACCCCTCATTTACAGCTTGAGGAATCGGGACTTGAAAACTGCCTTGTGGACAGTCTTAAAAAGGAGATTCCCCCAGACTCCTCTATAAGTGGAAATGTGTGCTTCCTTGACGTGATATTCAATCCATCAGTCAAGCAATCATATTTACTACTGTAGGGAAGCGTGCTGTCTGGGTTGTAGTAGGAGAGTAGTGAGGTGAGGTAGGAGGGGCAAGTAATTGAGTGCTTTAAAGCCAGTGGTGAGGAGTTTCCGATTGATGCAGAGGTGCATGGGAAAAAGCTGGGGGTTCTCGAGGAGTGGGGAAACATGGACTAAAAGTGTTTTATAGAAAACCCATCCGGGCAGCAGAGTGAAGTATGGACTGGGGTGGGGAGAGATAGAAGACACAGGAGGTCAGCAAAGAGGCTGATAAAGTATCAAGGTGGGATAAAATAAGGGATTGGTCCCCTTCTGGTCTCTACCTACACTCACTCCCTTGGTGAACCCCTTAGCTCCCACTGCTTCAACTATTATCTCTACGCTGATGACATCCAAATCTACATCTCTTCCCCTCCTCTCTCTCCCTCCCTTCAGGCTCGTGTCTCCTCCTGCCTTCAAGACATCTCCATCTGGATGTCTGCCCGCCATATAAAACTCAATTTGTCCAGGACTGAACTCCTTATCTTCCCTCGGAGAGGGGGAAGAGGGGTGGCGATGATAAAGGAGAACTGGGATGGGGTGGGGTGAGGAGGGAGAGAATGACCTGGGTTGGAGAGGGTAAGGGGAAGCTGAGGAAAGGGAAGCGCATTTGGAAGCAGAAGAATTGATAGTTCATGGTGAGGTCAGCGCTGCTCCCGGAAGGAACCTCTCCTCAGAGTGCCGCCATAGACGCCCGGGACTCCGTTCCCGAGAGGCCCGCCCGCCATCACACCGCGTGGCCCCCGCTGCTCCCGGAAGGATCCTTTCCTCAGAGCGCCGCCACAGACGCCCGGGACTCCGTTCCCGAGAGGTCCGCCCGCCCGCCATCACAACGCGCGGCCTTGCTGCTCCCGGATGGATCCTCTCTTCAGAGCGCCGACATTGACGCCCGGGACTCCGTTCCCGAGAGGTCCGCCCTCCCGCCATCACAACGCATGGACCCAGCTGCTCCCGGAAGGATTCTCTCCTCCGAACGCCGCCATAGACGCCCCCTGCTTCCACGCCCCCCACTTAAGCGACCTTCCTTATAGTGCCTCCCAACCCCCCTTCCCGGTCCGGTCCTGACTGACTTTTAGACTGTGAGCCCACTGTTGGGTAGGTACTGTCTTTATGTGTTGCCAATTTGTACTTCCCAAGCGCTTAGTACAGTGCTCTGCAAATAGTAAGCGCTCAATAAATACGATTGATTGATTGATTGATTGACTCTCCCCCCCGCCCCACCCTGGGAAAAAGGCCCTTGTTATCACCAAGTTACATTAACGACAACCTCATTCGCACCTACTCAGCCCTCCTGTCCTGCCATCGACCCCCGGCCCACGTCCTCCCCCGGGCCTGGAATGCCCTCCCTCTGCCCATCCGCCAAGCTAGCTCTCTTCCTCCCTTCAAGGCCCTACTGAGAGCTCATCTCCTCCAGGAGGCCTTCCCAGACTGAGACCCTTCCTTCCTCTCCCCCTTGTTCCCCTCTCCATCCCCCGCATCTTACCTCCTTCCTTTCCCCACAGCACCTGTATATATGTATATATGTTTGTACATATTTATTACTCTATTTATTTATTTATTTTACTTGTACATATCTATTCTATTTCTTTTATTTTGTTAGTATGCTTGGTTTTGTTCTCTGTCTCCCCCTTCTAGAGTGTGAGCCCACTGTTGGGTAGGGACTGTCTCTATATGTTGCCAGCTGGTACTTCCCAAGCGCTTAGTACAGTGCTCTGCACACAGTAAGCGCTCAATAAATACGATTGATTGATTGAGTGATTGCCCTCTCCCTGACTTTCCCATCACTGTTGACGGCACTACCATCCTTGCCGTCTCACAAGCCCGCAACTTTGGTGTCATCCTCGACTCTGCTCTCTCGTTCACCCCTCACATCCAATCCATCACCAAACCCTGCCGGTGTCACCTCCGCAACATCTCCAAGATCCGCCCTTTCCTCTCCATCCAAACCGCTACCGTGCGGGTTCAATCTCTCATCATATCCCGACTGGAGTACTGCATCAGCCTCCTCTCTGATCTCCCATCCTCCTGTCTCTCCGCACTTCAATCAAAACTTCACGCTGCTGCCCGGATCATCTAAGTGAAGAAACGCTCTGGGCATGTTACTCCCCTCCTCAAAAATCTCCAGTGGCTCCCAATCAACCTGCGCATCAGGCAAAAACTCCTCGCTCTCGGCTTCAAGGCTTTCCATCACCTCGCCCCCTCCTACCTCAACTCCCTTATTTCCTTCTACAGCCCAGCCCGCTCCTCTGCTCCTCTGCCGCTAACATCCTCATTGTGCCTCGTTCTCGCCTGTCCTACCGTTGACCCCCGGCCCACGTCCTCCCCCTGGCCTGGAATGCCCTCTCTCCACACATCCACCAAGCTAGCTCTCTTCCTCCCTTCAAAGCTCTACTAAGAGCTTACTTCCTCCAGGAAGCCTTCCCAGACTGAGCCCCCTCCTTCCTCTCCCCCTCCTCCCTCCCCACCCCCCCGCCTTACCTCCTTCCCCTCCCCAAAGCACCTGTATATATGTTAGCACAGATTTATTACTCTGTTGTACTTGTACATATTTACTATTCTATTTCTTTTATTTTGTTAATATGTTTTGTTTTGTTGCCTGTCTCCCCCTTTTAGACTGTGAGGGCGTTGTTGGGTAGGGATTGTATCTATATATTGCCAACTTGTACTTCCCAAGCGCTTAGTACAGTGCTCTGCACACGGTAAGCTCTCAATACATACGATTGAAAGAATGAATGAATGAATCACTGGATTTAACGTGGTAGCACTTTGGATGGAATGGAAAGGACAGATCTTAGCGATGTTGTGAAGATTTAGTGATGGATTGAATTTGTGGGTTGAATGAGAGAGATGAGTGTAGAATAACGCCACGTTATGGGCTTTTGAGACAGGAAGAATGGTGGATCATCGACGGTGATGGGAAACTCAAGGGGAGGACAGGGTTTGGAAATGAAGATAAAGAAAGATTTGGGAGGCAGGCTTCTTGCCCACGAGAAGCTTACAGTCTAGAGTGGAGTGATCAGGCGACTGGCAGCCATGACACTTGAGTTCATTCATTCATTCATTAAATCGTATTTATTGAGCGCTTATTTCGTGCAGAGCACTGTACTAAGCTCTTAGAAAGTATAAGTTGGCAACATATAGAGGCGGTCACTACCCAACAGCGGGCTCTAATGCCAACCCTGCCACTGACCAGCTGTGTGACTTTGGGTGACCAACTGGATCTTTCTGGATTTCTCTGTAACTTCAGGATTTGACATCTGCTTTCTTTTTCTCTTATATTCTAAGCCTCTTACGGCCAAGGACTTTGCCTGAGTTGATCGTTTTGTTTCTACTCAGCACTTGTTACACCCTTTTGCATGAATACTGTTAATGAAGACTATAATGATAATGTTGATAATTATGATTAAGATAATTGATTATGATTATGATCAGGAGCTCATGCATATGTACTTCCTGGGTTAGACCCAACTACGCCCTGCAGAGCCTCGTTACAGTATATTTAGAGGGATCTTGCAATTACTTTCCAAGGTAATTTCCATTTGTGTTAATAATAATAATTATTATATAATAATATAAAATAATAATTATTATTGTTTTTGTTAAGCTCTTTCTTTGTGCCAGGCACTTCACTAATCACTGGGGTGGATAGAAGTAAATTTGGTTGGACACAGTCTCCTGTCAATCAATCAATCAATCAATCGTATTTATTGAGCGCTTACTGTGTGCAGAGCACTGTACTAAGCGCTTGGGAAGTGCAGGTTGGCTGCATATAGGGACGGTCCCTACCCAACAGTGGGCTCACAGTCTAGAAGGGGGAGACAGACAACAAAATCAAACATATTAACAAAATAAAAGAAATACAATAGATATGTACAAGTAAAATAAATAAATAAATAGAGTAAAAAATATGTGCAAACATATATACATATATACAGGTGCTTTGGGGAAGGGAAGGAGGTAAGACGGGGGGATGGAGAGAGGGGCGATGGGCAGAGGAAGGAGGGGGCTCAGTCTGGGAAGGTCTCCTGGAGGAGGTGATCTCTCAGTAGAGCTTTGAAGGGAGGGAGAGAGCTAACTTGGTGGATGTTGAGGGGGAGGGCATTCCAGGCCAGGAGGATGACGGGGACCGGGGGTCAACGGCGGGACAGGCGGGAACGAGGCACGGTGAGGAGATTAGCGGCAGAGGAGCGGAGGGTACGGGCTGGGCTGTAGAAGGAGAGAAGGGAGGTGAGGCAGGACGTGGCGAGGTGATGGAGAGTCTTGAAGCCGAGGGTGAGGAGTTTCTGCCTGATGAGCAGATTGATTGGTAGCCACTGCAGATTTTTGTCCCACTTGGGGCTCACAGTCTCAATTCCCATTTTACAGATGAGGTAACTGAGGCCCAGAGAAGTGAAGGGACTTGCCCAAGGTCACACAACAGACTAGTGACAGAGATGGGATTAGAATCTGGATGGATGGACCACAGTGATTCTCTGCATTGCTTTGATTTTTCCCTGCATAGCCTGACCTCGATCTAATACCCAAGGCATTTCAGCCTCCCAACTGTACCAGTTCTGAGTGATTTTACCCATTGGGCTGACCAAATATTCAATTTAGATGGTCTTCTAGACTGCTAGTTTTCTTTGGTCAGGGAACATGCTGATTTTGTTTTATTGTACTCTCCCATGATGTTAGTAGAGTACACAGTAAGTGCTCAATAAATACTTTTGACTGAGGAGGAGGAGGGGGATAAAAACAATTTAGGAGTCAGTCAATCGTGTTTACTGAGTGCTTACGGTATGCAGAGCACTATACTAAGCACTTGGAGGAGTACAGTATTACAATGTAACAGACACATTCTCTGCCCACAATGACCATACAGTCTGGAGTGGGAGAAAGGCATTAAAATGAATTAATACATTACGGATATTGACATTAGTGTTATGGGGCTGGGAGGGGGATGAATAAAGAGAGCAAGTCAGGGCAACGCAGAAGAGTGTGGAAGAAAAGGAAAAAATGGCTTAGAGAAGGCCCCTTGGAGATGGCCTTCAGTAAAACTTTTAAAGGTGGAGATTAAGTCTCAAGCTTAGGGTAGGTACGACCATTGGAAGAAGGGAAGTAAAAGATGGATACAGATCCTAACGAACTGCTCAGAGCCATCTCCTCTCATCTAACCATCTATCTATTCATGCATTCATTCATCCATCCAGTAGTCCATCACTGCAATTCATTGAGCACATCACGTGGGCCAAGTGCGGTAGCCAGCTTTTTGGAGACATAATGACCTGCCCCACCCAGAAGACCAAGGGGAGTTGGAGTTCAGGGCTCCTCAGACCCATGCTGCCCCAGTGAGAGTGATGTTGGTGGAAGGGGGTTAGAGGGACAGGGAGGGACAAGGAGGTGGATGGAAGAGTCGGAGCCAGTCTGGGGAGATGCTCACACTCGGGACCTATGGTGGGGTTCGCATCCCCCGACCGGTCAGCGGTCTTGCAGGATGGGGGCGTTGTCCAATTCAGTGACCCCAACCATCACAAGCTCCTCCATCCTGATTGGCTTGTATCCACCCCATTGTTTAGTACACTGCCTGGCACCTTAACAAATACCATTATCATTATTATTATCCACTGCCCAACCGCGACAACCAGGCAGCCACCTATCAGGTTTTGGCACTGTGGTACAGCCTTGGCAGTTAGGATGAACTTACAGTCTACCCAGGCGCTCTGACAGTGCTCTGCACACAGTAAACGATCAATAAATTGGTTGAATGAATGACTTCTAGATCCATGCTCTTTCCACTAGATGAAACTACTTCAATTCACAAGTCACAGCACTGGTAGCACGTTCACTCTCGGAAAGGAAAAGTAGCAAGTCGGATAGATAAACTTTATTTAGAAGAAAACATCATTAATAAGGAATGCAACACAAGGAGGGAATTTTTCCACATCATGTGAGATTAATAGATTTTGCAGAGCTTCAGTGGTCTGGAAAGGAAAAAATAATTTTGTGAATTCTGAAGGTTAAATGAATTACCCAAGAGAAGCAGCGTGAACAAGTGGTTAGAGCTCAGGCCTGGGAATCAGACTGACCTGGGTGATGATCCCGGTTCTGCCACATGTCTACTGTGATACCCTGGACAAGTCACTTCCCTTCTCTGTGGCTTCAGTTCCCTCTTTTGTGAAATGGGGATGAAAATTGAGCACTTTGTGGGATATAAATTGGTTCCAAGCTGTTAGCTTATATCGACCCCGGAGCAATGCCCTGTGAGGCAGGATTGTCCGTCACCCACTGATCTTATCAGGTGCCCCTCCGGACTCTGAGAAAGCCTCTTTTTGTCCAGAAATGACAACAGTTCATATGCACCCCTCTGTCTAAGTGAGGTGAGTAATGGCAATATCAACACAAAACCGTTTTTTTTCCAGAGAAAAGGGTGGGGGAAGCTCCTCTTAAAGACTCACCCTAGGGCAGCTTTCATGTCTCGGTTTACTCAGATTGTAGCTGAGAGGATTAGGGCGGTGGGAGCACCATGACGTAGAACTCAGACAACAACAGTCCACCGTCGAGGAGGAGTCTGAGAGTGGCTTCAGATGGGCGGTGACGGCTGTCAAAATTACAATGATAACAGTGGCTGGGTGGGACAGACAGGTGGAGAAGGCTTTGGTCCGGCCCTCAGTGGCCGGCATCCTCAGCAAGACCAGGAATATGCGCATGTACAAGATGACGATAGAGACGAAGCAGACGATGGCTAACGCTACCCCGACGGTCACGATCACGTCGATGGCGATGTGGTCCTTAGAGCAGGTGATTCTCAGCAGGGAGGGGACGTCACAAAAGAAACTGCTGGACGACGTTGGACCCACAGAAGGACTGGGAGGAGGTCAAAGCTGAAAATAGGACCCCAAACAGCCTCTCACGGAGCCAGGAGGTGGCGTCCCTCTTCTCACAGGCCCCTGGGTCCATGATGACCACATAGTACAAGAGGCAGCAGATGGCGGACTAGCAGTCGAAGGACATCGCCATGAGGACAAAATACTCCAAAGCGGCAAACAAGACCACCGGTAAGAGCTGAGCCACACAGCCCAGGGAGGGGGATGGAGTTGTTATTAGTCAAGGAGATGATGACCTATTTGGGGACGGTGATGGAGATGAGGCAGAGGTCGAGGATGGACAGATGCCTGAGGAAGAAGTACACGGGGTGTAGAGGTGCCTGTCGAGGGCGGTGACCATGATGATGAGGGGATTCCCTGTCAGGGCCGCCAGGTAGAACAGGAGGAACAGCGCGGTCTGGACCAGCTGCAGCTCCCGGATCTCAGAAAAACCCAGCAGGAGGAATCTAGTCACGTGGAGACATTGGGCATTTTGGGGAGGCAGCACTGACTTTCTACATGTAATGAGGAAAGGGTCAAAGTTCATGTCCATTGATGGGATGAATGATGAAACTTACAGGACATTTGTTAGTGATTCTCTATGGAGAGGAGACAGTTATTGAATTTAAAAGATCTTTGAGTTTGTTATCCGGAAGGGATAAGGAAGATATATATTTTCACATTATTTTGGTCCATTTGAAGGGAATTCCTGAGATTGTCTCCCCTCGGCAACCCCAACAGAGTTGGTAGACACATTCTCTGCCCACACCAATTTCACAATCTGGAGGGAGATCTTTTTCTATGTTGTCTTAACAATCTCCACTGCCTGAATTTGTTCGCTGCTTCCGTTACCCAACACTTTATTCGCATGCGCGCACACACCCACCCACACACTTATAAACACACCCTCATATATAAACAAGCACACAAATAGAAACATACACACACAAACACACATAGCTTCGAGCACAGGAAACCTGATTGCAGCAGCAACCTGTAAGGTGGAAAATGAATTCATTCAGTCATAGTAATTGAGCACTACCTGTGTGCATAGCACTGTACTAAATGTTGGGGAGAGAACAATATAATAATGAACAGTCACAGTCCCTGCCCACAACGAGTTTACAGTCGAGAGAAATAACAGATTGTAGTTGGGTTGACTTCAGTGAATGCCTGATCACCAGCATCAGTGCCATCCACCTGTTCTAATTCCCCTTCTCATTATCCCGTTTTCTTCAACCAACTGTCCAAAAACAACCTTCATACCATGACTCGCTTTCAACACTTCCTCCTCCCACCTCTGGCTCCCACCCTTTCTTTGGCCTGGAAACCCACCCTTTTCAGTCCCCCAGCCTCTTCTTAAGGTGGATTTAGTTCATTCACTTCTTCCCACCATCTGTGTGTGACTATTTCCAGACTTTATGCATGAATCCTGAGGAATCCTGAGCAGACCCTCAGGATATTCCTGCTGATGGTGAGGTTCATTACTCTAGACTGTAAGCTCCTTGAGAAAACATGTCTACCAACTCATTGATATTGTATTCCTCCAAGCATTTAGTACAGTAAATGTCTCCGATTGGTTGGCTGATTAATATTTGCTTCCCCCGAGACGGTGAGCTCCTGGTGGGCAAGGAAAATGTCTACCAACTCTTTTATAGGGTACTCAGAATAGAGCTCTGCACACATTAAGCACTCAAAAATATGATTATCAAGCTCTAATAATAATAATGATAATGATAGTATTTGTCAAGTAATTGCTATGTGCCAAGCACTGTTCTCAGAGCTGGGGAAGATAGAAAGTAATCAGGTTGTCCCACCTGGGACTCAAAGTCTTATTCCCCATTTTACAGATGAGGTAACAAGCCCAGAGAAGTTAAGTGGCTTGCGCAAGTCACACAGCTGACAAGTGTTGGAGCTAGTATTAGAACCCACGATCTCTGACTCTCACCCTCTTTCCACTAAGCCACGCTGCTTCTCACCCACATATCCATTGTTCCATTCTTTTATCCTCCCAGATGTAAATTACATTTTGCCTATCTAGCCTATTAGATTGGGAAGTCTTTGAAGGCAGGGACCATGACTTTTACCACTCTTTTTATGGTATTTCGTAAGATGGGGGGATACAAGAAAATTGGTTGGGTCACAGTCCCCGTCCCACACAGGGCTCACAGTCTCAGTCCCCATCTTACCAATGATGGAACTGAGGCACAGAGAAGCAAAGTGACTCGTCCCAAATCACCAAGAAGAGAATCAGCCTGACCCAGTGGAAAGAGCATGGGCCTGGGCTCTAATGGCAGGTCTGTCATTTGCTTGTTGTGTGACCTGGGACAAGTCACTTATCTTCTCGGTGCCTCAGTTCTCCTGTTGTCCCTCCTGCTCAGACTGTGAGCCTCATGAGGTACAGGGATTGTATCCAACCTGATTAACTTGCCCAGTGTTTGGAAAAATGTTTGACACATTAGTAGGCACATGACAAATACCATTAAAAAATTAAAAAAGATGGAGCCATTATTATAACCCAAGGCCACTGACTCCCAGACCATGCTCTATGCACTAGGCCACAATGCTTCTCTCTTGCATCATCCCAAGATTTGGGTGGGGGGAAGTCCTGTGAGGGGGAATTGGTGATGAAGTGCTTGGCTGGTGCAATGTCATTCATATTCTCTTGTCCCTGACCGGAGGGTTGAGATAATGGTTAAAGTCACCACGGCACAGGGCAGATGCCATGTCATAACGTCATAGCCCGGAAGCCATGGTAGCCGGTGTCTGAGAGGTGGATGGAGGCGGCCAGAAGACTACCGTAGGGGCAAACGTTTTACCTCTGCTTGTGTACCCAGCCCTGGTTCCAACTCCATCCTGGACCCCGGTATGAACGTCTTCCCAGAGTGACCCTCACACTCACATCGATTACCTGCTGATCCTCCCTGTCCCTCCCCACCCCGGTCACTCTCTCCGGGCCAGCGTGAGCTGGGGGAGCCCTGAGGGACAGCGAGGAGGTGTCAGGCGCTCTCTGCTTTCCTGAGGACAGTGAGACGTGCTTTCCTGATAGGGCCCCCCTTCCCTTAGATAAAGCCACCACTACTCCGAGGGGCCCCCGGAGGATGGGATAACTGCGGCTCGTCCCCACAGTCTTTGAGTCCGCACAGAGATGAGGATCCGGTATTGGCACTTGTCTGCAGGGTTCTCATGACAACAGCATCCTAACGGTTCCTGCTGTTAGAGACCATCTGGGTCAACGGCTGGGCACTTCAGCTTCGTTTTTTTCTTCAGTGGAACCTGTTAAGCACTTACTATGTAACAGGCACTATACTAAATCCTGTAATGCAATATAAGCTAATCAGGTTAGACATAGTCCCTGTCCCACATGAGGCTCACAGTCTCAATCCCCATTTTACAGATGAGGGAACTGAAGCCCAAAGAAGTGAAGAGACTTGCCCAAGGGCACATAGCAGAAAGGTAGCGGGCCGGGATTAGAACACAGGGCATTCTGACTCCCAGGTCCATGCTCTATCGACTAGAGCACGCTGCTTCTCTGATTTTCATTTTGTTCATGACTTCCAACAATCAATTGGTCATTTAATCAGTTTTATTTTCTGACATATTCTGATTGCAAATCTACAGAGAACGAGAAATGACTCTAAATCCATCCTAAAACCCTCCCAAGGTCTGGCTTGGGGGTTCAACCCAAAGAAGCAGCATAAGAAACAGCATATTAGTAGTAAGAGCACTGGTTTGGGAGTCAGAGGAAATGGGTTCTAATTCCAGTTTCCCCTGTTTGTTGTGTGCGACCTTGGGCAAGCCACTTAACTTCTCTGAGCCTCAGTTACATCATCCGGAAAATGGGGATTAAGACTGTGAACCCCAGGGGGTCCAACCTGATTATGTTGTAACTACCACAGTGTTTAGAACAGTGCTTGACCCAGAGTAAGCGCTTAACAAATGCAATTATTATTATTGTTACTATCATTATCAGCTTGGGAGGGGTGATGGGAAAGAATCACTGATACTGGCTGGGTGGACATGATGGGAAAATCCCTGGTTTCAGAAAGAATAGGTTGTCGCCTAGGCTTCGTCCTCTTCTATCTCAGAGCTGAGACACGTTACCAAACTGGGGTGAGGAGGTCAGTGCATTCTCTCCTCTGAACGGCCCTGTCACCTTTCATAATATCTCAGTGATGGGAAATGTAGAAGTAAACTGTCAGCCCACATTTCCTCTTCCTCACTTCCAGTCCATCAAAGCACAGCTTTCCTCACATTCAAAGCCCCTCTATCATCCCACCACTTCCGGGATGCCATGCATGATTCATTTTCCTTCTTCCTAAGTCATCTTCTTCCAACTACCAATCAGCACCTTACACCACTTCTCCATTATTGCACTCACACCCACCATTATAGTTTTGTACATAGTGCGTTTTATAAAATGTGCTCTTTAAGCACACAGTCATTTATTTACCATTCTTTGAATTCTCTTCTTTGTTGTCCCATTAATTAATTATATGTCTATCTCCCCTCTTAGAATTTAAGCTCTTGGAAAGCTGGGGTGGTGTTCAATTTAATTTAATTTATCTGAGGCGTTCACTACAGTACGTTACACTCAGGATGCATGCAACAAATACAATTGATTGATGGATGGAGGGCTTGATAGATGGATGCATGGATAGGTTGTTGGATGGATGGATGGATGGATGGAAGGGTGGTGGGTGGATAGATGGATAGACAGATGGGTGGTGTCTATGCTGTGTGATCTTGGGCAAGGCAGTTCAGTTCTCTGTGCCTCAGTTATCTCATCTTAAATGAGAACTGAGACTGTGAGCCACATGTGAATAGGGACTGTGTAAAACCTGTTTAGCTTGTATCTGCCTCAGAGTTTAGCACAATGCCTGGCACATAGTAAATGCTTAACAAATACCACCAGTATTATTGTTATTATTATTATTATTATTATTATTGTCGTTATTATTATTATTATGGATGGACGGACGGACAGACAGATGGGTGAACAGGTAGATGGACAGATGGATGGTCGGGTGGATGGATGGATGGATGAACGAATGGATTCAAGACAAGGATCTGATCAAATTCATTCGTTCATTCATGCCATCGTATTTACTGAGAGCTTACAGGGTGCACAGCATTGTACTAAGAGCTTGGAAAGTATAATTCAGCAACAAATAGAGATAATCCCTGACCACAGTGGGCTCACAGTCTATAAGGGGGAGACAGGCATCAAAACAATTAAACAGGCAGTCAAATTGTCGGGGACAGTTTCTATGATTGCGTCCCTTCTCCCTTGTCACCCTTTGTTTTTCTGATTTTGATAACCACCAAGAGTGATGTTAAAATAAATAGGATTACTATTATCAGTAGCAGTATCAACATTATGATTATTGAATTCATTAAGAATTTACTTCCAAAAGACTATCAAGTCCTGGAGTGGAAACAAACTAATCAGATCGGACAGGTTTCTTGACCCACAGGGACTCAGATTGTAAGAAAAAGAGAGAGCACATATTCAATCCCGATTTTACAGAGCGACCCAAAGAGGTTACGTGGCTGGACCAAGTTCATACAGCAGGCCGGTGGCAGAACCGGACAGACCTTTCAAATCTCATGATTCCCAGCCACATGCTCATTCCACTGAGCCATGATGTCGTCAAAACATTCACTTGTCAATCATTTATTAATTCATTCAATCATATTTATTGAGTGCTTACCGTGTGCAGAGTACTGTACAAGAGCTTGGAAAGTACAATTCAGAATTAAGAGAGACAATCCCTGACCACACCGGGCTGACAGTCATACATGGCTGATCAACCTCTGTCCCAGACATTGACAAATCCTTGGTGATGGCGTTTATTTTTGGACAGCTCTTCTTATGGATACCCCCACGGTCAGAAGCCTGATGATGAATGGAATAGTCAGCAAAAGGAAACAGACATTTTGTCCCTTAGAAGAGGGAAGAGCAATCTTTCCTTCAGAAGTAACCCCAGGGCTGCCTTCACGTTTCATGTCAGAACTCAACATGTCCAAGACAAGCTCCTTATCTTCCCTCCAAAACCCTTTCTTCTCCCTGACTTTCCCGTCACTGTGGATGGCACTACCATCCTTCCTGTCTCACAAGCAGGCAATCTTGGTATCATCCTTGACTCTGCTCTCTCATTCACCCCATACATCCAATCCGTCACCAAAACCTGCCGGTGTCACCTTCATAACATCGCCAACATCTGTCCTTTTCTCTCCATCCCAACTTCTATTTTGTTGGTATAGTCTCTCATCCTAACCCGACTGGATTACCGCATCAGCCTCCTTTCTGATCTCCCATCCTCCTGTCTCTCCCCGCTTCAGTCTATACTTCACTCTGCTGCCCGGATGATCTTTCCACAGAAACGCTCTGGGAATCAATCAATCAATCGTATTTATTGAGCGCTTACTGTGTGCAGAGCACTGTACTAAGCGCTTGAGAAGTACAAGTTGGCAACATATAGAGACAGTCCCTACCCAACAGTGGGCTCACAGTCCAAAAGGGGGAGACAGAAAACAAAACATACTAACAAAATAAAATAAATAGAATAGATACGTACAAGTAAAATAAATAAATAAATAAATAGAGTAATAAATATGTACAAACATGTATACATATATACAGGTGCTGTGGGGAAGGGAAGGAGGTAAGATGGGGGGATGGAGAGGAGGACGAGAGGGAGAGGAAGGAAGAGGCTCAGTCTGGGAAGGCCTTCTGGAGGAGGTGAGCTCTCAGTAGGGCCTTGAAGGGAGGAAGATAGGTAGCTTGGCGGATGGGCAGAGGGAGGGCATTCCAGGCCCGGGGGATGACGTGGGCCGGGGGTCGATGGCGGGACAGGCGAGAACGAGGTACGGTGAAGAGATTAGCGGCAGAGGAGCGGAGGGTGCGGGGTGGGCTGTAGAAGGAGAGAAGAGAGGTGAGGTAGGAGGGGGCGAGGTGATGGAGAGCCTTGAAGCCCAGGGTGAGGAGTTTCTGCCTGATGTGCAGATTGATTGGTAGCCACTGGAGATTTTTGAGGAGGGGAGTAACATGCCCAGAGCGTTTCTGGACAAAGACAATCCGGGTAGCAGCATGAAGTATGGATTGAAGTGGGGAGAGACACAAGGATGGGGGATCAGTGAGAAGAGAAAATGCCACTCCCTCCTCAAAAATCTACAGTGGTTGCCTATCAACCTTCACATGAAGCAAAAACTCCTCACTATTGGCTTCAAGGCTGTCCATCACCTTTCCCCCTCCTACCTCACCTCTCTTCTCTTCTACAGCCCAGCCCAGCCCAGCCCAGACACTCTCCTCTTCTGGGCCGCTAATCTCCTCACTGTGCCTCGTTCTCGCCTGTCCCACCGTCGACTCCTGGCCCACGTCCAACCTCTGACTTGGCTCGCCCTCCCTCCTTACATTCACCAAACTAGCTCTCTTACCCTCTTAAAGGCCCTACGGAAAGCTCACTTACTCCAGGAGGCCTTCTCAGACTAAGCTCCCCTTTTCTTCTGCACCTCCTCCCATCGCCATCGCCCCTACACCCCGCCCTCTGCTCTATCCCCTTTCCTCCCCCATAGCACCTATGTATGTTTGTACGTACTTATTACTCTATTTTATTAATGATGTTTACATATCTAAAATTCTATTTATATATTTTGATGCTACTGATGCCTGTCTACATGTATTATTTTGTTGTCTGTCTCCCCTTCTAGACTGTGAGCCCGTTTTGGGGTAGGGATTGTCTTTTTTATCGATTGTAGTTTCCAACCTCTGAATACAGTGCTCTGCATACGGTAAGTGCTCAATAAATATGATTGAATGAATGAATGAATGAATGAGTCAGAAGCATCTGGGTTCTAATTCCAGCTACACCTCATGTCTGCTGTGTGACCATGGGCAGTCATTTAAATCCTCTGAGCCTCAGTAACCTCATCTGTAAATTGGGGGTAAGATTGTGAGCCCCATGTGGCACAAGGACTGTGTCCAACCTGCTTATCTTCATTCATTCAATAGTATTTATTGAGCGCTTTAAGTGTGCAGAGCACAGTACTAGCGCTTAGGATAGTGCTTGGGACATAGTAACAGATTGACAAGTACTACTATTATTATCATTATTATTATTACTCTCCCAAGGGCTTAGTCTACATGATAAGAGCTCAATAAATATGCTTCAAGATTAATTGATAGTAAATTGTATTGTGTCAACCTAGCCCAGTAGGCTGGAAAGCCCGGGAGGGCAGGGATTACAATCTTTTCCACTATTTGTCTTCTCCCAACATTTGGGAAGAACTCTAACAGGGAGGGATTGCTGATAGTGCCAGTGGCTGTCCAAGGCTGGTCACACTCTCTCAACCTTGCCTGTGATTTAGACTCTGCAAGGGATTCAGGGACCCACTGAAGGCACAAAGAGACTGTCCACAGTGCTGACGCTGTGGTGAAGCACAGTAGCCTGGCAGATAGTTGGGATGGCAGCGAGGTTTGAGGAGGAAGGAGGAGAGGTTTGCAATGGTTGGGCGATACTGAACTGGAAAACACCTCCCCACCTGCTAGTACCCCTGCCCCGGTGAGGGCCGCAGCCCTGGTCCGAACCCAAACTTAAGCCCCAGCCTGGGTCCATCTCTTCCATCCTCATCCTTGTCCCCCACGCACCTTCATCCCACTCATCCCAATCACCTTCACAGGGGAATCGTAAGGCTGGGGGTCGCTGACTTCTGCAGGGCGGGGCTGGTCCCCTTTTCCCCTCAGACTCCTCGATTCGGTCCGCCAGGAAAGAACGGAGTGGAATTCTCAGTCCCTCTCTGCTCTCCATCAGACCCTGATAAACTCTCAAGACGCGCCCCGCCCCTGTAGATAAAGCAGGATCTGCCCCAAGGGGGATCCCAAGAGAATGACACGGCGCCCTGATGAGGGACCTCGTGCCGTGGACAAGCCAGGCACCCTCTGGTCACATGGTTCCTGAGGCTCCTGTGAGACAAGGAGGCGGTCCCTGCAGTAGGGCGATGGTGCCGTTCCTCGGGGTTCCCGTGGAAACAGCAGCATCTACATCCCAGCGTCCCAACGTTTCCTGTTTTCAAAGACAGTCTTTAGCCACTGTGAATGGTTTCACCTTTGCCTAATTCACCTAAGACACTCAATCTGTCAGACAATCAGCCAATCGTAACTTTTTCTTGTGGTCTTTGTGAAGATCGTACTATATATCAGGCACTATACAAAGTACTGGAGCAGTCACAAGCTAATCAAATTGGACAGAGTCCATGTCCCCCGTGGGGCTTACATTTAAATCCCCATTTTCACATGAGTGAACTGAGGCATGGAGAAATTAAACGACCATGCCCAAGGTCCCACAGCAGACATGTGGTGGAACCAGGATCAAAGCTAATGACCATTTGAATCCCAAGTCTGCACTCTGCCCACTAGGCAATGCTACTTCTTCTGATTTCTCCTGATTGCAAATTCGTTGAAGCTCTGTTCATAATGACTACATATACTGTACTCGTGAAACAAACGCTTGTCCACCTTTCCCCACTTCAATCCATACTTCATGCTGCTGCCCGGATTGTCTTTGTCCAGAAACGTTCTGGGCATGTTACTCCCCTCCTCAAAAATCTCCAGTGGCTACCAATCAATCTGCGCATCAGGCAGAAACTCCTCACCATCGGCTTCAAGGCTCTCCATCACTTTGCCCCCTCCTACCTCACATCCCTTCTCTCCTTCTACATCCCAGCCCGCACCCTCCGCTCCTCTGCCTCTAATCTCCTCACCGTGCCTCGTTCTCGCCTGTCCCGCCATCGACCCCCGGCCCACGTCATCCCCTGGGCTTGGAATGCCCTCCCTCTGCCCATCCGCCAAGCTAGCTCTCTTCCTCCCTTCAAGGCCCTACTGAGAGCTCACTGAGAGCTACCGCACCTCCCTTCTTACCTTCTACAGCCCAGCCCGCACCCTACGCTCCTCTGCCGCTTACCTCCTCACTGTACCTCGTTCTCGCCTGTCCCACC
This sequence comes from Tachyglossus aculeatus, assembly GCF_015852505.1. Taxonomy (NCBI): domain Eukaryota; kingdom Metazoa; phylum Chordata; class Mammalia; order Monotremata; family Tachyglossidae; genus Tachyglossus; species Tachyglossus aculeatus. The sequence continues at coordinate 4,419,876 of NC_052089.1, read as the reverse complement.
GTTGACCCCGGCCCAGGCCCTCTCCCTGGCCTGGAATACCCTCCCTCCACATATCCTCCAAGTTAGCTCTCTTCCCCCCTTCAAAGCCCTACTGAGAGATCACCTCCTCCAAGAGACCTTCCCAGACTGAGCCCCCTTTTTCCTCTCCTCCTCCCCATCCCCCCTGCCCTACGTCCTTCCCCTTCCCACAGCACCTGTATATATGTATATATATGTATGTACAGATTTATTACTCCATTTATTTTATTTGTACATATTTACTAGTCTATTTATTTTAATGATGTACATTTAGCTTTAATTGTATTTGTTCTTACGTCTTGACACAATAAGCGCTCAATAAATACGATTGAATGAATGAATAATAATGATGGTATTTGCTAACTGTTTACTATGTGCCAAGCACTGTTCTAAGCGCTGAGATAGATACAAGGTAATCAGGTTGTTCTACGTGGGGCTCACAATTATAACCCCCATTTTACAGATGAGGTAACTGAGACCCATTGAAGTTAAGTGACTTGCCCAAAGTCACACAGCTGATCAGTGGCGAAGCCGGGATTAGAACCCACGACCTCTGACTCCCAAGCCCAAGTGAGGTAATTTCAGGAATTGTCTAGTACCGCAGAAGGCACTGTTGCCTCCTGAGGTAAGAAGGGAAAAATAAGTAATGTGTTAGTGCCTACGAAGACCTGGATATTATTTGGAAAAGACTCCCACTTTTCTTCTAATTTTCCCACTTCATTCTACCAGGCTGGATAAAGCCATCTTCCAGAAGTAAATGGCCAATCTCACGGAGGTTTCGGAATTCCTCCTGCTGGGTTTCTTGCAGGTCCTGGAGCTGCAGTTTTTCTAGGCTGCGCTGTTCCCCCTGGTCTACCAGTCGACCCTGACGGGGAATCTCCTCGACCGACGACTCCACACCCCCATGCACCTCTTCATCAGGCACCTCTCTGTCCTCGACCTCTGCCTCATCTCCATCAGTGTCGCACAGTCCATCCACAACTCCCTGACCGACCATAAAGAAATCTCCTCCCTGGGCTGTGCTTCCCAAGCGTTTGCGTTCATACCCTGTGCCTGTGCAGCGACCCCCCCGCTCACGGAGATGTTCTTCGACTGCTATGCGGCCATCTGCCTCCCCCTGCGCTACGGGGCCATCATGAATAGTGGGGCTTGTGAGAAGATGGTGGCTTCCTAGTGGCTCTCTTTCGCACTGAGCTCCATGACGCACACCATTGCCACCTTCTTCGTCCCTGTCTGGAGGTCCAACGTCCTCCCCCAGTTGTTCTGTGACATCCCTCAGCTTATCTGTCTCACGGATCCCAGGGGAAATCTCCAGAAATTTGTGACAAAACCTTCTCATTCGGCCTCACCTTCGGTTATTTCCTCACCATCGTCATCTTGTATGTATGCATCTTCCGGGCCATGCCGAGGATGCCGGCTGCTGACAGCCGGCCAAAGCCTTCTCCACCTGCCTGCATCACCCCTCCGTCGTGACTTTATTCGGAGCAAATGGCGCATTTGCCTACCCATTTTATAGATGAGGTATTTGTATAGCGCTTATTACCAATCAATCAATCGTATTTTTTGAGCACTTACTGTGTGCAGAGCACTGTACTAAGCGCTTGGGACAGTTGAGTACAACAATAAACAGGCATTCCCTGCCCACAGCAAGTTTACCATCTAGAGGGCGAGGCAGACATTACTATAAATAAATTACAGGTATGAACAGAAGTGCAGGGGGTGAGAGCAGGGGGAATAAAGTGTGCAAGTCCAGGTGCAAGGGCAACACAGAAAGGAGTAGAAAAAGGCTAAATGGGGGCTTAATCGGAGAAGGGCTCCTGAGGAGAGATGCTCTTAATAAATCTCTAAACGTGCAGAGCGTGAAGGCTCAAAGGAGGGTCGTATAACTAGTTATGTTGCCAGAGTCCTGTTCGATATCAGAATGTCCCTACGTCATAAAGTCACTGTGAGCGGTGACCATGTATGTTTATTGTTTTATTCTACTCGCCCAGGCACTTACACTGCTCCGCATGTGCCAAACAAAGACAACTGGGTAAATACGTGACCATGGACCTTCTCATGGATGAGGGAGGTAACATTAGTGGGACAGACTGAGCCCTGCTCAACGTCGGGGATAATGCCACCTCTGGGCTCCTGAGTCTTCCAGGTAACAAGGTCTCTCAGGCCGAGCCAGGGCCTTGTCCTCCCGGGGTAACCCCCTCCCCACGCCCCGGCCAGAACAGAGACTACAGTCTCCAAGGAGCCCGGAGCGCAGGTTCTATACCAAACTCTTTCCTGTCACGGCCACAAACCCTCATGAGGAGAGGAGGAGGAGGATCTCAGAATCCCCAACCCAGGATCGTCTCGGTGAGCCAAAGTCAATTGCTCAATCCATCCATTGTAGTTATTTAGCACTTACTTGGTGTAGAGCACCGTACTGAACACTTGGGAGAGCACAATACAATTGAGTTGATAGACAGGATCTGTGCCCACACGAGGATTACAACTGACTTTGTGCAGAGCGCTGTACTAAGTGCTTGGGAGACTCCAGTATAACATAGCGGGTAGATACAATGTCATCTCTCAAGAAGCTTACAGTGTACTGTGAAAAATATATAGTAAAATGAATTACAGATCATCAGAAGCATCAGAGTATAAGAACATGTCCATGTGTGAGAAGCAGCTGAAATGTAGCATGGCATAAGGGAAAGACCACAGGCCTGGAAACTAGAGGACATGGGTTATAATCCCAGCTCCAACACTTATTTGCTTAGTGACCTTGAGCAAGTCACTTCACTTCCTTCTGCCTCAGTTACCTCATCTGTAACATGGGAATTAAGGCTGTGACCCTCATATGGAACATGGACTGGGTCTAACCTGATTAGCGTATATCTACCCAGCACTTAGTATAGTGGCTGGCACATAGTAACCTCTTAACAAATACCACCAAACGAAGGTGTGGGGAGATGCCCCCCAAGTCAGCTGGGGTCGCCGACCAGAGGGCTGCTCCATGTTCTTTAGATTGGGTGACGAAGAGCCAAAGACCAGAGATCAAGCCTGAGTGATCAGTGCTGCCTCTTTATTGGGTGTACTCACATAGATGTAGCACAGCAAGCAAGCGAATGAGGGGGTCCCAGTCCTAATCAGCAGGGCAGGCTCTGCAGGGCTTGGTCTAAATGCCTACAACTAAAAATAGCAGCAATGCCTCAAGCAGCGTGGCTCAGTGGAAAGAGTATGGGTTTTGGAGTCAGGGGTCATGGATTCAAATCCTGGTTCCCCAATTGTCAGCTGTGTGACTTTGGGCAAGTCACTTCAGTTCTCTGTGCCTCTGTTCCCTCATCTGTAAAATGGGGATGAAGACTGTGAGCCCCCCGTGGGACAATCTGGTCACTTTGAAACCTCTCCAGCGCTTAGAACAATGTAACATAGTAAGAGCTTAATAAATGCCATATTTTGCATATTTATATACGAATCCCCCTCGTCCGGTTAGTCCTCCCCGTATTTCCAGGATAGCTATCTGATTGGGACAGTTCCCGTTCCGCAACCTTGTTGTGTAGCAGTTCTGTGTCCTTGCTGTGGGTTGCTCAGGTGGAGGGAGGGAGTGAATTCACAGATAGGGCACTCTTCCCACACTTCACCCCTTCGCCCCCTCCATACGCCTAGAGCAACCTGGAGTTGGGGACCACGATAATTTTGGTGGAGGGCCTGTGCGAGTAACAGTATCTTAGCACCAAAGCTGCGCAGAGCACGACACATCCTAGCACGATCCATTAGGACCAATGTCCCGTTCCCACACTCCCGCACCCACACAGCCATGAGAACCACCCGCAGTCTATCAACATCTTTTGGATCAGTGTTCTTAACTGCAGTCCAGCTTTGGTTAGGCGGAGCGCGGTGCGGTTCCAGTCTTGCTGTGCGTCTGCCAGGGCTTGTCGTATCACTTTCGTGGCCTCCTCCACTTGCTCCGGCCAAAATACTGAGTCCACTAGATCCATCGGAACGTCCCAGAGGAGGGTCTGATGTTTATGCCGCTCCCATCCGGAGAGGTCACTACGATTACCAACGCATAACCCTACTAAAGACATATTACTACAAACAAGCGTTAAATTAGCACAGGCAGCAGTAACATTATAATTAAAAGTAATCATGGTTATGTTTATATGTTCTCCGCACGTCCAACACAATTTCCCATTACCCAAATACCAGTAATGTCCCTCTTCCAACCCAGTGATGGAAATCGGCCAACTGTCCTGTACTCTCTCACATCCCCTGGGGTCCTGTGAACAGAACTAGTCCCTCTTTACTTGGGTACATCCAGAAGGAAAGAAGGGCTCCCATTGATTCCTGGACCCATTCCACCACCCCCACCTCTCTCCCAGGGGGACCACCTGCTTGCCATTCTGCACTATCTAATCCCACTAGGGTTATGGCTTGCAGGGGCAGTTTGCCTACCGTGTGGCGTACCTTCAGCTTAGAGTAATGGGCAGTACACCCGCCGTATAGTACCTGAATGGCCAGCCCTGTGACAAAGGCTGGATACAGGCGAACCAGGCTGGGATGGGGGGGCACTTTGCTCAGCTTACTTCTTCAGTTAGGTGGTGAGATATGGTAGCAGTCTTAACTGAGTCTGAATGCAGGCATCCGACAGGCAGCGTTTCGGGCCCAAAGGGCCAGCTCCCCTGTGAGTATACCCACCCATGTCTTCAGAGTTCCAGCTGATACTGTCATTCTTCTCCACCCCCCGGTGTCCTGCAACATTCCAGTGCTAATTAGCTTCTGGATCTGATTTTCATATTGGAGATCTCGGCCTCGGGCTCGCCGTAGGCCTTGGATGTCTGCTTGGTTTCATACTCCCAGAGTGCTGCCGACCCACCCAGTGTTGTCTCTCTTAAGTCGTCCAGGGGCCCTTACTGGTGACCGGTTTCCTACCCACCAGGCCCATTGTCGCCTAGTGATGGGTATCTACCCACCACGGGTCCAATGACCAGGAGATTGCCTCCGTAGTCCATCAAGTGTGAGTGAACAGGCGAGCCCCTTCCAGCGTGGCTTCCCATAGGTATGCGGCCCTGGTCCCTTGCTATACATTATCCATATTGTCCGGTAATACTTCAACAACTAGCAGGGGCGTGCCCGAGTTCCAGGAACCATATGTGGCGTTTTCTCAGCCCTGGGTGGGGGCATTCAGCCAATAACCATACTTGGGCCATGGAGGAGTGATCCGGGAGAGGCATCTTCCAGGCAGCGAGATGGGTGCTGCCAATGCTCCCCCATCCTCGTATCCAGTCAGTTTCTTGGTTATCGGATTGCGGCGCAGCCAGGCTGTTCTCGTACATGTGTTGTTGGTGATTTGCCACCCTTCCTAGCCAGCCACAGTAGTGGCCGTATCACTTGCCCCAAATGTGGCACAAAAGTCCTCCAGAAGCTGACCAAGCCCAAGAACTCCTGCAGCTCTTTCACCGCCCGTGGATTTGGGAAATTTTTAATTTTATCCCGTGCTACATCTGGCATGTGTCGTGGCCTATCCATCCATACCACCCCTAGATATTTAACCGATCGGGCAGGACCCTGGACCTTCTCCGGATAGAGCGTCCACCACCGCTCGGACAGGCGGCGCAGCAGCGTCGCCAGAGAATCTTGCAGAAGCCGCAGTGGGAGGAGGGGGCACCGACATTATGATGTCATCAATGTAGTGGCCCACATAGGCTTCAGGGTACCCTTGCCTGAACGGTTTCAATATCCCGCGATATTAAATTGTAGCAAATAGCAGGGAAGTGGAGGTAGCCTTGGGGGAGAACCTCGAACGTCCACTGCCGCCCCTTCCAAATAAAGGCGAACCAGTCCTGACACCGGTCGGCGATGGGGATACTAAAGAAGGCATGAGCTAGGATTGGATTTCGACCGCCTTCCAATCCTGTATGGCAATGGAGGCTTGTTCTAGAAGGGTGATTATGTTGAGGACGGCAGTACGTAGAGGCGGAGTCACTTTGTTTAGTTCTCGGTAATCTACTGTCATTCTCCATAGGGGGCTGTTAAAGGGGCTGTGGGCAGGTCTAATGATCCCCACGTTTGCTAGTCCACCAATAGTTTGGGAGGTTTCCTTATGTCCCCCTGAGACGCGATATTTTCTGATATTCACCATTCGCTGGGGTTCCGGGAGTTCAGCCAGTTTCCACTTGGCATGGCCACGGGTCACCGGTTTCACGGCCCGGAGCCGAGCAGTGCGCTATCTGAAATGCCCCGCTGATCTTTCCAGTTCAGCTCCTATTAACAAGTCCACCCCCAATATACACTCGGGTACCGCCATGATGAGTATCTGATAAGTGGCGGGGGTCATCCGGCCCACACCCAATCGTAGGGTGGTTCTCCCGGCGGAGGTATTGTGCCCCCCAAACCCTTCTATCCACATCTAGGGGCCCGTGAACTTGCTGGGGTCCCCATGTATAAGAGTGAGGTCCGCACCGGTGTCCACCAAAACGAGGGTGAAGTGAATATTCTGGGGACACCAGTAAATGGTCAGGGTAATGTCTGGCCTCCGATCCCCTCTGATTGACCTGACCCGAAGGGAAGGGCCTTGACCACGTCCCTATGGCTGGTCTTTCCATTCACTCAGGTCCGCGTGCAGCGGTGCAGAAGGCACCACCCGGGGCTGAGTGAACGGGTCTCCTCTTTTCCATCCGTTGACACTTTCGGGTGCTTCAGCTGTGGGTTTGCCTTCCCCTGTGGTGTACCTCTGATCCTTAGGTAGTTTTTTCCACAGGGCCAACAGCACAGTGTTTGGCTGCTTATCTATTTTTTCTCGTTTGATCCCGGCCACTATTAAATCTCTCCACATTTGGAATCGGGATGCCCTCTGTATTGCTCCTTCCAGAGTAATGGGTTTTGTTGTAGCCACCCCTCTAATCCTGCTAGGCATTGCAATCAGCCCCTCCAGATTCCCCAAAGCCAGTGTAAGATCTATGACATGCTTGCCCATCGTTTCCTCAGCCAGGGGTAGCAGCACTCCCTGTACGTATGTGCGCGTGTGTTGGGGCGGGGGGAGTTGGGGGAGCTGATCGGAGGAGGTTGCTGCGCACTCCGGAATTCAAGGGTGCTGCATCGGGACTATAATCACCTGCGGAATATATTTGCTGTCTCATGCCCAACCTTTTCAATAACGCGCATGCCCCTTCTATGACCAACCAATCTTCTGGTTCAGCAGGTAACTCGTCCGGAGTGGTCCAGGTGTCTTTTAGGGCGAACACTACCCAGTCCATCAGGGAGTGGTTACCCCTGTTGGCCTAACCCACTTTCAACCGCTGCCTGACTTGGGTGGTAGCTGCTACTCCAGCTAGTTTAGCTACTTCCTGTGCGTTTATCATAATCCTGTCAACCCCCTGGTTCCAGCATCGGACTATCCAGGACAGCAGCGTTTCTCGAGGCCGCTGCCAGTATTGTTTGTTGACCTCCATCAATTCCGCCGGGATATAATCCCATACAGTGATGTGGTCTCTGGGTTCGGTGTTCCCTATCCCTTCAGGGCTCAGGATAGTTTTAGTTTCCTGAGTAATGAGGGGTCATAGCCTTCCCTCGATGTCTTCTTCTGTGATGTTTATCATTTTCTCATCACCCCATTCTTCGTCTGGGTACCAGGCTTCCGGGACCCAATTGGTGTCCATTATAAGTGCTTTGCTAGTTTGCACACCAAGATGACCCCCTTCTCGACTGCTTCTTCGGCAGTCTTATTTGCCGTTTGCAGGAGTCCCGCATAAAACTCTTTCGACTCCTGATTCTCGCGAGCCGCCTTTTCGGTTTTGCGGGTCTTACTCTTACTTTCCAGTCGCATATTCATTTCATGTCAGCATGCTGCCAGCAGCAGTAAACCTATGTTCGCTATGGCTCCCCTCTCTGATTCCGACATCTTATGGATGTCCAGAGCTCGTAGAGCGTCCTCTATTCCCTTCGGGGTCTCCACTACATAACCCTATTACCGGGGGGAGTGGGGGGGGGGGGGCAGCCATATCAAGCACTTCAGCTGACCCCAGCCACACCCCGAGTTCCACCCCGTGATTTGAAATTGCGGACATCCAGCTTCATTTTAACCCTTTTCTGGGGTTTGGGGCGTCGCCACCCAATCCTGCCGACTACGCCAATTGTGGAGAGATGCCTGCCACGTTAGTTGGGGTCGCCGACCAGAGGGAGGCTCCATGTTCTTTAGATTGGGCGACGATGAGCCAAAGACCAGACATCGAGCCGGAATGATCAGTGCTGCCTATTTATGGGGTGTACTCACATAGTTGTAGCGCAGAAAGCTAGCGAAGGAGGGGGTCCGAGTCCTAATCAGCAGAGCAGGCCCTACAGGGCTCGGTCTAAATGCCTACAACTAAAAATAGCAGCAATGCCTCTTATATACAAAGCCCCCTCGTACCGGTTAGCCCTTTCCATATTCCCAGGTTGTCTAACTGACTGGGACAGTTCCCGTTCCGCAACCTTGTTGTGTAGCAGTTTTGTTTCCTTGCTGTACGTGGCTCAGGCGGAGGGAGGGGGTGAATTCACAGATAGGGCACTTTTCCCACGGAAGGGTAGGTGGTGGAGCTGGGATTAGAACGCAGGTCCTCTGCCTCCCATGCCCGTGCGCTTTCCATTTAGGTTATGCTGATTCCCAATCACAGACCGGAATGGAAGAAATGGAATATAAGTTCAGGTTTTAAAGAAGGGTCAGATAAAAAGCCAGGAAGGCAGAGAAGATTGAACGGGAAGAGCTAGGTGTGAGAGGACCGGCCAGAAGTGGGATGAGGGTAGCAAACCAGTCTCTGTGGAAAAGATACTGACCGCCCAAAGAAGTAAAGTCTCTGAGTTGGGAGGAGTGAATTAATAATATTTACGATATTTCTTAAGCACTTACTAAGTGCCAAGCACTATTCTAAGACCTGGCATAGATACAAGATAATCAGGTTGTCCCGTGTGGGTCTCATGGCCTTTAACCCCACTTTACAGATGACGTCACTGGGGCACAGAGAAATGTAGTGGCTTGCCCAATGTCACACAGCAGATAAGTCCTTTGACTCCCAAGCCCGGGCTCTTTCCACTAAGCCACGCTGCTAACTTCTAGATGAAACCGGTGGAGACCAAGGAGCCAGGATCCCAGGAGTAGGTCAAAGGAGAATGAAACTGAGGTTAGACTAGCCTGGAAACTCGCTGCTGGCAGGGATTGAGCCTACAAACTCCGTTCTACTGTACTCTCCCAAGCGCTTAGTACAATTCTCTGCACACAGAAAGCGCTCAATATTGATCGATTATCCACCTCACCCTCAGCCCCAGAGCACTTATGTACATTTCCATTATTTACTGATTGATATAAATATCAGTCTCCCCCTCTAGACCGTAAACGCATTGTGGGCAGGGAATGAATCCACCGAACCTGTCCTATTGTACTCTCCCAAACCCTTAATACACTACTCTGCACACAGTAAGTGCTCAATAAATACCAGTGATTGATTGTCTACTCGGCTGCCTTTTAGGCTATGAATAACAGAATCAATTTTCTGTGCCTCCATGAGCAATCCACAGATTCTCCATGAAAATGACCAACACCACGATGGTGATGGAATTCCTCCTGCTGGGATTCTTGGAGGTCCAGGAGCTGCAGCTGGTCCAGGCTGCGCTGTTCCTCCTGGTCTCCTTGGCGGCTCTGATGGGAAATCTCATCGTCGCCGTCACCACCCTCGACCGGAGCCTCCACACCCCCAAGTACTTCTTCCTCAGAAACCTGTCCATCCTCGACCTCTGCCACATCTCCGTCACCATTTCCAAGTCCACCCACAACTCCCTTGTCAATGGCAGAGCCATCTCTCTATGGTCCTGTGTGGCTCAAGTCTTTTTTGTGCTTTCGTTTGATTTCACGGAGTTGTCCCTCCTCACGGCGATGCCCTACAACAGCTACGCAGCCATCTGTCGCCATCTGAGCTACGAGGTCATCTTGGACCGAAGGGGCCTTTGGGAAGATGGCGGCTGCTTCCTGGCTCAGCGGGGGGCTGTGTGGAGCGATTTACACAGCCAGTACATTGACACTGAGATTCTGTGGCTCTAACTTGATCCAGCAGTTCTTCTGTGACGTCCCTTCCCTACTGAAGATCTATCCCGAAATGCACGTTGTCATCGATGTCAGCGTGGCCATTTCATTTAGCTTAGCTTTCATCTCCTTCATTTTCACCATCTTCTCGTATGTATGCATCTTCGGGGCCATGCTGTGGTTACCGGCCGCCGAGGGCAGTGCTAAAGCCTTGTCCACCTGCCTGCCCCACATTGCTGTCGTGACTTAATTCGTAGCCAACGCTGCCTTTTGTCTATCTCAAACCCCTGTCTGACTCCCCCTCAGTCCAGGATCTGCTTGTGTCCGTGTTCTAAGCCGTGGTGTCCCCCCACTTTGAACCCCCTTATCTACAGCCTGAGGAACCTAGACATGAAGACCACGCTGAGGAGAATGATAGAGGGTAAATGCCGCTAAAATGATAGTAGAACCTTCTTCCACCTGAGGTCAGAGACCCTTCTAGCTTGGGGGATTTTGGGTCCCCACCCCTTGTGATCATTAACATGGGAACTACTGGTGACCATGGAGTCTCCCACGGAGAAAGATGGACAGCCAGTTGCTGAGACTTCAAGATCCAGGACCATCATGCCTTAATGGATCATAATGCCAGCCGTCTACAGGGAGTGGTGGCCATGGAGATTGGCTATTTGTCTGTAACATTTGTAAAACGATTATTATCAATCAATCAATCAATCGAGTGCTTACTGTGTGCAGAGCCCTGTACTAAAATCTTGGGAGAGTACAATATAACAGAATTGGTAGATATGTTCCCCGCTATGTGCCAGGCACTGTACTAAGCGCTGGGGTAGATATGAAACAATCGGGTTGTACCCAGTCCCTGTCCCACATGAGGCTCACAGTCTTAATCTCCATTACATAGAGGAGGTAACTGAGGCCCAGAGAAGTGAAGTGATTTGCCCAAGGTCACAAAGCAGGTACATGGTGGAGCAGGTCCTTCTCTGAATCCTAATCCCCTGCTCTTTCCATTAGAACCACCCAGTACATTAGCGTTAACTGGGACCAGACCAATATCAGTCCTTGATCAGTACTGAGATGGCAATGAAAATGAGGTGGCCTTTAATAATTAGTCAGTCAGTCAGTTAATCGTATTAATTGAGTGCTTACACTGTGCAGAGCACTATACTAAGTGCTTGGGAGAGTACAATATAACAACATAATGTACACATTCCCTGACCACAGTAGGTTTACTGTCTTGAAGGGAAGACGGACATTAATAGACATAATTAAATGACAGATATGGACCTAGGTGCTGTGGGACTGGGTTGGGGGGAGGGGGTGGATGAATAAAGATAGCAACTCAGGTTGACGCAAAAAGGAGTGGGAGAAGAGGAAAGGAGGACTGTAAGGGGAGGTAGAACTGTAAGTGAAGACTAGGAAAGCCAGTAGCCTTGCCACCCAACTGCATGCTGTGTTTTGGTGCTGTTAGACAAGGGGGCAGAGAAACTGCGAGGGTGGTCACCGGGGTCACTCATGAATCCTGGGCCCAGAGAAGGAGACAGAATAGCCAAAAACTAGACTGCCCAGTACAAAACCAGATGCACGGTCAAACACTTAGTACAGTGCTGTGCACACATAAGCACTCAATAAAAACGATTGAATAAATAAATGAATCAATCAATTGTATTTAGTGAACACTTACTGTGTGGAGAGAACTGCACTGAGCCCTTGGGAGAGTATAATGCAGCAGAGTTGGTAGACATGTTCCCTGCCCACAGTGAGTTTACAATCTAATGGGCGAGACAGACGTTACTATGAATAAATTATGCATATGGACATAGGTGCTGTGGGACTGAGGGAGGGGTGAATAAAGTGTGCAAATCCAAGTACCAGGGTGACGTGGAAGGGAGTGGAGAAGAGGAAATGAGGGCTTAGTCAGGAAAGGCCTCTTGGAGGAGATTTGCATAAGGCTAGGAAGGTGGGGAGAGTGAGAGCTCAGTGAACAATCGCATAACTAGTCAGTTTGCCAGAGTTTCGTTCATCAACGGAATTTCTCTACATTATAAAGTCATTGTGAGAGGTGAATATGTCTGTTTATTGTTGTATTGTATGCTTCCAAGCGCTTACTTCAGTGCTTTGCATACAGCAAGCACTAAACAAAGACATTTGAATGAATTGTTGACCGTGGGCATTCTCAAGGGTGAGGGAGGTAACATTAGTGGTACAGTCTAAGCCCTGCTGAACGTTGGGGATAATGTCACAGCTGGGACTCCTGAGTCTTCCATCTAACGAGTCTCTCAGGGCGAGCCTGGGGTTGGTCCTACCGGGGGAACCCCCTCACCCCGCCCCTTCCAAAACAGCGACGGTTGTCTCCGAGGAGCCTGGAGCACTGGTTTTATGCCAAACCCTTTCCCGTCACAACCACAAACCCGCATGAGGACACGACGAGGAGAAAGTCACCACCCCCAACTCTGGACCGCCCCGGTGAGTCAAGGTCAAACCCTCGCCTACCTCAAACCCGTGTCAAACTCCCCCTCGACACCTGCTGGTGTCCGTGTTCTACACCGTGGTGCCCCCCACCCTGAACCCCCTCATCTACTGCCCGAGGAAAAGGGACATGAAGGCCGCCTTGAGGAAAGTTTGTGACTGAAACCCATTTTTCCTGTCTGCTCTCCCTTCTGCATTGACTCTGATATTGGCTGTGTACCCCTTAAGCACTTTGTTACTCACCGCAACCCCACCATACTCATATAAATAGTCTCATGATCTACTGTTTCCCCTAATCCTGATCTACTTTAATGACTATCTCCCCCGTAGACTGTAAACTTCTTGAGGGCCAGTATCATGTGTCTACTAAATCCTTTGCATTGTATTATCTCAAGTGCTTAGTACAGTGCTCCACAAACAGTAAGCGCTTAATAAAAATCCATTGATTGAATGACTGATTGCTCTCCCAATCCCCAACAGTGTATGGGAACAGGAAGCCACAAAGCTCAGAGGAGAAGATGGGAGAGACAAAGAAGGCAATGAAGGGCGATGGACAGAGAGTGATTGGGCAGATCCCGAAAACCAAGGTATAGTGGTCAGAGGATGGTGAGAGGCTGTTGTGGGGTTGGTGGTGGTCGCACAAAGACAGGATAGCCGGAACCAAAGGGGCAGGGGTGTAGAGGAGGATGATTACCCAGAAATCATTGCTACAGGAAATGGGCCACAATCAGAGTCCATTAGAGGATCAGATAGAACAGATCCTAGGTAATAATTGCCCAGGGAGAAAGCAGAATCTAGAGGGAAAGACTATAACCTTATTTATTTAACGGTACATAAGTGTTTATTAAGTTTCAAGTACAGTACCAAGTGATGGGATAATAGAAGAAGCATGGTGTAGTGGGTAGAGCATTGGCTTGGGAATCGAAAGGAGCTGACATGACACTTGTCTGCTGTTCAAACCTGGACAGGTCGCTTCACTTCTCTGTGCCTCAGTTGTCTCATCTGTAAAATGGGGATTAAGACTGTGAGCCCCATATGGGAAAGGAACTGTGTCCATCCTGATTAATTTGTGCGTAACCCAGAGCTTAGTACAGTGCCTGGAACATAGCAAATTTTAAACAAATACCATTAAAAGGACAATAATGATAGATAGATATCGAGTCAGTGAGCAGACACGTGGTGGAGGTGGGATTAATAATAATAATGATATTCATTCATTCATTGATTCAATCATATTTATTGAGCAGAGCACTGTACTAAGCGCTTGGAAAGTACAATTCAGCACTAAAGAGACACAACCCCTGCCCACACAGGCCTTACAGTCTAAAGGGGCGAGACAGACATCAAAACAAGTAAACAGTCAATTAATGTAAATAAATAGAATTATAGATATGTACATATAATAATAATAATAATAATGGTGATGATGGTTTTTCTTAAGCACTTACTATGTGCAAAGCACTGTTCTAAGCGCTGGGGGCATACAAGGTGATTAGGTTTTCCCACGTGGGGCTCACAATCTTTATCCCCATTTTACAGATGAGGTAACTGAAGCACAGAAAAGTTAAGTGACTTGCTCAAAGTCACACAGCCGACAAGTGGTGGAGCCGGGATTAGAACCCATGACCTCTGACTCCTAAGCCCGTGCTCTTTCCACTGAGCTATGCTGACACACAAGTGCTGTGGGGATCGGGGGCTAGAGCAAAAGGGGCGAGAAGAGGCAACGAGGAGGGGAAGGAGCTGAGGAAAAGAGGAGCTTAGTCTGGGATGATAATGATAGTATTTGTAAACTTTATTAAGTGCTTACTATGTGCCACTTTACTAAGTGCTAGGATGGATACAAGCAAATCTCCCAAATGGGGCTCAAAGTCTTAATCCCCATTTTACAGTTGAGGGACCTGAGGCACGGAGAAGTGAAGTGACGTGCCCCAGGTCCTTGAGCAGACAGCTTGCTGAGTTGGTATTAATACCCAGGTCCCCTGACTCCCCGCCCCGTGCTCTATCCACCAAATCACGCTGCTTCTCCACACACTGGCTGGGTTCCTATGGAGAGGGACCAACCTAATTACTTGTATCTACCCCAGAGCTAAGAACAGTGTTTAGCACATAGTTAGTGCTTAACAAGTACTATTATTATTATTGTTATTATTATTATTATTACATTCAAATTTCTCTTAAAATCCTTCCTATTCCAACAAACTTTCCTGGATTGATTTCCCAGCACCTTGAGCCATATCAGCCCTTCTGCCCAGAGGGACCCCTCCCTTCTCTCCACAGATACAGGCTTGATGGCAGAGTACTTCAGCCTCTGTGAGGGAGAGCAGATGGAGCAGAAATACTTGGTACCTGCACCAGAGCATTCTGGGATCAGCCAGGAGCATCCTGGAGACAGATGGGAGAGGTGTTGGGCCCATGGCAGCCAAGACCAGCCATGACCAACCGAGACGAGTCGAGACCAGCCGAGACCAGCCGAGGCCAACAGAGAGAGGCCCCTCCTATCTTCGTGGCCTGCCCCGGTGAGTCTGAAGAACAGGGAAGGCGAGCCTTTAGAGGCAAAATGGAAGTTCTCTTGTTTTGCCTCATGTATGCAATCGATGCTGACTGACTATGGAAGGTCATAGGTCAGAACGAAGGCCGGCATCTTTCCTCGAATGGTAGCCACTGGGTGTGTAGATAGAGCCCAAGACTGGGAGTCAGAGGATCTGGATTCTAATCCCAACCCTGCCATTTGTCTGCTATGTTATCCTGGGCCAGACACCTCACTTCTCTGTGTCTCAGTTATCTCACCTGTAAAATGGGGGTAAAGACTGTGAGCCCCAAGTGGGACATGGACTGTGTTCAACCTGTTTAGCTTGGATCAACCCCAGTGCTTAGAACAGTGCTTGACACATAGTACGTGCTTAACGAGTGCCATTAAAAAAAGCCTTGGGGAAGCTATTTTGTGTGACAGGATGGTCCTGAGAAACAGGAGCATGAAGTTCTGTCTGAGGAAGGTTTTGAGCCAAGAACGATTTCTCATGAGTCAAATAATCCTTTCTAAATCACCTTGCCCCTGTTTTCCTATTAAAACACAGCCCACGCACTCTGCTCCTCTAATGCCAGACTATTCGCTGTGCCTCGATCTCATCCATCTCCCTGTCTACACTTCACCTACGTACTGCCTCTGTCCTGGAACACCCTCCCTCTTCGTGTCTAAAAGACAGTTACTCTCCCCACCTTAAAAGCCATATTGAAAGCGAATCTCCTCCAAGAGACATTCCCTGATTAAGCCCTTTTCTCCCACTCCCTTCTGTGTCACCCGTTCGACTTGCAGTTCGATTTGCACCCTTTATTCACTCCACCCACTGCCTCACACCAGTTATGTCCATATCTGTCATTTATGTATTGGTATTAATGACTGCCCCCCCTCTAGAGTGTAAACTTCCTGTGGACAGGGAGCATGTCTACCAACTTTGTTATATTGTAGTCTCCAAAATGCTTAATTTTGGAGCAAGCTAAGGGCTGGGCAGGAATTAGAACGCAGGTCCTTCTGACACCCATACCCGTGCTCTATCCATCAGGCCACACTGGTTCTCTAAAATGTTGATCTTTCTAATATGTTGCTCTGCCACATCTCTCCACTCCTCAAAAACTTCCAATGGTTCTCCAGTCCTCTCCGCATCAAGTAGGAACTCCTAATCACTGGTTTTAAAACACTCAATAAACTCTGTCCTTCCTATTTATTCATTCTCCTTTCCCACTTCACCCAACTAGGACTCTTTGCTCCTTCCAGACGATGACTCATTCTTGTCTCTGCTGCTAGGGATCGCTTTCTCATGTTTTTCTCTCTGCCCGGAACTCCCTCCCTCTGCAAATCCTACAGAACCTCCTCCCCCACTTCCTCAAACTCCCCAATTTCAAAGTGCTACTGAAATAACATCTCCGACAAAGAGATCTACTCTAATTGTTTCCTCTACTCAGGCTGTATTCTCTTCAGTTGACGTCTCAGCGATTCAGTGCCATCTGAGCACCTAACAAACTCAAGCTTCTATAACACTTATGTCCATATGCTATATAATCAATTATTCAAACAGTAATTCATGTACACCTCCCCTTTTCGTCTTTCCTCCTCTCTCTGCATTATTTCAGTATATGTTTCCCATGTTAAAATGCAAGCTCCTTAAGAGCAAGGACCTCGCCTACTAATTCCATTGTACTCTCCCAAGTGCTTAGTACAATGGTGCTCAGTGAATTGATCAATTTACAGTATCCTGATTTCTCGAAGATGAAAAAAGCGTGACTTTTTTGCTTGGGAGGAGTGATCAAACCCTATCCAAACATTCACTTTCTGTGCCTTTGTAGATGCGGATTTTTTCCTTTGTTGCCTGTTCACCCAACTCCAGCAATGGCTTGCTCCAATTACAGTGTCCTTGAGGTAGAACAGGCACAAGCCTAAAATGGTTATATGAAAGGAACCTGTGGCTATTCCATTCCAGCCACAACCATGTTTCCCAGCTTTGTTTACTTACCCCCACCAAAGATACAAAATCCTAGAAACTAGAAAGGCGTTAGGTCTTAGATTCCATAAGAACCTAGATGGCTTCTGGATAAACCTAAACTTGACCTGAGGTGTCTTTCCTTGGAGTAAAGACCGGATTTAGAGCAGCATAGAATTTTAGTCCAATTTCCTTTCATTGCCAATCTTTATCTGCAATATTAGTTCAAGATCCTCTTCTCAGAACATCTAGATCCTTTATGAAGGAGGACTTCTAAGTGCACTAAAAACTTGGTGAATTTTCCAAGTCAGTCAGAAAGAACATATTTTGCTGGGACTGTGACAAACACCTCTACCTGACTAGATTTGTCCATCCTTGCTCTAGGTCTGCCCTGAAGCAGATTCATTTGGTACACTGTTTCTCCTCTCACATTTGAACTGCATTCTACAGATATTCAGGAGCCTCATAACGTTCTGCCTAATCAGCCTCATGGGAATATGACCAGTCTCCCCATGCAGAAGGTTTGCCCAAAATGATGCCAAAAAGAATTTTGCTTAAAAAAATGAGTATAGATGCAAGGAAGGAAAAACACCTTTTCCCTGATATTGATCCCAAAGAGAAATCATTTCTGTTTCTCTTATGACCATCGCCAAATTGCCAGTTTCCAGAACCTTGCAACCGAATGTCCCCTGGTGATTTGGAGAAGGTAGCTGAGATAATTTTTCAGATAATTTTGGAAGGAAATTTTCCAGCTCATTTGTCTGTGTATTTCAAGCAAAAGAGATTGCTCACTTGCTTGCCTGACTTTTACATCTCTGATTTCACACATTTGTCAAGTGGAATCAGCATCACTGGACACTTTTGGTTGATAACGTCATTAATAGACAAAATCAATCAATGATATTTATGAACACTTCCTCTGCGCAGAGCACTGTACTAAGTGCTCGGTAGAGTAAAATATATCAGAGTTGGTAGACACATTCACTGCCCACAACAAGCTTACAATCTAGAGGAAAAAGGTATTGAGTCTGACAAGCAGAATGCTCCATTAGGAAAATAGCCAGTGTAACATCTTGGCAACAGGAAGCAAAATTATCACTTAAGAAAACAAAAACAAAGATGAAGAGAGCACAGGTCCTACTAAACTAATCCATTCTAGGTTTATTTAACATCTGATCTTATTATGTATGGTAAGTCCACTTGGTTTTACTGCATGATCTATTTTCCTCTCAGATTAACAGATTTCTCCTTAAATTCAGGCAAAAGTTGGGCTTGCACTCCAATCTTGCCTTCCTGCTTGCCTGATTGGCAAGAGTCTTTCTGATGGACAGTTTTGTCCAGATTCATGAGTCCTATCCTGGATGTTCCCTGTTCCATTCCCAAACCTACCCAACCCTTGCCCCCCAGCGACCACATTTTGTGGGGAAGGAATATTTTACACCCACGGAGAACCTTTCTTCAAGGGTTTTTCATAGATTTAGCTAAAATTAATGCATTAATTCTGACAGAATGCATCGATGAAAATATTATCCACAAATGCGAGCTCATCTACATTGCAGGTCTATAAAAATAACATCCACTTAATAATGGGAATCATTAAGCAGTAGAGATTGTGTCCATTCAAGTGGCATTTCAAAACACACAAGGCTCCAGCTCTCTTGGCATCTTCCTGAAGACTTCATTCTCCTATTTCCAATGCCAACCTTCTCACTGTATCTCGATCTCGTCTATCTTGCCATCGACCTCTCACCCATATCTCGCCTGTAGTCTGTTATGTCCATCCTCTTCATATCACTCTGCTCTTCATAGCAGCTTGGCTCAGTGGAAAGAGCAGGGGCTTTGGAGTCAGAGGTCATGGGTTCAAATCCCGGCTCCACCACTTGTCAGCTGTGTGACTTTAGACATGTCACTTCATTTCCCTGTGCCTCGGTGACCTCAGTGACCTGTAAAATGCGGTTTAAGACTGTGAGCCCCATGTGGGACAGCCTGATCACCTTGTAACCTCCCCAGCGCTTAGAACAATGCTTTGCACATGGTAAGCGCTTAATAAATGCCATTATTATTATTATTATTGTGGGCAGGGAACCTATTATAATGTTGTATTCTCCCAAGAGCTAAGTATAGTGCTCTGCTCACACTAAGCACTCAATAAGTATGATTTACTGACTCGCTGACACCACATCCCATTTGCTATGTCTTGGTCAAAAGAGGTAAGAAGCTGCAGAGTATGTTTTTTTTTATTTTGGTTTGTCATGTTCTATTTTTAATGGTATTTGTTAGGTGCTTATTGTATTCCAGGCATTCATTCATTCATTCAATTGTATTAATTGAGTACTTACTGTGTGTAAAGCACTATACTGAACTTAGCGTGTAGGAATGTAAAATATAACAACAAGCAGACACATTCGTTGCCCACAACGAGCTCACAGTCCAGAGGGGGAGACAGACATTAATATAAATAAGTGTATAGATAAATAAATAAATCATATCATGTAAAGGCATTCTAGTAAGTGCTGGGGTAAGTACAAGCTAATCTGCTAGGATACAATCCACGTCCCACATAGGGCTCACAGACTTAAGCCCCGTTTTATAAATGAGGTAACTGAGTCCCTGAGAAGTGATTTACCCAAAGTCCCAAAGCAGACAAGTGGCAGGGCCAGGTTTAGAACCCAAGCCCTCCCAGGTTGCTTCAGATTGCATTCTAGAATTGGGAAGTCTTCCAAAGGAATCGTCAACTCATTAGCAAGTTGTACATCACCCCCTTTAACAGGATGGTGGTCATTCAGATAGGGAAGCCCAGACACATCCATAATCCAGTCAAATACCTATTAGGGAAACAGCATCACACATCACCCACTCCTCTGTCCATCATATACCTGCTGCTGGTCAAAGACCTAACATCATTTCAACACATTCCACAACTTGCTTGCTGAGGTATTTTGGGCAAGGCACTTCACTTCTCTGGGCCTCAGTTACCTCATCTATAAAATGGGGATTGAGCTCCACATGGGACAAGGACTGCATCCAGCCCAATTTGCTTTTTTCCATCCAAGCACTTATTACAGTGCCTGGCACATAGTAAGCACTTAAAAAATATCACAATTATCATTATTATTACCATTTCATATATATCCTTTTGAGGATAGAATTGAGGCCACGCCCTTTATGGGACTCGGGAGTGAGGAGGAACTGACAAGTTTAATCTGGCACTAGGATCAGTGGGAAGGAAGAATTGGGCTTTTGAGATATTAATGGCAACATCAGGAGATAGCTATAAATAACTAGAGGGAACATGTCCAGCAGAATCTAAAATTTGGAAAACCCATTTGTAAGAAAATTTTGAAATCAAATTTTGTAAGTAAAGTTTGATTCTTCCCCTCTTGCTTGAAAGACCATCTCAGTTTTTCCTTCTATCCCATTCCATCTCTTTAGGAGGTTTGCATTTGGTTACCTCAGGGAATTGATTGTTCATTTTGCAACCAGCAGTCCTGGTGGCTTGATGGCCAAAGTAAGACCTCTCGAAACACCGAAAAATCAGTGAAGTGAAAGTCCAGGTCTGGGGCATTTTGGGGCAGAATTTTGGGGCTGCAGTAAATCACTACAGCTCTAACCCTCCCTATCTATTTCCCAGCCCAAATCATTCCCCCAAGGGAGGTAGAGAGACTTAAAAGCATCTCAGCAGCTCTGAGTCCAGATTTAGAGGCAGGGGAGGTGTTCTCTCTTACTCTCTCCTGACAGCTATCGAACGTGAAGAAGACTTGTTTTCCTTGACTTGATTCTTGGATCACCCATTCTTTCTACAAATCAATAAATCAATCAAGCCATGGTATTTATTGAGTGCTTACTATGTGCAGAGCACTGTTCTAAGGACTTGGGAGAGTGTGATACAAGAGAATTAGTAGGCACATTCCCTGCCCATAATGAGTTTAGATGGGGAGACGGACATTAATATGAACAAGAAACTTGGGAGGCAAGGGTTAGAGTGTGCTTGTCTGCATGAATGATCTAGTTATTTCACTGTCCAGCATCCTCTTGATCAATAGTGGGTAAATTTCCTCTCAAAAAGTCAACAGAAAATCTTTTAACAAATTTCTCTATGTACCAATAAATTAATTTGGTACTGAGGTATTTATGGATGATAACCTGTCACTTTCCTGTACCATATCTCTACCATAAAGCTTTTCACTTCTGAGTTTCTCAGAATGTAGATTTAGGGTTTTAGCATGGGGTTTATGATAGAATAAAATACTGCTGTCACCTCATCAATGGGCAGGGTGGATGTAGGTCACACACACACACAAAGACAAAATGTACAAAAAATAAGATAACAACAGTGATGTGGGTAGCACAAGTGGAGAGAACTTTGCATCTCCCCTCAGAACTGAGAGATTTCAGGGAAGCTAAATGACAACATAAGAGACAAGACGTATTGCAAAGATTAAGATTCACTATAGTGACAACTAAAAGACCAAACATTTGGGTGAGCCCCAAGTGGAACAAGAGACTATGTCCAATCTGATTTGTTTCTATCTACCCCAGCACTTACTACAGTGTCTGTTACAGAGTAAGAGCTTAACAAATACCATAATTAATATTAGTATTATTATTATCATCTATCCAGATGGTCTGTCGGTTGCCTCTCTTTCCTGGTCCAGCCTGCAGATAGAGGCTCCTCATTGTTAGGAATTTCTAGACTGAGAGGGAAGACTTGGGTAACTTCCCAGCAGCAGCTGTAAATCACCTGGGGTTGTCCTGCCATTCCAAATGGCAGAGATGGGAAGGCTTTCTATTCTATCAAAAGCTCTCAAGGGAAGTGTGCCTCTCACTGAGACCCTTTTGTGAACTTCACTGTGGAATGAACTGCTGGCAGGTGTTTTGTCCACAGTAAGAATTCACCTTGCTGGTGTTTTCATTCCAAAGTGTCTCTTCAGAGTCTGAACCCCAGTTAGGCTGACATGGAAGGTGATAAATTCATTGGGGGACTGCAGAAACCCTCTCTGAATTCACAGAATAGACATAGCATCAGGGATAGTCTATTCAAATGATGCAACCTTGTACGTTGTTGTTGTTCAAAATATATCCACTGTGTGCTGAGCCCCCTCAGCGACCCCCACGATGAGAGCTAATGTCAGAGTCTACATAAGAACTGATACCGCTTTCAGAGATGTAGTCAAGAACCTGCTACAAGACAAGGCTCGTAATGAAAAGAACCAATTAATGAAGGACACCGGCATTTTCCCAAAGAACGAGCCAAATTCATGTAAGGCTTAACTACTACTTTTGGCATAAAGACCCTACCAGAAAGGGAGGTAAGAAATTCTACAGAGACTCAGAGCCCTAGGTATTGCAATAGGTCCCCACACTCCTGGAGAGGAGAATTTCAATATTCCTCTGAAAAACAAAGAAAAATCTGAATAAGAGCAATTTGAAGGTGGGGATGGAGGGAGAGGTATTAACGCCAATTCTCTCCTTTTTTGTGGTTATTGATTTGAATAGCGGAAGTTCAGAATGTCATCCCTGGTCTCTTCATTGCCCTGTCGCCTTAATGAACAAAGAGGTTGGGTGAACAGGATGTGAACTTGTACCACTAAATGAATTTCCCTGAGAAGAATTATTAAAATGAATTGCTGACTGCTGATTTTGTGGCTAGACAATCTGAATTTTCTGCTTTAAAGGCCTATTTTGCCTTTCATCTGTAAAGGACTTTCTCATGTGAAGAGGTAAGAGGAGAGATAAGATAGAGCCCCAGTTCTTCAGACCTTTTCAGCATCAACAAATCTGACTAATATAAGTTTTCCAGCCTTCCTGATATTTACTTTGAATTCACATTCAAAAAACACATTTTCATCATTGCTCTTTAATGTTTTTGGTGATGTCTGCAAATAAATTACAAGTATCTTTCTAGGTCTATACTTCCATTCACTTGATATTGTCTTGAAACGATTTTTTTAATAAACATATTGCAACTGGGAGCAGTATGGTCAAGTGGAAAGAGTATGAGATTGAGAGTCAAAGAACCTGAGTTCTAACTTAACTCTGCCATTTCTCTTCTCTGTGACCTTGGGCAAGTCATGTCACTTCTCTGTACCTCAGTTTCCTGATCTGTAAAATGGTAATTCCCTTCTTGTTATCCCTTGCTCTTAGACTGTGGCATTCAGCATGTACCTGATCTCTTCCACTCCGGTATTCCACCATTGTTTATCTGCATAACCTAGCCTAAACTATAAATCCCATGGCAGAGTTTTGTAGATAATTGTTTTGGTTTGATCATCAGAAGCTCAGGGTGCGGATGCATTTCCTATGTTGTCGTACATAGTCTTTAATACTCTGCCATTTTCATCAACCAAGGTCATGGATTCTAATCCCAGCTCTGCCAGTTGTCTGCTGTGTGACCTTGGGCAAGTCACTTCATTTCTCTGGGCCTCAGTTAGCTCATCTATAAAATGGGTATTGAGACTTTGAAGCTCATGTAAGACTTGGGCTGTGTCCAACCTGATTTGCTTGTATCCACCCCAGCGCTTAGTGTATTTCCTGGTACAGAGTAAGTGCTTAACAAATACAATTATTATTATTATTATTAATTTTGGTGGTGTCTCTTTGTTGAGCACACAATCTTGATAGCTTCCTAAATTCATTCTCATCTACTCACTGTCCACAATGAGATCTATCTGAGTTTCTTTGTCCTAACAGGGCTGCTGTGCATTTGTCACCAAGGACCAAGGAAGAAGCATAGCCTTATGGATAGAGCACTGGCTGGGAATCAGAAAGACCGGGGTTCTAATCCTAGCTGTGCCACCTGTCTGCAGTGGGACCTTGGGCAAGGCATTTAACTTCTCTGTGCCCGAGTTACCTCACCTGTAAAATGAGTATTAAGACGCAATACCCCATGTGGGACAGGGCCTGAGTCCAGCCTGATCAACCTGTATCTATGCCAGCACTTAGTATAGCGCTGGCACATCTTAAATACTTAACAAATATCTTTAAACAATAAGGACTATCAATCAATTAATCTTATTTATTGAGCACTTACTGTGTGCAGAACACTGCATTAACCACTTGGGAGAGTGCAGTATAACAATACGTGGACACATTTTCTGCTCAAAACCACTATTCAGGTCTTTTCTCGGAACTTGATAGTTTTGGAAAGTTTGGACACCACCTTCCAATGCTTTGTTTGTACCAATACCCACGCATTAAAAATTATAACAAAGACTTTAAGATTGGCCCTACCACCAGCAGAAGTTGGAGAGGTAACAATTATCCCTCTTATCAATGGGGAGAGAGTCTGCTAGTTTACATTAAATTCTGAGTTTATTGTATGTTTTATGTTCCTATGTGAGATCCCTGGGTTACCTACAATCTGTTTCCTTGGCAGAACATCGTTTCTTCTTTCTCTGGAAAATAAATGAGCACTTATCCCATGAGAAAGAGGAAGAAACCTAAAGCTGTCTTAAGAGGAGAAATAATCTCAGAAGAGCACCGGGGAATACAAATGGTTATAGGTTCCTTGTCTGCTAAATATTCGGTTTATCATTCTCTTCCCAGTAGGATTTTAGAAGGTTCTGAGCCATCAGCCTAATGCACATTTATCTTAGGGGGAATGTGAATGTGATTATCAGTTGGCATTTATGAGACTGGAATAGTAAGAGTTACTGTGCTTCTTGTCTATTGAAAAGGGCATGGAAATCAAACAGAGTGTACTCCAGGGATGACTCCGTGGAAAAGGCTCTGAAGATATTGACTGTGTTCCCAGCTCCACCACTGACCATTTAGGACACCTCTGGGTAAGTTCATTCATTCATTCAGTTGTATTTATTGAGTGTTTACTGTGTACTGAGCATTCATTCCTTCATTCATTCAATCGTATTTATTGAGGACTTATTGTGTGCAGTGCACTGTACTAAGCGCTTGGGAAGTGCAATTCGGCAACATATAGAGACGGTCCCTACCCAACAGTGGGCTTACAGTCTAGAAGGGGGAGACAGACAACGAAACAAAACATAGTGCCAAAATAAAATAAATAGAATACATATGTACAAGTAAAATAGAGTAATAAATCCGTACAAACATATATACATATATACAGGTGCTGTGGGGAAGGGAAGGAGGTAAAGCGGGGAGGATGGAGAGGGGGAGGAGGGGAATTTGTTATTAAGTGCTTACTATGTACAAAGCACTGTTCTAAGCGCTGGAAAAAACACGAGAGCAGTTTCCCCTCATCCGCAATACTTGGGAGAGTACAATGTAACAATAAATAGGCGTTCCCTGCCCACAGTAAGCTTGCAGTCTAGATGGGGAGACAGATATTAATATAAATAAATAAATTACAGAAATGTACATAAGTGCTGTGGGGCTGGGGGGGGGTGGGGGATGAATAAAGGAATCAAGTCAGGATGATGCAGAAGGGAGTGGTAGAAAAGAAAGGGGAGAGTTAATCATGAAGGCCCCTTAAAGGAGATGTACCTTCAATAAGTCTTTGAAGCAGGGGAGAGTAATTGTCCTCTGGAATTGAAGAGTTAAGTTATGTTAACCTGATCTGCTTCAGTTTTCCACTGTGTGAACTGAGTACAATAAATACTTTCCCATCCCGCCCTGGGTTTGGAGAAAATTGACAAGATGATAGAGATATGGTACTTGGAGTTCCGTTACTTGATCGTTTCAAAGCTAAACTAATGAGGATCATCATTCTCTATAAAGAATCTGCAGCTCTCACCTGTGCCCTCATCACCTATCCTGAATTGATGAGTAATAAAATCAATGTGAAAGAATTCATTCTATTGGGACTTACACCGAATCCAAGGATGCAGAAAGTCATCTTTGTTGTCTTTTTAATCATCTACATCATCACCATGGTGGGAAATCCGATCACTGTGATAACCAGAACCACCAGGAAGACTCTGGACTCCCCCATGTATTTCTTTCTGGCCTATTTGACATTAATTGATGCCTTCTATTCTTCAATCAACATCATCATCATCATCAATCGTATTTATTGAGCACTTACAATGTGCAGAGCACTGTAGTAAGCGCTTGGGAAGTACAAATTGGCAACATATAGAGACAGTCCCTACCCAACAGTGGGCTCACAGTCTAAAAGTGGGGAGACAGAGAGCAAAACCAAACATAGTAACAAAATAAAATAAATAGAATAGATATGTACAAACAAAATAAATAAATAAATAAATAGAATAATAAATATGTACAAGCATATATACATATATACAGGTTCTGTGGGGAAGGGAAGGAGGTAAGATGGGGGGATGGAGAGGGGCACGAGGGGGAGAGGAAGGAAGGGGCTCAGTCTGGGAAGGCCTCCTGGAGGAGGTGAGCTCTCAGCAGGGCCTTGAAGGGAGGAAGAGAGCTAGCTTGGCGGATGGGCAGAGGGAGGGCATTCCAGGCCCGGGGGATGACGTGGGCCGGGGGTCGATGGCGGGACAGGCGACAGCGAGGTACGGTGAGGAGATTAGCGGCGGAGGAGTGGAGGGTGCGGGCCGGGCTGTAGAAGGAGAGAACGGAGGTGAGGTAGGAGGGGGCGAGGTGATGGAGAGCCTTGAAGCCCAGGGTGAGGAGTTTCTGCCTGATCACCACACATAAACTGATCGTCGACTTTCTCTGTGAGAAGAAAATCATCTATTTCAAAGGCTGTATGACTCAGATCTTTGGAGAGCATTTTTTCGGTAGGGCAAAAATTATTCTCCTCACAGTGATGGTCTACGACCATTACAGGGCGATATGTAAGCCTCTGCATTACATGACCATCATGAACCGGAGTGTGTGTGGTGTGCTGGTGGTGGTAGCCTGGATGGAAGGCCTGGTGCACACGACCATCCAGATTCTCTTCATGGTCGATCTACCCTTCTGTGGCCCCAACATCATCGATCACGTCCTTTGTGAACTGAACCCTTTGCTGAACCTTGGCTGCACAGACACCCACACCCTCGGCCTCTTTGTAGCCACCAACAGTGGGTTGATCTGTCGATTAAACTTTGTCATGTTGATGATTTCCTATGTCATGATCCTGCGCTCCCTGAAAAAACCTAGTTAAAAAGATAGGTGCAAAGCACTCTCGACTTGCATCTCCCACATAACTGTCGATGTCCTGTTCTTTGTTCCATGTATATTTATGTATATGTGGCCTGCCTCCACCTTCCCCATGCATAAAGCTATTGCAGTATTTTACAAAATTATAACCCCTATGCTAAAGCCCCTCATCTACACCCTGAGAAACGTCCAGATGAAAAATGCCATCAGGAAACTATGGAGCAGAAAAGTGACTTCTGAAGATAAATAGGCATCAACCTGTGAAAATGATGATATTTGTTCAAATGAAGGAAGTGGCAAGCGTGGATTTCAGATAACATTTTTAGGAAAAATGTATAGGTCATTCAAGCTCAGTGGAGCTCACGTCTTATATCTGTTGCATTTCCCAAGACCTTGTTGCAGTTTATTGGTATTTTGATTCCTATTTTGATGGTATCGATGCTTGTCTACTTGTTTTATTTTGTCTGTCTCCCCCTTCTAGGCCGTGAGCCCGTTGTTGGATAGGGATTGTCTCTATTTGTTCCTGAAACGTACTTTCCAAGTGCTTAGTACAGTGCTCTGCAATAGGTAAGTGCTCAGTAATTGTGATTGAATGAATGAATATTGCATTCAGTAGGTGCTCAAGAAATACCACTACATGAACAATTAAAGAGTCTCTTAGCTGTAGAGGTATTCATTCTCACTTCAGCTTATTTAGCAACGTTTACATGATAAGAGGCTGATTTTGCTCCTGCTACAATATCTTTCATTTATTGTTTTACCCTTCTAGACTATGAGCCCGTTGTTGGGTAGGGACCGTCTTTATATGTTGCCAACTTGTACTTCCCAAGCGCTTAGTACAGTGCTCTGCACACAGTAAGCGCTCAATAAATACGACAGAATGAATGAATGAACAGGACAGTACACAGCAGGTGACGAGCAAAGTTCCGATCATAATGAAGGCGGGACCCAACCAGCCCAAGAACCAACCCTGAAACCACTCGCAGAGGTGGTTCAGCAAAGGGACTAGGCCAAAAAAGGGAATTTCCTCCTTGAATCACAAAGGTCTTGCACAACGCGAGCGTCTAGGAGACGGAGTTACCATATAGGAGACGGAGGTACCATATACAAGAGAACAGCCTCTGGATGACAAGATCCAACTGGGATGAGTAATAGCCCACTGGGTGACAGTGAGGACCCAGAGTCTGGCAGAGAACGCCAGAGGGTACACCTTGCCGCCCATGTACATACAGGTGGAAGGGTTTAGCATAATCCGGCAGACCCAACGCAGAGGCCATTGTTAGGCTGAGGATCAGAGTATTAAAGGCAGTCTCCGCAACCGGCGACCATGCCAAGGGATCAGGGACGTCCTGCTTCAACAGACTAAACAGAGGCTTGGTTTTTAACCCCAACTCAGGAATCCAAGTGTAGCAAAATCCTGCTGCACCCAAGAATCCGCATAATTCACATTTAGAACGGAGGCGTGCCATCGCACGGATAGTTTGAGAGCGACTAGGGGCTATGGCCCGCTCACCAGAGCGCAAACTAAACCCTAGATACGTCACCTCATATTTACAATACTGCAACTTCTTACGGCTGACTTTAAATCGCAAAGAATGTAAGAATCGTAAAACCAGCAAAGAGCCAAGCTTACACAGCTCCGGGGATTCCTCAACAAGAAGGGCATCGATGTACTGGACTAACCCCACCCCGGTTGGCAAATGAAGGGGCAGAAGGACCTTACATAGTGCCTTAGAAAAGACTGAAGGAGAATGGACAAAGCCCTAGGGGAGCCGTGTCCATGTCAACGGCCTGGTTCCCCATCTAAAGGCAAACAAATACTGGCTTTCCCGAGTGGCTGGGATTGTGAAAAAAGCGCCAGTCAAATCGATGCAAGTAAAGCTTACTGCTGAGGCGAGAATCCCATTTCTGATTTCGGTGGTAATTGGGACCCCAGCACGTAAAGGAGCCACAGATGCATTAACTGCCTGTAGATCCTGCACGAGCCGATAGGTTGGTGGGTTGCCCGGTTTTCTTAAAGGCAGTCCTGGCGTATTGCAAGGGGAATGTCTTTTAGACTGTGAGCCCACTCTTTTAGACTGTGAGCCCACTGTTGGGTAGGGACTGTCTCTATATGTTGCCAATTTGTACTTCCCAAGCGCTTAGTACAGTGCTCTGCACATAGTAAGCGCTCAAGAAATACGATTGATGATGATGATGATGAATGGCATTCCTGGAGGATACCCTGTGCGAGAAACTGCTGAACTGTAGGATCGAGGCCCTAACGTCCTTCCAGGTACATAGGATATTGCCGGATACAAGGGACAGGTCTGTCGGGCCAAACAGATACTTAAAACGGCTCCGCCCCCCGCAGGAGTCAGCCAGCCCCTGACTCCAAAGTTCGGAGCGTAAGTTCTTTGAATCTTCACCTAATTCCTCCCCCCTTTCACCACCGGCCTCTTCTAGAAGGCACTGGGCAAACGGACCTGGTTTACCTAGCATGCCTCTAATTATCAAAGATAATCCTTAGGGTACACATTTGATAGTGCCTCGAAGTTTACAAAACAAATCCCTTCAAAGTAAGGGTGAAGGAATGGAGAGAATGATCAGGAAAGGATGATGAAATCCAATCCCTTCGATCCAAACATGCAGGTGTTGCGTCTGTGGCACCGTTTGGACCTTGTTTCCCATCCCCTCAATCCTTATCCGACTCTTTTCCTTCACCCCCGGGGGCGGAGGGAATCGGGGAGTGCCGACCAGGAGGCTCCTGTATCAATTAAACACCCTTGGGTCTTACGATTTATCACTACCTCGCATAAGGGTTTAGAGACCAAAGATAACTTCAAACGTGCCCTATCATATGGTTCATAACATTCTTCATCCGTAGGCCTCAAATAGGGAACATTTACCCTCACCCACAAACCAGTGTTTTTTTTTCTATATCGGGTACTCTGAGAGATAATTTGCTAGTCACGGGGGCCCCTCAGGATCACAAAGACCTATTGGCCCAAATTCAGGTCCATTGTTCCGGGGTTCCGGAGGTTGTGGAGCCCAGGAAATTTATTCATGTTTGCGTGGGAGTGGTCTTGGATAAACAGGCTGTTTCCTCCGAGGACAATCTCACTTAAAATGGCCCTTCTGAGTACAAAGGAAACATCGATGGGCATCTGATGAATTCCCAATGTCCCCGGATCTGAGCACTAACACTTTGGCCCGTTGGTACTATTTTAGGCCATGAACACAGCGAGTGATAGTTCTCTATTCACTCATAAGTTTGGCCTGCCATCCCAGAAAATATTTCGCAAAGTAATCCCCATAAAGTCCTTGCTGGACAAAGGCGGCTGCAAGAGCACGCCTATCCCTATCAGCCTCGAGGTTAAGATGAACCATGGTCTCTCCTGCCTCCAAGAGGTGCGAATAGAATTCATAGGGACTTTCTCCTTCCCTCTGCGACAGTCTGTGGAACATATCCCAATATGGGTTTTTTCCCCACTTCCCTTATTGCAACCAGTAAGGTCTGATGGGCCTGATCCAATCGGGCCTGATCCAATCGGGCCAGTCCCTGATCCGTACTCAGATCCCATCCCGGATCACTGAGGGGCCAGGCCACAGTGGTTCCACCCTCATTCTCCAGTTGAACAGTCTGGGCTCGGATCTGTGCCCTTTCATCCGCAGTGAAGAATAATTCTAACAGGTAGACCAGACATGTCCACGTAGACTGGTGGGTACGAATAATTCCAGCCAAACGTCGTTCTACCTCCCACGGATTCGTTTGAACTTGCCACAAGATCAGAGTCTGGGGGTCAAAGGGAACCTGTTGTCTAACGGGAACCAATACCGGTCCTTCAGCACCCTGGGTCTGATCAATCAATCAATCAATCATATTTATTGAGCGCTTACTGTGTGCCGAGCACTGTACTAAGCGCTTGGGAAGTACAAGTTGGCAACATATAGAGACGGTCCCAACCCAACAGTAGGCTCACGGTCTAGAATGGGGAGACAGAGAACAAAACAAAACATATTAAAATAAAATAAATAGGATATGTACAAGTAAAATAAATAAATAAATAGAGTAATAAATACGTACAAATATATACATATATACAGGTGCTGTGGGGAAGGGAAGGAGGTAAGGCGGGGGGATGGAGACGGGGAGGAGGGGGAGAGGAAGGAGGGGGCTCAGTCTGGGAAGGCCTCCTGGAGGAGGTGAGCTCTCAGCAGGGCCTTGAAGGGAGGAAGAGAGCTAGCTTGGCGGATGTGGGGAGGGAGGGCATTCCAGGCCAAAGGGATGACGTGGTCCGGGGGTCGACGGCGGGACAGGCGAGAACGAGGCATGGTAAGGAGATTAGCTGCAGAGGAGCTGAGGGTGCGGGCAGGGCTCTAGAAGGAGAGAAGAGAGGTGAGGTAGGAGGGGGCGATGTGATGGAGAGCGTTGAAGCCTAGTGTGAGGAGTTTCTGCCTGATGATTAGGTTGGTTGGTAGCCACTGGAGATTTTTGAGGAGGGGAGTAACATGCCCAGAGCGTTTCTGGACAAAGACCATCCGGGCAGTGGCGTGAAGTATAGATTGAAGCGGGGAGAGACAAGAGGATGGGAGAACGGAGAGGAGGCTGATACAGTAGTCCAGACGGGATAGGATGAGAGCTTGAACTAGCAGGGTAGCGGTTTGGATGGAGAGGAAATGGAGGATCTTGGCAACGTTATGGAGCTGAGACGACCATGAGACGACCAGGAGAGAACATAATGATAAGTCACATATACTGGAGCCATTACCCCAGGTATTAATGACGGGGTAATGACAGGAACCTCCCGCGGTTGAGAATAGCGTGGAGGGACCCTAGGGGAGGTCCTGGAAGTCTGCGTAATAGGATACGCACAGGGACTCGGACTGAGGCCGATCAATGATTTTCCTTTCTTCTCCCCGGGCCCTGGCAGAGCTTCAGAATCGTGTGCCCAGAAATACCAATACCAAATATGATCTGATTTGATCTTCGCTAATATCTCTTTTAATTTTCGTAAAACTTGAGGGTCATACGTCCCTCCTTTAGACCAGAACGTATTGCCCGAGGCATCTTTTAATTGTAACCAAGACTTATGACACCATACTAACTGATTCCTGGACATTCCCTTTGTTAGAGGCAGATGTTCCTGGTTCCAATATTATAAGACTGTATTCAGGCAGCCATTAGGTTTTGAGGAGCAATTACCCGTAATAAATTTTACTGGGGCATCCCCCACTATCCCCCTCTTATACCGGGGTCTTCCCTTTACCAGGAGATCTCCGTCCTTATTCCGGGACTATCCTCCCTCTTTATCGGGGGGTTCTGTCCCTACTCCGGGACTCCTAATTGTCATCTTATATCCGGACCTTTCCTGGAAAATTCCTGGTCTCCCTTTCTGGTGGGTGAAGAACTCGGAAAAGACCTCCCCCTCCCCTAAAGACGGGGGTAGTTACTCACGTAGCCGGCTTGACTGGAGAGGCATTTTCGCTGGATCCTTCATCGGGCCCATCTACCTGACCTCCTACAGGGTCCCTTCGTGGTCACCAAAGATTGTTGGAAATGTGAAGTCAGGACTAATCCGATCACCCCAGTGGGGTAGGAGTGACTAGTCGGAGGATAGATGACAAAGTTGTGAGCAAGGGTTGTCACAAGACAGGGTCAAAGGTAGGGTCAAAGGAAGAAAGACTCGAAAGGGACAAGTCACCAGAGCAGAAAGGCAGGAAAGTGGCTGTCTGCCCGTTCACCCCAGTGGGGTACGAGTGACGAACAGCCCCGATTCCATCTCCCACTGCAGCCTTTATTGCAGCTTCAAACAATCAAACTCACAGGGAATGTAACAATTTAACAGCATCGTCCTGTTTACTTGTTTACTCGGTTTGCTTAAGCAGGAACTCCTAAGATATCTTCTTTACAGAAACTTCTTGCACAATACTGACAAGAAGTAGTCCTTGGTCAAAATGGAGTCATCTAGGCTAACAGTTCCTAACAACCTTCCTGTCACCGCCACCAGGGTCCAGTATCTATGAAACACAAATGAAGGTGCTACTTGCTAAGCATTTAGTATGTCTCAAGAACTGTTTGTAGGTGTTGTGGAAGACACAAGAATGTATCTAGACTGTAAACTCGTTGTGGGCAAGGAATGTGTCTGTTTATTGGTATATTGCACTCTCCCAAGCTCTGAGTACATAGTGTTACACCCAGCAAGCCCTCATTGAATAATGAATTAATGAACAATAGATCAGGAACAGTCTGAGATGGAGTGAGACTGTCTATCAGCAGAGAGTGGTGCTCCCCAGCCCGCCCCGGAACAGTTCTGGTGACTCCAGAGAGGAGCAGGGGAAAGTTGAGGGGCAGAAAAGGGAAATTTCTTCTGTCCCTGCACAGGTTTATGCGAGATAAATAGAGGTGACCCAGTTCCCAGTCCAGATCAGAAGAGAAATCTAAGAGAGGAGGAATTTCTCCATGTGATAAGGGTGGGGAAATCGTCTGCTAATTTTATCGTGTTATACTTTCCCAAACGTTTAGTCCGGTGGTCTGCATATAGTAAGTGCTCAACTAATCCTAATGAATGACTGACTGAATGATTGCCTATTCCTGGCTCCCTGAAGTTATATGAAGGTTAGTAATGTTAGTAATAATATCAGTAGTAGCAATCATTCATATATATGAAGATTAGGAGTAGTAGCAATATTAGAAGTATCCATTAATCAATCAATCAGTGCCTGGGTCTATCGATCAATCGTATTTATTGAGCACTTACTGTGTGCAAAGCACTATAAGAAGCATTTGGGAGAGCACAATATAACATCATTAAGAAACACGTTCTTTGCTCACAACGAGTTTGCAGTCTAGAGGGGGAACCTATAGTTTAGAGGAATAGATATATGTTTGTATCTTCATAGATTTATGAAGGTTAGCAATAGTAGTAATAGCAAATCAATCAATCAATCAATGGCATTATTGAGCATATATTGTTCTCAGAGCACTGCAGTAATCCTGTGAGAATTAGGGTTGGTAGACCCAATTCCTGATCAAAAAGACCTTACAATCTAGTAATCTCTGCCTCACTCTCCTCGTGGGCAGGGAATATGTCTACCAATTTGTTGAATTCAAATCTCCCAAGTGCTTAAGACAGTGCTCTGCACATGATAAGTACTTAATAAATACCACTGATTTACTGATAGGAGAATTCAGACATTAAAGTAAATTACAGATAGGGGAAGCAGTAGAGAATAAGAATATGGATATAATACTAATAACGGTATTTCGTAAGTGCTTACTATGTGCGAAACACCGTTCTAAGAGCTGGGGTAGATACAACGTAAGCAGGTTATCCCACATGGGGCTCAGAGTCTAAATTCCCATTTTACAGATGAGGTAACTGAAGTAAAGTGGCTTGCCCAAGATCACACAGCGGACAAGAGATAGAGGCGAGATTAGAACCCACATCCTCTGACTCTCAAGCCCGTGCTCTTTCCACTAGGCCACGCCGCTTCACATGTAAACCACCCTTCTCAAAATAAGTGCTGTACGGCTGGGGATATCAAAGTCCTTCTGGGGTATGGACCTCAGTTTGTAGGCGACCCAGAAGGGAGTGGAAATAGAGTCAGGGTGTGAGAGGTTAGTCAGGGAAGGCTTCTGGGAGAAGGTGTGATTTTAATAAGGCTTTGAAGCAGAGGAGAATGATCATTTGTTGGTTAGGAAGGAGGAGGGAATTCCAGGCCAGATGGGGGTTGCAGACAAGGGGTCAGTGGAGAGATAGACGAGATCGAGGTTCAGCGAGTAGGTTGGCATTAGAGTAGCAAAGTGTCCAGGCTGGATTGTAGTACGAGATTAGCGATCAGGTAGAGGGGAAAGAGCTGATGTGAGTTGGTGTTTAATATGGACAGGGTTGTGTAACCACTGGAGGCTTTCGAGGAGAGAGATGATGAGTGCATATAATAACGCAAGCAGGGAAATCTGTGTAGCCTTGGTCTTTAGTGATAATGAAGAATAAAATGGGCATCGTGACCGGGGAAAGGATTTGACTTGAATCAAGACAGAAATGAGAAAATGAGAAAAGAGAAAATGAGTGTGCGATATTGTTCCATCGCGCAATCAACCGATGGTATTTATTGAGTGTTTACTATTTGCAGAGCACTGTACTAAGTGGTCGGAAGAGAACGATACAACATAATTGATAATAATAATAATTGTGGTATTTGTTTAGCGCTTCCTATGTGCCAGGCACTGTCCTAAGCGCTGGGGTAGATTCAAGCAAATGGGGTTGGACATTGTCCCTGTCCGACATGGGGCTCACAATCTTAATCCCCATTTTACAGATGAGTTAACTGAGGCACGGAGAAGTGAAGTGACTTGTCCAAGGTTACAAAGCAGAATTGGCAGAAACGTTCCCTTCCCAAAATGAGCTTTAATTCTCGAACCTTCTCTCTGAGTGTTTTCGTCCTTATCTTTATTCACCCCTCCCTCAGCCCTTTCAGTACTCATGTTCATATCTGTAAATCATTCATTATTATAAATGTCTGTCCCTTGTTCCAGAAAGGTAGCTCACTGTGGGCAAGGAATGTGTTTACCAACTCTGATACACTGCTTATAGTGTGCTCTACCAAGGGCTTATCATAACGTTCTGCAGGCAGTAGGTGCTCGATGAGTATGATTGATTGATCGATTGACTGATTGTTTGAAATCAGGTCCTACCACCAGATGCCTAAAGGCATCCCGTCGGACATGGCCAACACCTCCACGGTGATGGAATTCCTCCTTCTGGGGTTCTCAGATGTCTGGGAGCTGCAGCTGGTCTACACCGTGCTGTTCTTCCTGTTCTATCTGGCGACCCTGTCGGAGAATCTCCTCATCGTCGCCGTCTCTGTCCTCGACGGACACCTCTACAACTCCATGTACTTCTTCCTCAGGCACCTGTCCTTATGCTATTTGTGTATCTTCTCCCCCACCGTCCCCAAATCAATCCTCAACTCTCTGACCGACCGTAGAGAAATCTCCCTCTTGGTCCTTGCTTCCCAGTTCCTTTCAGTGGTTTCCTTTGCCGTTTCATAGCTGTCCTTCCTCACGACTATATGCTATGACCACTATGTGGCCATCTGCCACCCTCTGTGATACGACCTTACCGTGGACCGAGGGTCCTGTGGGATAATGGCGGCCACCTCCTGGCTCAGCAGGGGCTCTTCGGGGTATGCACTCAACAGACACGTTCACATTAAGCTTCTACGAGTCCAACGTAATCCAACAGTTCTTCTGTGACGTTTCCTCCTTACTGAAGATCTCCCGTTCAGACATTTGCGTTGTCGTTGACGTCAGCATCTCTGTGGGTATCGGCTTTAGTTTCATCTCCTTCTTCTCCATCGTCGTCTCCTACGTCCACATCTTTTCAGTCATGCTGATGTTCCCGTTCACCTAGTGTCGGGCCAAAACGCTCTCCACCTGCCTACCCCACCTCAACGTCATCACCGTTTTTCTCTCGACTGAAGCCTTGGCTTACCTCAAGCCCGTGTCAGACTCCCCCTTGACGCTTGACCTGCTGGTGTCCATGTTGTACACTTTGGTGCCCCCTGCCCTGAACCCCCTCAACTACAGCCTGAGGAACCGCGACATGAAGGACGCCATGGGGGGATTGCCGGGTGTGACAGGATGGTTCTGAGGAAATGGGACACATGAAGGCCTCCATGGGGAGGGGACTGGGTGTGAGAGATTGGCTCTGAGAAGCAGGGACATGCAGGCCTCACTGGGGAGGGGGCTGGTTGTGAGGGGATAGTCCTGAGGAACAGGGACATATGAAGGCCGCCATGGGGAGGAGGCTGAGCATGAGAGGATGTTCCTGTGGAAGACGGTCATGCAGGCCGTTCAGCAGAATGTGCTGCATGTGAGGGGATGGCCCTGGGGAACAAGGTTATGAAGCCCTCTCTGAGGAAAACTTTGATCTAAGACCCATGTACCAAGAGTCAAATAAACCTTTCCACATCAATTTGCCCCCTCCTGCCATGGAAACATCTCTCCCAGAACTCCCCAATTCCATCTACAATCTTTCTGGTGATATATCCATAGAGTTTTCTTGGTAAAATCCGGAAGTGGTTTACCATTGCCTTCGTCCACGCAATAAACTTTAATCTCCACCCTCGACTCTCCTCCCTGCTGAATCTGTCCATCACAAGGGAGTTTTGAGCTGTAGCAGATTGCCTTACACTCGCTAGCTTCTGCCCAACCTTGGAATGGAAAAGCCTCTTCTTGACTCTCCCTCCCGTAGTCGATACTGGTAGACAGCTGGAAACTCTCCAGGTGCGACCCTGAGAAGGAATGATTGATTACTACTACTACAAAATGGCCACACATTGTTGCATCCAAAGATGAATCCTGTACCAGACCTAAGATGGCTTCTGTGATACTGGCCACCAGAGGGGAAAGTAGAGTGCTGGGAGGACATACACTGCCCATTCCCTGCCGTCCCCTATGACCCATGCACAGAGAGGCCCTCTTAGATTTCAGTCCTCCAACTCTTCTCTGGTATTTGGTAAGTGCTTACCGTGTTCCAGGCACTGAACTAAGCACTGGGGAGATACAAGATACTTGGGTAAGACACAGTCCCTGTCCCACATGGGGCTCAACGACTTAGTCTCCATTTCAGAGATGAGGGAACTGAGGCCCAGAGAAGTGAAGTCATTTGCCCAAGGTCATACAGCACACAAGTGGCTGAGGCAGGATTAGAACCCAGGTCCTTTTGATTCCAAAACCGGTACTCTATCCATCAGCTTCACCTAGGCTTCCTCCTGAAATAAAAATATTTTGAATGGTTATTTCATTAAAAGTCCGTGTATCCTCTTGACCTTAAACTCATAGTGGGCAGGGAACGTGTTTACCAACCCCATTTTATTGTCTTAACCCAAGGTTTTAGTACGGTGCTGTGCACACAGTAAGAGCTCAATAAATACCTTTGATTGATTGACTCCTCTAGACCACAGGCTCCTTGTGGGCAGGGAATGTGTCAACCAAGTCTGTCATATGGTACTTTCCCAAGCACTTCGTGCAGTGCTACATGTACAGTAGGCGTTCAATAAAAACCATTGATATACTGATCTAAATGAATTGATTGATTTATTGATCTGAGAGACAATTTTCCTCCCATCAGCCCCAATCCCCGGACCTCTCCCGGAGACCCCCACAGCTGAACATTGGAGTATAAAGCCAAGACGGCAGAGTGGAGGGGGAGTGTTATATCGTTACATTGCACTCTCCCAAGAGTTTAGTACAGTGCTTTGCATACAGTAAGACCTCAATAAATATGATTGAAAGAATGAATGAATGAATAAATGAATGAATGAGTGAATGAGTGCAGGCTGACAATACTTCCTGCCTCTGTCCCTGCTAGTAAGAGCAGGTTGGTAGATACAATATAAACAGGTTGGACTATTTCCCTGTCCAACCTGGGACTCACAGGCTAAGAAGGTGGGAGAGTAGGTGTTTTATTCCCATTTTACAGATGAGATAACTGAGGCACAGGGCAGTGAGAGGACTTGCACAAGGTCACATAACTGACCAGTGGCAGACTTGGGGTGCCCAGGTGCTCTGACTCCCAGTGCCGGACTGTGTCCATAGGCCACGCTGCTTCTGCTGAGATACTCAGATAGTCCTAATTCCTGGCTTGAAATGAGGTTCAAATCCCTAAGGTTTTTATTAATTCCGGAAAAGAAATGGTGATTAGTCCGTTGATGTTGTTCTAGGAAGGAGTCCCAGAGTGGGAACCATGTGGGGCTGGGCAGTTATTTAGGTTGTGAAGACCAGTACTACACGAACCCGGCCTTCCGAGATATCCGGACTGTTAGCTGCCTCAGCCGAGCCCTGGGCCCGTCCTCCCACGGAGAATCTACCAGGAAATAACCCCTCCATCGTCTTAGGGGATGGCACAGCCATCCGGAGAGCCGAGGGGTGGAGGGAAGATCCTGACAGCTCCCTCCCCACACCCAGGCATTCCTGCCACCCCCACCAGCGTCCAGGACTGACGAGACAAAAAGAAGTGTGCTACTGGTGTTCACTATATCCCAAGAACTATTGGTGAGTGCTGCGGTAAATATAAGACTGTAAGTTCTTTGTGGGCAGGGAAAGTGTCTGCTAACTCTATTGTATTCTCCCAATCACTTAATCCAGTGCTCTGCACAGAGTAAACGCTCAATAAATACCACTGATTGATTGAGACAAGAAATTCATATCAGGAACAGTCTGAGAGGTTACAATAAAGAGGTTTAGATATATGCCTATATATTTTAGCTGCATGAAGATTAGTAAAAGTAATAATAGTAGTATCAATCAATGAATCAGTGGTATTTATTGAGCACTTACTATTCACAGAGCACTGAACTAAGCCCATGAGAATCATAGTTGATGGACAAAATTCCTGACCAAAAGAACCTTACAATCTAGTGATCTCTTTCTCCCTCTCCTTATGGACTGGGAATATATCCACAAATTCTGTCGTATTGTATGGTCCCAAATGCTTAATATAGTGCTCGGCACACGGTAAGTGCTCACCAAATACCATTAGTTGATTGATAGCAGACAATAAAGTAAATCATGGAGACGGGAACAATAGAGAATAAGAAATTGGGTGTAAATGACGTGGTGCTGAGGCGAGTATTAAAGTGTTTATGGATACGAAGGGGGAGTGAATGCCAGGCCAGAGAAACGATGTAAGCAAGGGGTCAGCGGAGAGGAAGACGAGATCGAGGTACAGTGAATAAATTGGTGTTAAAGGAGCAAAGTGTATGGGCTGGGTTGTAGTAGGAGAATAGTGAGGTCAGGTAGATGTCAGGTAGTTCGTAAACCCCTTGTGGGCAGGGAATGTGCCTGTTTAGTTTTATATTATATTATCCCAAGAGATTACTACAGTTGTGCACACAGAAGGTGCTCAATAAATAGGATTGACAGACTGAATTATTAGTAGGGAAAGAGGTAAAGTGAATACTTTAAAGCTGAGGGTAAAGAGTTGGTGTTGGATGTGGAGAGGTATGGGTAATCATGAGAAGTTTTTGAGGAGGGGAGGATATGACAAAGCAAGCATGAGAATCTGTGTAGTCTTGGTCTTTCCTGATATTTAAGAATAAAACAGGTGTCTTGGCAGCAGAAAGATCGCAGTTTTGCCCTGAATCAATACAGAAATGACAAGATGAGGCTCCTTCCACGGTGGTGCCCCGTTGCACAATCAATCAATGGTATTTGTTGAGCGCTTACTATGTGCAGAGCACTGTACTAGGTGCTTGGGAGAGTACAGTGAGAGAAACAGTGTGGCTTAGTGAGTTGGGAGTCAGAGGGAGTGAGTTCTAATCCCAGCTGCGCCATCCTGTTAAACACACACAGACATACACATCCACACACACCCCTCACTCTACTGTCTTTCTCGCTCTCACTCACTCACACACACACATACACACACACACATGAAATCAGGAGATTTGCAATAATTTCTGTCTCTGCCCAAATATAGAATAGAGGATGAGAAGGAGGGAGAGAATGAAGAGAAGAAGGAAGGGAAGAAGGAGGAAAATAAGGAAGAGGAGGGAGGAGGAGGAGTAGAAGGAGAGAAAGAAGGAGGGGGAATGGAGAGTAGGAGGAGGAGGGGGAGGAGGAGGAGAAGAAGAAGAAGCAAAAGGACGAGGTGGAGGAGGAGGAAAAGGAGAAGGAGGAGGAGAAGGAGAAGCAGGAGAAAAAGAAAGAGGAGGAGGAGGAAAGGAAGGAGGAAAAGAAGAAAGAAGAGGAGGAGGAGGAAGAAAGAGAGAAAGAAAGAAAGAGAGAAAGAAAGAAAGAAAGAAAGAAGGAAAGAAAGAAAGAAAGAAAGAAAGAAAGAAAGAAGGAAAGAAAGAAGGAAGAAAGGAAGGAAAAGGAGGAAGGAAAAGGAAAAGGAGGAGGAGGAACAGAAAGAAGAGGAGGAGAAGACGGAAGAGGAGGAGGTGAAGGAGCAGGAGGAGAAGGAGGAGGACGAAGAAAAGGAAAAGAAAAGAAAGGAAGGAAGGAAAAAGGAGTAAGGAAAAGGAAACAGAGGAGGAGGAGAAGAAAGAAGAGGAGGAGGACAAGGAGAAGACGGGCGAGGACGAGGTGAAGGAGCAGGAGGAGAAGGAGAAGGAGGAAGAAAAGGAGAAAGAAAAAACAAAGGGAGGAGGAAAAGGAGAGGAAGCAAGAAAAGCAGGAGGAGGAAAAAGAAGAGGACGAGATGAAAGAGCAGGAGGAGGAGGTGGAGGAAAATAGAGAAGGAGGAGAATGAAGAGGACGACAAGGTGGAGGAAGAAGAGGAGAAGCCAGAGGATGAGGTGGAGGAGCAGGGGTAAAATGAAGAGAGGCGAAGGAGGAGAAGGAGAAGGAGGAGATGAAGGAGGAGGAGGGAAAGGAGGAGGAAGAGACAAGGAAGGACAGTGAAGTGGAGAAGGAGGAGGAGGAGGAGGA
Source organism: Tachyglossus aculeatus (assembly GCF_015852505.1). Taxonomy (NCBI): domain Eukaryota; kingdom Metazoa; phylum Chordata; class Mammalia; order Monotremata; family Tachyglossidae; genus Tachyglossus; species Tachyglossus aculeatus. The sequence goes on along the minus strand of NC_052089.1, from coordinate 4,378,433 downwards.
GGAGGAGCAGACTAGCGGAGATCCCAGAGATGAGGGGGAGTTGAGGAGGAGAGAGGCAGCCAGAAATGTTCGATTCCCTCCAGATTCTAAGGGGATTTCTAGTACAGGGTCTACCTGCTTAGTGAGTGGTTTACGTGGAAGCCAAATAGCAGCTGGATCCTGCGGATGAAACTGCTGAACTTCTCTTCTGAAGTTCTGAATCTTCCCCATCCACCAAAGAATCCTGAAAAATTCCATTTCAACTTCAAGGACCCTGTATTAAAACTGGGTAGATTTAAACTAGCACTACAGTCTTATTGTACTGAGTGCTTAGAATAATGCTCTGCACACAATAAGCCCTCCATAAATCTGGTCCATCTATTGATTGATTGGAGTCAGTTCTAGGTTTCAAACTGGGCTTTCATGGTCCTGGGATACTGTATATGTCTATGGCATATCCGGAAGCCTGGATCCATGACAGAACCACCTCCCTTCTGCCCCCCCCAAAATCAGTCCAGTGGAGCCCACACTTACCCATCGTCCTAGTGTCACTGGGACCGGCCTGTTTCCGAGGAAAGCCGGACTCCGTGGTTGGGATGGGGGGATCCCACACTGGTGGGCCCCATCTTGGGAAAAATCAGCAGGACCCTGTGACTCTCACTGTGCTTCCCACTTGGCTTTCACCCTTCCCACTCGGCTCCAGCAGAATATTAGTTTTGGGGAATCTCTTCCTAGCGAGAGAGGTAATTGACACACTCAGCGAGGCATCAGAATGTGTTTCTTGAGAGGATGTGGATGCCGTCTTGTCTTGAAAGACTCCTCATTGTGGTACTGATTAATAATAACAATAATAATAATTGTAATTATAATAATAAGATTATGATGATAATAATAGTAATAATAATAATAACTGTGGTATCTGTTGATCACTTGCTGTATGCCAAGCGCAATACAATCAGATAAGACTCAGTCCCTGTCTCACACAGGGTTCACGGCCTAAGAGAGATGGAAGACCGGCATTTCATCTTCATTCGACAGCTAAGGAAGCTGAGGCCCATTCATTAATTCATTCATTCATTCAATCGCAGTAAAGCAGCATGGTTTATTGGAAAGAGCCTGGACTTGGGAGGCAGAGGTCATGGTAATCCCTGCTCTTCCATTTGTCAGCTGTGTGACTTTGGGAAAGCCACTTAACTTCTCTGTGCCTCAGTTACCTCACCTGTAAAATGGGGTTGAATACTGTGAGCCCCAGGTGGGCCAACCTGATTAACTTCAGGTTAATCCCAACTTCAGGGCCCCCAGCGCCTATAACCCCTGCTCGGCACATACTAAGTGCTTAACAAATACCATTATTATTGTTATTATTATTATTATTATTACTACAGTGAGAGAAGTAGCGTGTCTTAGTGGCAAGGGCGCGGGCTTGGGAGTCAGAGGACGTGGGCTCTAACCCCGGCTCCACCACGTGTCTGTTGTGAGGCTTTAGGCAAGCCATTTAACTTCTCTATGCCTCTGTTACCTCATTTATAAAATGGGGATAACGACTGTGAGCCCCACGTGGGAGACCTCAATTACCTTGTATTATCTAGCGCTTAGAACATTGCTTGGCACAGAATAAGCGCTTAACAAATACCATTATCATTATTATTATTATTACAGTGCACCTAGGAATTAGCAAACACGTTTTCTTCCCATAATGATCTTACAGTCTCTAATCTTCTCTCTGAGTATTTTCATCATTGCCTTCATTCGTCTCTTAATTCAATCCTCCCTCATCCCCATAACACTTACATTTATATCCATAATTTCTTTATTTATATCAATGTGTCTCTCACTCGTCTATATTTGTCGCTTTCACACTATCCCTCCTCCACCTTCCCTTTCCTTCCCCTCCTTTGAAGCCCACATTATTCGCCTCTACCACCCCTCCAGATTCTTGTAGCGGTCACCTACCTTCCCCTCACCCGGCCCCACCACCAATTTCTTTAGCGATTTTGACCCCTTTCTCACCTTCCTTCTCTCCTTTTCCATGCCCACTCTGATCCTCGGGTACTTCAACATCCACATGGATGTCCTTGGTGACTCCTCTGCCGCCCTCCTTGTATCTCTCCTTGATGCTGCCAACCTCCTGCTCCACCCCACCTCGCCCACTCACCAACTTGGTCACACCCTCGACTTCATCATCTCCTACCGCTGCACTATCACCAACTCTGAAATCCCTATCTCTGCTCGTAACCTTCTCACCTGCCTCCTCACTCAGACTCCTCTCCCCTGTAAACTCCTGTAAATCTATATTACTACCTCAGAGAGACCTCCGCTTTCTCGACCCCATCCATCTTTCTCAGCACATCACACCCAACTTCCACTCACTTTCCTCTTTACGCAATCATGATGACCAGATTACTGCTCTCAACTCTACCCTGTCTACTCAACTCAACTCGCTCCCTCCCCTTTCGTTCGCCGCTATCGTACCACTAACCCAGAGCCTTGGATCACTGCCACTGCCCGACTCCTTCACTCTTACGCTCGAACTGCTGAACGCTGCTAGCGAAAGTCTAAACACCAAGCCAACCTTGTTCACTTCAGATTTATCTTTTCCTGCCTTAACTCTGCCCTCTCCTCTGCCAGGAAAAACTATTTCTCTTCCTTTTTTAACACCCATGCCCATCATCCCCGTAAGCTGTTCCGTATATTTAACTCCCTTCTCAGGCCCCCTGTCCCTCCCCCTTCTCCATCCCTCACCCCTAACGATCTGGCCGCCTACTTCATTAGTAAAATCAACTCCATCAAGTCTGAGCTCCCCAAACGCACTCCGCCCCCTTCTCCAACCCCCCTGCTCTCAACCCTCTCCGCTACTCTCCCATCCTTCCCAGCAGTATCTTCAGATGAGATCTCCGCCCTACTCTGAAGTGCTACTCCATCCACCTGTGCTTTATACCCCATTCCCTCTCATGTTATGAAATCTCTCGTCCCTTCCCTCCTCAAGTTCCATCTTCAACCGCTCACTCTCCACTGGTTCCTTCCCCTGTGCCTTGAAACATGCCCACTTCTCTTCCATCCTAAAGAAACCCTCTCTTGACCCCGCCTCCCCTTCTAGTTATCGCCCTATCGTCCTCCTACCACTCCTTTCCAAACTCCTAGAACGAGTCGTCTACACCCGCTGCCTCCAATTCCTTAACGCCAACTCTCTGCTCGACCCCCTCCAATCTCGCTTCCGTCCTCTACATTCCACCGAAACGGCCCTCTCAAAGGTCACCAATGACTTGCTTCTTGCCAAGTCCAACGGCTACTACACTATTCTAATCCTACTCGACATCTCAGCTGCCTTCGACACTGTTGGCCACCCCCTTCTCCTCAACACGTTATCCAACCTTGGCTTCATAGACTCCGTCCTATCCTGGTTCTCCTTTTAATCTCTCCGGCCGTTCATTCTCAGTTTTCTTTGCAGGCTCCTCCTCCCACTCCCATCCCCTTACTGTAGGGGTTCCTCAAGGGTCAGTTCTTGGTCCCCGTCTGTTCTATAACTACACTAGCTCCCTTGGTGAACTCATTCGCTCCCACATCTTCAGCTATCATCTCTACGCTGATAACACCCAAATCTACATCTCTGCCCTGCTCTCTCCCCCTCTCTCCAGGCTCGTGCCTTCTCCTGCCTTCAGGAAATCTCCATCTGGATGTCTGCCCGCCATCTAAAACTCAATATGTCCAAGACTGAACTCCTTATCATCCCTCCCAAACTCTGCCCTCTCCCTGAATTTCCCGTCACTGTGGACGGCACTACCATCCTTCCCGTCTCACAAGCCCGCAACATTGGTGTCATCCTTTACCCCGCTCTCTCGTTCACCCCTCACATCCAATCCGTCACGAAAACCTGCGGGTCTCACCTCCGCAACATCGCCAAGATCCGCCCTTTCCTCTCCATCCAAACCTCCACCTTGCTGTTTCAATCTCTCATCCTATCCCGACTGGATTACTGCATCAGCCTCCTCTCTTATCTCCCATCCTCCTGTCTCTCCGCACTTCAGTCTATACTTCACGCTGCTGCCCGGATCATCGTTGTGCAGAAACGCTCTGGACAGGTTATTCCCCTTCACAAAAATCTCCATTGGCTACCAGTCAACCTATGCATCAGGAAAAACTCATCCCTCTCGGCTACAATGCTCTGCATCACCTCGCCCCCTCCCACGTCACCTACCTTCTTTCCTTCTGCAGCCCAGGCCGCACCCTCCGCACCTCTGCCTCTAACCTCCTCACTGTACCTCGTTCTCGCCTGTCCCTCTGTCGGCCCCGGGCCCACATCCTCCCGCTGGCTTGGAATGCCCTCCCTCCACACATCCGCCAAGATAGATATCTTCCTCCATTCAAAGCTCACCTCCTCCAAGAGGGTTTCCCAGACTGAGCCCCCTTTTTCCTCTCCTCCTCCCCGTTACGCCCGCCCTACCTCTTCCCCCTCCACACAGCACCTGCATATATATATATATATATATATATATATATATATACATTTGTACAGATTTATTACTCTATTTTATTTGTACATATTTACTACTCTATTCATTTTGTTAATGATGTGCATTTAGCTTTAATTCTATTTATTCTGACGACTTGACACCTGTCCACATGTTGTGTTTTGTTGTCTGTCTCCCCCTTGCAGACTGTGAGCTCACTGTTGGGTAGGGACCTTCTCTATCTGTTGCCAACCTTTACCTCCCAAGTGCTTAGTACGGTGCTCTGCACACAGTAAGCGCTCAATAAATATGATTGAACGAATGAATTAAATGAATATAAGGTCATTGTGGGCAGAGGACGTGTCTACAAACTGTTACAGTTTATATCGTACTCTCCCAAGGGCTCAGCGCACCTTAAATGCCCAATAAACCTGATTGATGGATTGATTGATCGATTGTCTTAGATCAGATTCTATCAAAAGATGCCTAAATGCATCTCTCCTGAGGTCGCCAATGTCTCTACGGTGACCGTTAACCTCCTGCTGGGGTTAACCGAGATACGGGAGCTGCAGCTGGTCCAGGCCCGCTCTGTTCCTCCTGGTCTACCTGACGGCCCTGACAGGGAGACTCCTCATCGTCGCTGTCACCATCCTCGACCGGCTCCTCCACATCTCCATGTACTTCTTCCTCAGGAACCGGTAAGTGGCCCATCTCTGCTACATCTCCGTCACCGTCCCCAAATCTATTCTCATCTCTCTGACGCAGTGCCACTCCATCGCCTCCCTGGGCTGTGCGGGGAAGGTCTGTCTGGTGATATCGTTTGTGGGTTCTGAGCACTTCATTCTCCCGGTCATGTCCTACGACCGCTACACTGCCTTCTGCCTCCCCCCGCACTACGAGGTCCCCATGGACCGAAAGGCCTGTGGGAAGATGCCTGCCGCCTCCTGGCTCAGCGTGGGGCTGATGGGAGTCGTGTATGTGGCTTCGACCTTGTCCCTGAGCTTCCAGTGCCTTGCCTTAGTTCTTCTGTGCTGCCCTGTTGCTGCTGATGATCTGCTCCGAGGCCCATGTCGCCATCGATGTAAGCGTCGCTGTGGCAGTTTGCTTGGCTTCGCTCTGCTCCGTGCTCATCGTCGTCTCCTACGTGTGCATCTTCCGGGCCGTGCTGAGGATGCTGGCCAACGAGGGCCGGGCCAAAGCCTTCTCCACCTGCCTGCCCCTCCTCGTTGTCTTCACCGTTTTCTTCTGAACGGCCTCTATTGCCCACCTCAACCCTGTGTCAGACTCCCCTTCAACTCTGGACCTGCCGATGTCCGCGATCTTCACTGTGGTGTCCCCTGCTCTGAACCCCCTCATTTACAGCCTGAGGAACCGGGACGTGAAGGCTGCCCTGGGTCTTCTCCTTAGGGAAATCTCTTCAATCTCGAAAAGAAAAATGCCCATTCCACACATAAGGCTGACGGTGGACACTGGTAATTGACCCCAGGATGAATAATGATAACACTAATAATAGTGGCATTTGTTAAGTGCTTACTGTGCGCCAAGCACTCTACTAAGCACTGGGACAGTTACAAGATAATCAGGCCCTACATGGAGGTCATGGTCTAAGTAAGAGGGAGAACAGGGATTGAATCCCCATTTGACAGATGAGGGAATTGAGGCAAAGAGAAGTGAAGTGACTCACCCAAAGCCACGCAGCAGGCAAATAGCGGGGCCGGGATTAGGGCCCAGGTCCTCTGCCTCCCAGGACTGTGCTCGACCCATTACACCACACTGCTTCCCACTGGTAAGAGATCTTTACCTCTTAGTGTGCATTCTCCCCCATCTAGACTGTAAACTCGTTGTGGGCAGAGAAAGTGTCTGTTGCATTGTGTTCTCCCAATTTTTAGTACAGTGCCCTGCACGGAGTAAACACTCAATGAATATGATTGCTTGATTGATTGCTCCTCCTACATGATGCTTTGGAGGGAAAATACATCAAGCCCGTTGTTGGGTGGGGATTGTCTCTGTTGCCAAATTACAATTTCCCAGCCCTTAGTACAGTGCTCTGCACCGTTAATCACTCAATAAACACGAATGAATTAATGAACTAAGCGTGGAAAAGAGGAGTTCCTTCTTTCTACAAACCAAACCAGTCAGTCAGGGCGGACATTTTTTTATGGTATTTGTTAAGCGCTTATTATGTGCCAGGAACTGTACTGTACTTAGGGGTAGATTCAAAGTAATCAGTTTGGACACAGTCCCTGTCTCAAATGGGGCTCACAGTTTTCACTCCCATTTTGCAGTTGAGGGAACTGACGCCCAGAGAAGTGAAGTGACTTGCCCATAGTCACCCAGCAGACATGTGACGGAGGTAGGATTCTAACGCAAGTCCTTCTGCCTCCCAGGCACGCAATCTACTCACCAGCACTTCTCCTGTTGACCACCTTCAGTCTTATGCCACATGAGTGACCCAGAAAGTAAAATCTGAAATAGGAACAGTTTGAGCTGGCATTGATTTTGCCTCAGGAACAATTCTATCAATGATATTTTCATCCAAATTACCCAGGATTGCGTATTCAGTCAATTACCAGTTATTCAGCCAATCGATCGATCAGTGGTAAATATTTAGGACTTACTGTGTGCAGAGCACTGTACTAATCGCTAGGGAGAGTCAATTATAACAGAGTAGGTAGACTTGTTTCCTCCCCAAAATGAGCTTACAGTCTAGAGGGGAGACGGACTTCTATGTAAATATGAATATAAATCAATCAATGTTTTTTATTGAGGACTTACTGTGTGCAGAACACTGTATTTCCCACCGTCCATACTATAAAGGTGCTATAGGCAATCAATCAAGCAATGATATTTATCAAACACTTACTATGTGTAGAGCACTGTTCTAAGCGCTTGGGAGAGCACAAAACAAGAGAATAAGTACAAACGTTCCCTACCCATAATGTGTTTGCAATCTAGGGAGGGAGGGCAGGGAGCGTATTCACTAATTATGTTGTATTGTACTCTCCCTAGCGCTTAGTGTACTGTTGTGCACATAGTAAGTACTCCATAAACAGATGGAAAATACAGTTAAAATATCTATAGCGAATCAGACAAGCTCCACTGTCGTGAGTAGTGAGAACAAGATTGTAAGGTTCTTGAGGGCAGGGAATGTGTCTCCTACCTTTACGGTATTATATTCTCCCAAGCTCTTACTACAGTGCCCTGCACATGGTAAGCCCTCAACAAATACCATTAATTAAATGAATACACAAGAGACACAGTGTTGTATAGTGGATAGAGCATGGCCTGGGGGTCAGAAGGACATGAGTTCGAATCCCAGCTCGGCCACTTGCCTGCTGTTTGAACCTGGGAATGTCACTTCACTTCTCTGTACCTCAGGTCCCTAATCTGTAAAATGGATATTAAGACTGTGAGCCCCATGTGGGGCATGTACTGTGTCCAACCTGTTTAGTATGTATCTACCCGGGACTTAGTACAGTGTCTGGCACATAGTAAGCGCTCAACAAACACCTTTGATTGACCTGGCATTCTTCCCTCGTGGCACCACCTGGCGATCTGGTAGCCAATCAATTTATCAATCATCAGCATTTAACCCTGCCCCTTCCCATCTCTTCTGACCTTCCTCATCCCCTGAACTTCAAGCTTTCTCCCTCTGAACCCTCTCAATTTCTCCCTCTCAACCCTTTCACCCCAATCCCTGCCTTTCAAAATTACTACTTGTTCCCTTACCCTCCCACCCCTCAACAACCCCCAACCACACACCTCCATGACCTCTGGAGCTAAATCCATAAATTATCCAAGCATTGCAAAACTGAAATTGGGTGTAACTGTAGAAATACTTGTGGTCAAGGCTGTCCACAGGGGTGGGTTCAATAAACCAAACCATTAATCATATTTATTGAGTAGTTATTTTGTGCAGATTGTTGTACTAAGTGCTTGGGAGAGTACAATAAAGCAGAGTTGGTGGACACATTTCCTATCCACTAAATCAATCAATCGCTGCTATTTACTGAGCACTTACTGTATGCAGAACACTTTACTAAGCAGAGTAAGCAGAGTACAGTAGAGTTGGTATTCATTCAATCGTATTTATTGAGCACTTACTGCCTGCAGAGCACTGTACTAAGCCCGCTTGTAAAGTACATTTCAGCAACAGAGACAATCTCTGCCCACAATGGGCTCACAGTCTAGAATGGGGGAGACAGACATCAAAACAAGTAAAACGGCATCAATAACATCATTGTAACAAAATACAATTATAGGTGTATATACACCATTGATAAATAAATAGAAGTATAAAAACATACATGTATACACAAATGTGGTGGGGCGTGGAGGGGGTAGAGCAAAGCATGTGAGTTGGGGTGATGGTGAGGGGAGGGAGAGGTGAGGAAAAGGTGGGCTTAGTCTGGGGAGATCTCTTGGAGGAAGTGAGCCTTCGGTAGGGCTTTAACATGACATGGTAGATGTGAAGAGGGACGGTGTTTCAAGGCAGAGGGAGAGTGTGGGATAATATGACAGAATCAATCAATCAATCAATAGTAATTTTTGTAAACTGATTGTGTGCATAGCCTGTATTTTTAAGGCTTTTAATAGTATTTGTCAAGCGCTTACTATGAGCCAGGTACTGTACTAAGCATTTAGGAGAGACATCAGTCAGCCAGCCAGTCAATCACATTTATTGAGCGCTTACTGTGTGCAGAGCACTGTACTAAGCACTTGAGAGAGTATGGTAAAACAATATAACAGATACATTTCCTACCTACACAAGCTTACAGTCTACAGTCTAGAATACAATACAATAGACCTAGTGCTAGGCAGGTTTCATGCTCTCAAAGAGTTTACTATCTACTCAGGGATTCAGACTGCAACAGAAAATAAAAATAGAGTAAATCGCAGAGTATAAGGATTCATTCGTTCGATGGTATTTACTGAGCACTTACTGTGTGAAAGATACTGTACTAAGCACTTGGGAGAACACATTAAAACAGTACTGACACATTTCCTGTCTACAACAAGTTTACAATCTAGAGGAGAGACAGACATTAATATAAATTTATTAATTACAGATATATACATAATAATAATAATAATAATAATAATAATGGCATTTGTTAAGCGCTTACTATGAGCAAAGCACTGTTCTAAGCGCTGGAGGGATACAGGGTGATTACGTTGTCCCACGTGGGGCTCACAGTTTTCATCACCATTTTACAAATGAGGTAACTGAGGCTTCGAGAAGTTAAGTGACTTGCCCAAGGTCACACAGCAGACATGTGGGGGAGACGGGATTAGAACCCATGACATCTTCCTCCCAAGCCCAGGCTCTATCCACTGAGTCTCACTGCTTCTCTACATAAAATATGGAAATAAATGCTTTGGGATTGGGGTGAATATCAAAGAGACTTTAGGGATAAAGGCTCAAGTACATAGGTGACAGAGTAGAGAAAATCAAGGATGGGGAGATGAGAAATTAGTTCAGCGTGACTATTGTACAGTGTTCTTGGTACAGTCTCTGCACACAGTAAACGCTCAATGATCAATCAATCATATTTATTGAACTCTTACTGTGTTCACAACACTGCACTAAATAGTTGGACGAGTACAATATAGCAGAGTTGGTAGAATAAATATAATAATAATAATAATAATAATAATAATTTTGGTATTTGTTAAGCACTTACTATGTGCCAAGCACTGTTCTAAAAGTTTGGATAGATACAAGTTAATCAGATTGGACACAACCCCTGTCCCACTTGGGGCTCAAACTCTTAAGCCTCCATTTTACAGATGAGGTAACTGAAGCCCAGAGAAGTGAACAGACTTGCCCTAGTTCACACAACAGATCGGTGGTGGAGCTAGGAGTAGAACTCAGATTCTATCCTGAAGTACCATTAATTGATTAATTGAGAGATTAGTCAGGGAAAACTTTCTGGAGGAGGTGTAATGAGCAGAAACCTGTAACACAGCTCCTGTCATAAAGAACATATGGGCCCTAGTGGATATTAATTTAATCATATTTATTGAGCGCTTACTGTGTGCAGAGCACTGTCCTAAGTGCTTGGAAAGAGCAGTTGGACAACAGAGACAATCCCTACCCAACAACGGGCTCACAGTCTAGACGTGGGGAGACAGACAACAAAACAAAACAAATAGACAGGCATCAATAACATCAATATAAATAAAGAGAACTATAGATATATACAAATCATCAATAAAATAAATTGGATTATAGATATGTACAAATATACATAAGTGCTGTGGGTGGGGCAGGGGGTAGAGCAGAGGGAGGGAGTTGGGGAGATGGTGAGGGGAAGAGGAGCAGAGGAAAAGGGGGCTCAGTCTGGGAAGGCCTCCTGGAGGAGGTGAACTATCAGTGACGTATCCAAGGTCCACCCAAAATGACTCCAATAGGAGATGAGAGCGCTTAGTACAGTGCTGTGCACACAGTAAGTGCTCAATAAATACGATTGATTGAATGAATGAAAGAAATACTGAAGTGAAAGAAAATAGAAGGAAGGCAAGGAAATTGGCTTCTTCAAAAACGATGGGAATTCTCCCCATTGCTGCCTTCATGTCCCCGTTCCTCAGGCTGTGGATGAGGCAGTTCAGGGTGGGGGACACTACCGTGTAGAACACGGACGACATCAGGTCCATGAGAATAATGATGGCATTTGTTAAGCGCTTACTATGTGCCAAGCATTGTCCTAAGCGTGGGGGGATACAAGCTAATCAGGATTTCCCAAATGGGGCTAACAGTCTTTATCCCCATTTTACAGATTAGGTAATTGAGGCACGGAGAAGTTAAGTGACTTGCACAAAGTCACACAGCTGACAAGTGGTGGAGACGGGATTAAAACCCAGGACTTCCGACTCCCAAGCCCGTGCTTTTTCCACTGAGCCGCGCTGCTCCTCCAGGATCGAGGTGGAGTTCGAGGGCAGTTTTAAGTAGGCAACAAACCCAGTGGAGAAAAACAGACTGACGACGACGAGGTGCGGCAGGCAGGTGGAGAACGCTTTAGTCCGGCTATCTTCGGAAGAGATGGTTCTCCCCGTGGAGAACATGTGGGAACGAGACATAACTATAAACAGGAAGTAAAAGAAGTTTAAAGTTGCAGTGGAAATAATCAGGAACACCTCCCTGAGGACATCATCAGAGCGGGCGAGGCCCAGTAACTGGGTGAAGTCACAAAAAATGTGACGTATCACATTCGAGTCACCAAAAGACAAGGGAAATATATTGGCAGTGCGCGTGAGACCCAAGAAACCACTCCAAAGCCAGAGGTCAGCAGCCATCTTCCCACAAGCTGGTTGGTCCATGATGACGTGATAGCACAGCGGGAGGCAGATGGCCATGTAGCAGTCGTAGGACATCACCGTGAGCAGGGTGATCTCCAGTGAAGCAAAACAAGTGAAGAAATAGAGTTGGGCAGCACAGCCCAGGAAGTAGAGGGATCTCTTGTTGGTCAGGGAGTTGTGGATGGATTGGTGACGGGGATGAGGAAGAGGTCGAGGACGGACAGGTGCCTGAGGATGAAGTACATGAGGGTGTGAAGGTGCTGGCCGAGGGCGGTGACGGAGACGATGAGAAGATTCCCCGTCAGGGCCACCAGGTAAACCTGGTGGAACAGCGCGGAGTGGACAAGCTGCAGCTCCAGGACCATCGAGAACCCCAGCAGGAGGAATTCTGTCACTGTGGAGATGCTGGCCACGTCTGGCGGGAGGCCTTTAGGCATCTTGTGATAGGACCTGATTTCAGACAATCAATCAATCAATCGATTATATTTATTGAGCGATTACTTGGGAGAGTACAATCCAAACAATGTAACAGAGTTGATAGACACATTTCCTTTCCACAAGAATCTTACGGTCTGGAGGAGGACTGAATCAATTAATCAATCGATCACATATTTATTGAGCACTTACTACGTGCAGAGAACTGAACTGAGCGGTTGGGAGAGTACAATCCAACAGAGTTGATTGACACAATCAACTCAATCAATCAATCAGTAGTATGGATTGAGCGCTTACTACTAAGCACTTGAGAGAGTACAATACAATCAATGGTATTTATTAAATACTCACCATTCATTCATTCAGTCAGTCAGTTGTATTTATTGAGTGTTTACTGTGTGCAGAGCACTGTACTAAGTGCTTGGAAAGTACAATTCGGCAATAGATAGAGACCATCCCTAACCAACAGCTTTTGTTCCCTCCTATTTAGACTATGAGTTTCTATGCTTAACAGGAACCTTATCCAACCTGATTATTTTGTATCCACCCCAGCTTGTCTCTCAATAAGTGCTTAACAAATAACACAAAATTATTACTATCTACACAGTGCTGAGGAAGGGTATAAATGCATGTTTTAGGGGTGGTGGTTGGGCTAATGTGGTTCAGGGTGTTGAGGGTTAATCAATCACTGGATTTTATTGAGCACTTACTGTATGTAGAGCACTGAACTAAAAGTTTTGCAGTGTATGATACAATGCTTAGAACAGTGCTTCAAGCCCTTAACAAATGCCGTTATCTTCAACAGAATGGGTAGACATGTTTCCTGCCCACAATGAAGAGCCGAATGGCCTAGAGGATAGAGCAAAGGCTTGGGAGTCAGAGGATGTGGGTTCTAATCCCGGCTCAGCCACCTGTCTGCCTTGACCTTGGGCAACCCACTTAACTTCTCTGTACCTCAGTTACCTCATCTGTAAAATGGAGATTAAGACTGTGGGCCCCAGGTGGGAAAACCTGGTTGCCTTGTATCTACCCCAGCGCTTAGAACAGTGGTTGGCACATGACGCTTAACAAAAACCATCATCATCATCATCATTAATCTCCATTTTACAGACGAGGGAACTGAGGCCCAGAAAAGTGAAGTGACTTGCCCAAGGTCACACAGCAGACACGTATTTTAGCTGGGATTAGAACGGATACTTTTACCTACCAGACCCGGGTTCTGTCCTCTGGACCACATTGCTCCTCACTTTACATCCCAGCTCACTCTCTGCATTCCCCATTGACTCTCCCACTTCCCACTGTCTGCTTCTACCCTTACAATCTTCCCTACCACAGCTCTCCCTATCTTCAAATCCCGCCTGAAGTTCCACCTTCTTCAGGAGAGATTCTGGCTCAAAACCTCTCTACTACCATTTCAGCATTTCTGTACCCTCTCAGCACTAACATCTTTTACCTCTAATGTGTTCTCCCCAGTGTTTCCTATGATGCTTTGCCCAGAGGACATGCTCAGTAAATAGCACTAATATTTTGGTTGATTCAAATGGGAGAGGAAGTGCTCTCTAATGACTACAGCCCAGGCCTGGAAGTCATAAGGAAGTAATCAGGTCAGATACAGTCCCTGTTCCACGTGGGGCTCACGGTCATAATCCCCATTTTACAGATGGGAAGACTGAGACACAGAGAAGTGAAGTGACTTGCCCAAAGTCACACAGCGGATGAATAAAAGAGCTCTGATTATAACCCAGATTATTCTGCAGAGATGAGTTAAGGATAATGTCAACGTTACAGGCTTGTGAGACAGGGAGGGCCGTGGTATTGCCTATGCTGATGGGAAAGCCACAGAGAGAACAGGGTTTAGATGGGAATATTAATTAATTCATTCATTCGTTCAATCGTATTTATTGAGTGCTTACTGTGTGCAGAGCACTGTACTAAGTGCTTGGAAAGTACAATTCAGAAATAAAGAGAGACAATCCCTGCTTATACCAGGCTTACAGTCTAGAAGCAGGGAGACAGACATCAAAACAAGTAAACAGCCATCAATAACAATACTAATATAAATAAATAGAATTTTAGATATGTATACATCAAAACAAGTAAACAGGCAAGTTGAGGGCAATGGATGGACAACTGATAGGTATGGCGTGATGGAGTAATAAATGTCCTCAAAAATGAGACATGGACAAATACACACAATATTAAAACAAACAAACTGGAGTCTAATTAGGACACTGAGGATAGAGGAGCGGAGAAGGAAGATCAGATATAATGCCTGTCCTCCATGGGGATCATATTATTAGAGTGCAGGAGAACTTGTATCGTATCTCCATTTTCCAGAGGAGAACGTGTGCCGGAGAGATTAAGGGACTTGGAGATTACAAGGGACAAGGAGATGGATCTTTTGTTGGTCAGAGACCTGTGGATGGATTTGGGGATGGTGACGGAGATGAGGCAGAGGTCGAGTACAGCCAGGTTCCTGAGGAAGAGGTACATGGGCATGAGGAGGGGCGGGGTGTGGAGGGGCCAGTCGAGGGTGGTGACGGCGACGATGAGGAGATTCTCCCTCAGGGCCGCCCCGTAGACCAGGAGAAACAGCGTGGCATGGACCAGCTGCAGCTCCCGAACCTCCGAGAATACGAGGAGCAGGAATTCTGTCACAACTGTGAGATTGACCATTTTCTTGGAAAATCTGCAGGTTGTCAGAAGAGGCACAGATAGGGGATTTATTTCCTCAGAGAAATCTGAAAAATCTCTACTATGAAATGGGGATTTAAGACTACCCCATGATGATGATAATGGTATTTGTTAAGCACTTACTATGTGCTGAGCACTGTTCTAAGCACTGGGGTTGTTACGAGGTAATCAGGTTGTCTCACGTGGGGCTCACAGTCTTTATCCCCTTTTTACAGATGAGGTAACTGAGGCCCAGAGAAGTGAAGTCTCTTGCCCAAGGTCTCCCAGCAGAAAAGTGGCGGAATCAGGATTCGAATCCACCTCCCCTGACTCCCAAGCCCGTGCCATTTCCACTAAGCCACGCTGCTTCTCTATGTGGGACTTAGACTGCGTCGAACCCAATTTACTTTTATCTACCCCAGAGCTCACCATCACCGTGGAGATGTTGGCCACGTCTGGCTGGAGGCCTCTAGGCATCTTTTGATAAGACTTGATTTCAGGCAATCAATCAATGAATCAATCATTCAATTATATTTATTGAGTGCTTACTTGGGAGAGTACAATCTGATCAATGTAACAGAGTTGATAGACCCCTTCCCTTCCCACAAGGAACTTAGGGTCTAGAGGGGGACTGAATCAATTAATCAATCAATCACATTTATTGAGCACATACTGCGTGCAGAGCACTGTACTGAGCATTTGGGTGAGTACAATGCAACAGAGCTGATAGACACAATAAAATCAATCAATCAATGATATTGATTGAGGGCTTACTACTATGCACTTGAGAGAGTACAATACAATCTATGGTATTTATTAAATAACATTAATTAATTCATTCAGTCGTATTTATTGTTCGTGTTCAGAACACTGTACTAAGCGCTTGGGAAGTACAATTCGGCAACAGATAGAGACCATCCTTACCCAACAACGGGCACCATGTGCGGAGCACCGCACTAGGCACTTGGGAAAGTACAATATATCAGAGTTTCATTCATTCATTCAATCGTATTTATTGAGCGCTTACTGTGTGCACAGAACTGTACTAAGCGATTGGGAAGTACACGTTGGTAACATATAGAGACGGTCCCTACCCAAAAACGGACTTACAGTCTAGAAGGGGGAGACAGACAACAAAACAAAACAAAACATATTAACAAAATAAAATAATCAGAATAGTAAATATGTACAAGTAAAAAGAATAGAATAATAAATCCGTACAAACATTTATACGGGTGCTCTGGGGAGGGGAAGGCGGTAGGGCGGGAGTAATGAGGAGGAGGGGAGGACAAAGGGGGCTCAGTCTGGGAAGGCCTCCTGGAGGAGGTGAGCACTCAGTAGGGCTTTGAAGGGAGGAAGAGAGCTAGCTTGGCGGATGTGTGGAGCGAGGGCATTCCAGGCCAGGGGGAGGACGTGGGCCGGGGGACAATCGCGGGACAGGCGAGAACGAGGCGCAGTGAGGAGGTTAGAGGCAGAGGAGCAGAGGGTGCGGGCTGGGCTTTAGAAGGAAACTAGGGAGGTGAGGTAGGAGGGGGCGAGGTGATGGAGATCCTTGAAGCTGAGAGTGAGGAGTTTTTGCCTGATGCATAGGTTGACGGGTAGCTACTGGAGATTTTTTAGGAGGGGATTAACATACCCAGAGCGTTTCTTCACAAAGATGATCCGGGCAGGAGAGTGAAGTATAGACTGAAGTGGGGAGAGACAGGAAGATGGCAGATAAGAGAAGAGGCTGATGCAGTAATCCAGTCGGGATAGCATGAGAGATTGAACGAGCAGAGTAGTGGTTTGGATGAGAGGAAAGGGCGGATCTTGGCGATGTTGCCGAGGTGAGACCGGCAGGTTTTGGTAACGGATTGGATGTGAGGGGTGAACGAGAGAGCAGAGTCTAGGATGACACCAAGGTTGTGGGCCTGTGAGATGGGAAAGATGGTAGTGCTGTCTACGGTGATGGGAAAGTCAGTGAGAGGGCAGGCTTTGGGAGGGAAGATAAGGAGTTCAGTTTTGGACATATTGAGTTTTAGGTGGCGGGCAGACATCCAGATGGAGATGTCTTAAAGGCAGGAGGAGAGCCGAGCCTGAAAGGAGGGAGAGAGAGCAGGGACAGAGATGTAGATTTGGGTGTCATCAGCGTAGAGATGATAGTTGAAGCAGTGGTAGCGAATGAATTCACCAATGGAGTGAATGTAGATAGAGAACAGAAAGGGACCAAGAACTGACCCTTGAGGAACCCCTACAGTAAGGGGATGGGAAGGGAAGGAGGAGCCCTCAAAGGAGATTGAGAATGAACGGCCGGAGAGATAAGAGGAGAACCAGTAGAAGACGGAGTCTGTGAAACCGAGGTTGCATAGCGTGTTGAGGAGAAGGGGATGGTCAACAGTGTCAAAGGCATCTGAGAGGTCGTGGAGGATTAGGATAGAGTAGGAGCCGTTGGATCTGGCAAGCAGGAGGTCACTGGTGACCTTTGAGAGGGCGGAGTTTGTGGAATGTAGGGGACGGAAGCCAGATTGGAGGGGGTCGAGCAGAGAGTTGGCGTTGAGGAATTCGAAGCAGCGTGTGTAGACATCTCGTTCAAGGAATTTGGAAAGGAATTGTAGGAGGGAGATAGGGCGATAACTAGAAGGGGAAGCGGGGTCAAGGGAGGGTTTTTTTTTGGATGGGGGAGATGTGGACATGTTTGAAGGCAGAGGGGAAGGAACTAGTGGAGAGTGAGCGGTTGAAGATGAAAGTTAAGGAGGGGAGGAGGGATGGAGAGAGAGATTTCATAATATGAGAGGTACTGGGGTCAGACGCACAGGTGGCTGGAGTAGCACCTGAGAGGCGGTAGGAGATCTCATCTGAGGATAATGCTAGAAAGGATGGGAAAGTAGCGGAGAGGGCTGAGAACAGGGGATTGGAGAAAGGGGAGGAGTCTTCTAGACTGTGAGCCCACTGTTGGGTAGGGACCGTCTCTATATGTTGCCAACTTGTACTTCCCAAGCGCTTAGTACTGTGCTCTGCACACAGTAAGCGCTCAATAAATATGATTGAATGAATGAATGAAAGGAGAGGAGTGACTTTGGGGAGCTCAGACCTGATTGAGTTAATTTTACTAATTTTAGTAATTTTACTAATGAAGTAGGAGGCCAAATCGTTGGGGGTGATGGAAGGATGAGGGAGAGGAACAGAGTGCCTGAGAAGGGAGTTGAATGTACGGAAGAGCTGACGGGGATGATGGGCATGGGTGTCAATAAGGGAGGAGAAATAGTTTTGTCTAGCAGAGAAGAGGGCAGAGTTAAGGAAGGAAAGAATAAACTTCAAGTGAACGAGGTTGTCTTGGTGTTTAGACTTTCGCCAGCAGCGTTCCCCAGCTCAAGCATAAGAGCGAAGGAGGTGGACAGTGGCAGTGATCCAGGGCTGTGGGTTAGTGGGACGAGAGCGGCGAAAGGAAAGGGGAGCGAGCGAGTCGAGCTGAGAGCTGAGTAGAGAGGGTAAAGTTGAGAGTAGTAATGTGTTCATCAACATTGGGTAGAGAGGAAAGGGAGGCTAGGTGGGGTGTGAGGCGCTCAGAAAGATGGATGGGGTCGAGAGAGCGGAGGTCTCTGTGAGGTAGTAATATAGATTTACAGGGGAGAGGAGTGTGAGTGAGGAAGCAGGTGAGAAGGTTATGATCAGAGAGAGGAATTTCAGAGTTGGTGAGGGTGGAGATAATGCAGCGGTAGGAGATGATGAGGTCGAGGGTGTGACCATGTTGATGAGTGTGCGAGGGTGGGTGGAGCAAGAGGTTGGCAGCGTCAAAGAAAGATAGAAGGCTGGCAACAGAGGAGTCACAGGGATATCCATGTGGATGTTGACGTCTCCGAGGATCAGAGTGAGCATGGAAAAAAGAGAACGAAGGTGAAAAAGCGGTCAAAATCGTTAAAGAAGGTAGAGGTGGGGCCGGGGTGGGGGGACGGTAGATGACGGTTACAAGAATCTGGAGAGGGTGGAATAATGTGGGCTTCAAAGGAAGGGAAGGAAAGGGAAGGGGGAGGAGGGATAGTGCGAAAGCGACAATGGGGAGCGAGAAGGAAACAGACATCTCCTCCTTTTCCGGTGAGTCTGGGTAAGAAGAAGAAGAGGCCTACACTGAAGAGAGGAGCAGAAGAGACTTTGTCGTCTGGAGACAGCCATGTTTTAGTTAGGGCGAGGAGGAGTAGAGAGCTGGAAAGCAATAGGTCAAGGATGAAAGGGAGCTTACCTATAATGGAGCGGGGGTTTCAAAGGCCACACTTGGCAGCAGCTGTGGAGGGAGGGGAGGGAGGGTGAAGCGTGCAAGGGGTGGGGAGTGTTTGGATTGGGATGAGCTGGCGGGGGCCTGGGCGGGGAGAGTGGGAAGAGGGGTGGCGATGAGAAAGGAGAATTGGGATGGGGTTGTGGCTGGGAGGAGGGGACGGAGGGGGCTGGGAGGGAGGAGTTGAAGGTCGGCGCAAGTACAGATGGATCCTGGGTAGGGGGTGAGGGTGAGGGGTGGTTGGGGGAAAAGGGTGGGAAAGAGCTGGGTGGGAGAGGAGAACGGGAAGGTGAGGAATGGGAATGGCAGTTGGGAGCGAGGGAATTGTTAGTTCATGGTGAAGTCATCAAGGTAAATGACAGCACAGCAGGAGGTTAAGAATTGAAATGCAGTAACAATAACACAATAACAATGATATAAGTAGGTGAAGGCATCACAGAGAGTAGTTAACAATTAACATGCTATGGCAATAATAAATTAGACAGATGATGGTATCGCAGAGAGCAGATAACAACTACTATGTGATGGCAGAATATAAGCAGATGATGACATCGGAGACAGCAGTTAGCAATTGAGATGCAGAAGCGACCATAAGATGGGCAGATGATACTCAAAGCAGAAGGATGAATTGTACTTAGGTCAGTCAAATCAGGTCAAAGAGGTTAACGGCAATCAGAGTCCAGGGGCTCTTGGCAAAAATGTCTCAGAGATGGAGGAGGATGGAGTCCTACGGATGGCAGCTCTGGAGTAGGGCGGAACAGTTAAAGGGGGGGCAGTCATGGGAGCGGAGATGCCTGGGGAAAAGAGTGAACAGCAAATAGCATGGGAGGGCTGACTAGGTGCGAATGAGTTTGTCGTTAAAGTAACTTGGTGATAACAAGGGCGTTTTTCCCCGGGCAGGGGTGGCGGGGGGGCGAGGAGGAAATCAGTCAGGTTCGGACCGGGAAAGGTGGGGTGGAAAGACGGCCGTTTTCCTGCCCATAAGAAGCTTGCAGTCTAGAGGGGGAGACATAATTTACCAGTGTACTCTATTCGGGACACCGTCCCATCGCAATGGACCGAACCCAGACTCGGAAACTCGAACGCAGTTTTGAACCCCTATTTCCACGACTGCCTCATCTGATTCTCCCCTGCCCCCCAACTCAAAAGAACACACAGACGCTTTTATTCACTCCTTGGTCTTCGGAAAACTGCTGTCCCCTGTTCCTTTACTGTTCGGGTGCCCGGAAGCATCACTCGATCAGTGACATTTATCGTGAGCTTCCATAGGCCGAGAAAGAGAGCACTATACTAAGTTCTTGGTAGAGGACGATACAATAAAGTCGAAAACCTTCCCAGCAATTAACCGCCTCAGGGAACGGAAGGTCAGTTTGCTTGGCAGGAAGTGAGAAGCTGCTGAACCTGGATTCGATTTCAGACCCCCGGGGTGGACGGTGAGAGGATATCTGCTCAGAGCTCTGAGTCTCATCCTTCTCCAAGGTCACGGGCACGAGTCCCGCCCTCAGCCTGGGAGGTCAGAGTCTCAGATGCTGTATGGCATCGTGGCTTCGCCATGAGGAGGAACACGAGGGAACGCCCCCACTACCCCGAGAGTGTGGGGTAATTACCTACCACCCCATTTAACAGCCACTGATACCCCCAAAGAAGCGGGATTGGGAGACTGAAAAGAGCCGTTCTCCTCTATCGGACTTCGGTTCACAGACACGCCCATGATCTTCTCCTCCCTTGGACCCTGATTTCCAGACCTTTTGCTGATTTTCTCTTTTCTTAGATCCTGATTCCCAGATCATTACCTGATCTTTACTTCTCTCAGAATCTCATTCACGGGTCAGTTCTTGATCTTCTCCTCTCTCGGACCCCAACTGACAGACATGTTCCTCATCTTCTACTCTCTTGGACCCTGTCTCTTCTGGAAGGTCACATCTCCTTGTCTTCCCTCCCAAACCCTGCCCTCTCCCTGACTTTCCCATCACTGTTGACGGCACTACCATCCTTCCCGTCTCACAAGCCTGCAAACTTTGTGTCATCCTCGACTCCGCTCTCTCGTTCACCCCTCACATCCAAGCCGTCACCAAAACCTGCCGGTCTCACCTCCGCAACATTGCCAATATCCGCCCTTTCCTCTCCATCCAAACCGCTACCTTGCTCGTTCAAGCTCTCATCCTATCCCGTCTGGACTACTGTATCAGCCTCCTCTCTGATCTCCCATCCTCTTGCCTCTCCCCACTTCAATCCATACTTCACGCCGCTGCCCGGATTTCCTTTGTCCAGAAACGCTCTGGGCATGTTATTCCCCTCCTCAAAAATCTCCAGTAGCTACCAGTCAACCTACCCATCAGGCAGAAACTCCTCATTCTTGGCTTCAAGGCTCTCCATCACCTCGCCCCCTCCTACCTCACCTCCCTTCTCTCGTTCTACAGTCCAGCCCGCACCCTCCGCTCCTCTGCCGCTAATCTCCTCACCGTGCCTCGTTCTCGCCTGTCCCGCCGTCGGCCCCCGTTCCACATCATCCCCCTGGCCTGGCCCTCCCTCCCCAAATCCGATACGCTAGCTCTCTTCCTCCCTTCAAGGCCCTACTGAGAGCTCACGTCCTCCAGGAGGCCTTCCCAGACTGTGTCCCCTCCTTCCTTTCCCCCTCCTCCCCCCTCCATCCCTCCCGCCTAACCTCCTTCCCTTCCCCACAGCACCTGTATATATGCATATATGGTTGTAAAATATTTATTTTATTTTGTTAATATGTTTTGCTTTGTTCTCTGTCTCCCCCTTCTAGACTGTGAGCCCACTGTTGGGTAGGGACCGTCTCTATATGTTGCCAACTTGTACTTCCCAAGTGCTTAGTACAGTGTTCTGCACACAGTAAGCGCTCAATAAATACGATTGATTGATTGATTGATCTCCTCCAAGAGGCCTTTCCTGATTAAGCCTTCTGTACATTAGGCTTCCCACAGCACTCACGTACATATCCGTAATTCATGTATTTATATTAATGTCCCTCTCTCCCTCTAGACTATAAGCTCATTGTGGGCAGGGAATGTGTCTACCAACTCTCTTATATTGTTATATTGTACTCTCCCAAGCACTTAGTACAGTGCTCTGCACCCAGTAAGTGCTCAGTGCTCAATAGATACGATTTAGTGATTGATCCCTGCCCACAATGAATTTACAGTCTAGAGGGGGAGACAGACATCAATACAAATAAAGAAATTACGGATCTCTACATAAGATCTGTGAGACTGAGGATGAGGTGAATAAACAATGTGGCTCAGTGGAAAGAGCCCAGGCTTGGGAGTCAGAGGTCGTGGGTTCTAATTCCGGTTCCACCACTTATCAGCTGTGTGACTTTTGGCAAGGCACTTAATTTCTTAGCTGTGTGACTTTGAGTTAGTCACTTAACTTCTCTGTGCCTCCATTACCTCATCTGTAAAATGGAGAGTAAGACTATGAGCCCCACGTGGGACAACCCGATTACCCCCAGCCCTCAGAACAGTGCTCGGCATATAGTAAGCGCTTAAGAAATACCATCATCATAAAGGTGTAAATCCAGGTCTAAGGGTCATGCAGAGGGGAGTGGGAGAAGAGGAAATGAGGGCTTAGTCAGGGAAGATTTCTAGAAGGAGATATGCCTTCAATAAGACAAAGGGAGTTAAGGTCAGATGGAAAGGGGAGGGAGTCGCTGGCAAGGGAGAGAGCTTGGTTCTTTCACTCATTCATTCACTCATTCATTCAATTGTATTTATTGAGCACTTACTGCATGCAAAGCACTGAACTAAGTGCTTCGGAGAGTACAATGTAACAATAAACAGACACATTCCCTGACTACAAGAAGCTTACGGTCTAGACGGGGAGAAAGACATTAATATCAATAAATAAAATTACAGATATGTACATAGGTGCTAAGGGGCTGGGAAGGGGGATGAATAAAGAGATCAAGTCAGGGCCACGCAGAAGGGAGCGGAAGAAGAAGAAAGGAGGTCTTAGTCAGGAAAGGCCTCTTGGAGGAGATGGGCCTTCAATAAGGCTTTGGGAAGAGAGGAGTTATGGGTGAGAAACACAAGCCTCCTTTCTTTGTCCTGCGAATCCTTCATCTTGTGACTTTTGGGGACTCAACTGGGCTGATAAAGGGAAGGGAAATGATGCAATGGGTGTCACACCACAGTAAGGACAGGAAATAATACGATCTCATTTTTTGGCATAGCACTTTTATATTTCCAAAGCACTTTCACGTCATTGATCTCATTTCAGTCTCACAAGAGACAGGAGTCAGAAGGACCTGTGTTTTAATCCCGACTCTGCCTCTTGTCTCCTGTGTGTCCTTGGACAAGCCACTTCACTTCTCAGTGCCTCAGTTACTTTGTCTTTAAAAATGGGGATTAAGATTGTGAGCCCCACTTGGGACAGGGACTGGTTCCAACCCGAGCATCTTGTAACGACCTAAGCACATAGTACAGTGCTTGACACATAGTAAGCAATTAACAAATACCATCATCACCATCATCATCATCATTACCATCTGGAAAATGGGGATTAAGACTGTGAGCTCATGTGGGACATGGACTGTGTCCAACCTGATTACCTTGTATCTACCCTAGCATTTAGAACAGTGCCCGGCACCTAGTAAGTACTTAACAATACGATAAAAAAAAGAAAAGAAAGGCTACTTTTGTCAGGGAAGGATGTGGAAGCTGGGAGGTCAGTGAAAGGTGAGGAGAGAGAGGGAACAGGGGAGATCAGTGCAGGGCTAGGAAACATCTCAGGGGGCCACTGTCAGGGCAGAGATTGAGGGATTTTATATTGGAGGAATGGATGCTCCCCAAGAACCCTCCCCAGGGTAACCTTGATGTCCCGGTTACTCAGGCTGTAAATGAGGGGTATCAGGATTGGGGGCACCACGGTGTAGTACATGGATACCAGCAGGTCCAGGGTCGAGGAGGAATCTGACACGGGTTTGAGGTAGGCAACATCTCCAGTCGAGAGGAAGACGGTGATGATGACGAAGTGGGGCAGGCAGGTGGAGAAGGCTTTGGCCCATCTCTAGGCAGCCTGCATCCTCTTCACAGCCCGGAAGATGTTCACGTATGGAGACGAAAGAGATGAAACCAAAATGGCTACACTGGTATCGATGACAAAGTAAGTTCAAGAACGAGGGACCTTCAGCAGGGAGCGGACATTACAAAAGAAATGCTGGGCCTCGTGGAGTCCGCAGAGGCCTAAGGACAATGGTCCGGCTGTACACATTGCCCCAAACAGTCCCGTGCGCTGAGCCAGCAGGCGGAAGCCAGTTTTACGCAGCACACTCGGTCGACGATGGCCCTATAGAGCAAGGGGTTGCAGATGGCCACTTATCAGTCATAGAACATCGCCGTGAGTACAAACAGCTCTGATCTGGCAAACGGAACCGCCAGGGAAACGTGAGCCACACAGCCCCAATAACAGATCGAGCGTTGCTTGGTCAGGGAGTTGTGGATGGACTGGGGGACGGTGACAGAGATGAGGCAGTAATCGAGGATGGGCAGGTTCTTGAGGAAGAGGTATATGGGGGTGTGAAGGAGCCAGTCGAAGGCGGTGACGGCAACGATGAGGTGATTCCCCCTAAGGGCCGCCCCGTAGACCAGGAGAAACAGCGTGGCATGGACCAGATGCAGCTCCCGCACCTCCGAGAATACCAGGAGCAGGAATTCTGCCACAACTGTGAGACTGGCCATTTTCTTGGAAACTCTGCAAGTTGTCTGAAGAGGCACACAGAGCGGATTTATTTCCTCAAAGAAATATGAAAAATCACTACTATGAAATGGGGATTTAAGACTATCCCACGATGATGATAATGGTATTTGGTAAGCACTTACTAAGTGCCCAGCACTGTTCTAAGCAATGGGATAGTTACGAGGTAATCGGGTTGTCTCACGTAGAGCTCATAGTCTTCATCCCCATTTTATAGATGAGGTAACTGAAGCCCAGAGAAGTGAAGTGACTTGCCCAAGGTCATCCAGCCGACAAGTGGCAGAGGCGGGATTAGAACCCATCTCTTTTGACTCCCAAGCCATTGCCATTTCCACTAAGCCATACTGCTTCTGCTTACTGTGGGAGATAGACTGTGTCGAGCACAATTTGCTTTTATCTACCCCAGAGCTCAGTACAGTGCCTGGCACATAGTAAACACCTAGGAAATACAAAAATTATTAATATTATTATTACAACAAGCAGCACGAGGAACCTGGCAAGAAGTGTTTTCTCATCTCCATCACTCCCCTCAGCCCACGCCAGATTCAGACTCACCGGAGCTGTCTAACATCGGAGACAGTGACTGCAGAAAGATTCTAGATGCTCACTCTCTGTCTTCGTCCCCTCTTGCGCATTTGTGGCAGTGACGGGAAAGGCTCTGTGAAGTAACCGGTCCTCAATATTCCCTGATTATCTCAGGTTCCCCTCGGAGAAGGCATCCACCTTTTCGGGGTGGTGGTTGCGTGGAGGGGGTCCCCAGGAAGGACCTGCCCTGGGCTCGGCCCGAGAGACCTCGTTACCTGGGAGACCCCGGACCCCGTCGGTAACATCATCACCGAGATTCAGCAGGACTCAGATTGGGTCACTAATAATAACTGTGATATTTATTAGGATCTTACTGTGTACCAGGCACGGTACTAAGCGCTTGGGTGGATACAGTAATAATATTAATGACATTTGGTAAGTGCTTCTATGTGCCAGGAACTGTAGTAAGCATTGGGCAGAGGTCACCGTGGCTCAATGGAAAGATCATGCGCTTGGGAGTCAGATGAAGTGGATTCTACTCCGGGCTCCACGACCTCTCAGATGTGTGACGCTGGGAAAATCACTTAATTTATCTGTGCCTCAGTTACCTCATCTGTAAAATGGGGATGAAGACTGTGAGTCCCACGTGGGACAACCTGATTACCTTGTATTTACCCTAGTACTTAGAACAGTGCTTGGTAAATAGTAAGCGCTTAACAAATGTTATTATTATTATTATTATATTACTATTATTATTATTATTATTACATGGGACTCACAGTCTCAATCCCCACTTTACAGATGAGGTAACTGAGGCAAAAAGAAATGAAGTGACTTTTCCAAGGTAACCTAGCAGACAACTAATATTACCTTCCTCACTCAGGGGACACTAGACCATGTCCAGAGAAGTCAAGCATCCTGATTATGGTGGTTAGCTTAGTTGCCAGTTATTGTATCCCCAGTGCAGTGATTGAGTCAGGGGTCCGTCCCTCCTCTCTGCCTCCCTCTCCCCGAGGCTATGCCCAAGCTCAGGTGGACTTGGATGAACTCTACACAATGTTGTGTATAATAATAAAATGACTGTGGTATTTGTTAACTGCTTACTACGTACCAGGCACTGTACTAAGCTCTGGGGAAAACAAGCTAATGGGCATTGACACAGTCCCTGTCCCACATGGGTCTCACAGTCTTAAATCACCATTTTTCAGGTGAGGTAACTGAGGCACAGAGAAGACAGGTGACTTGCCCCAGATCACACAGCTGACAAGTGACGGCTCAGGCCCATACTCTATCCATTGGGCCACACCGTTGTTATGGTGCGATCTGACATTGCCCACGTGACCTCACGTGGTTCAGGGGGTCTAGTATCCATCGGGACTACCACTGGACACCACTGGTGTATCTGGGCTCCCTGAGATACTAGCATCCACACTCCGAGGTGAGCCCCAAATCCCATCCCCCAACACAGGAATTCCTGCCGCTCCCACCACACACAACCCCCACTCCTTGAAATTGACATCAATCAAGCAATCAAATATAGTACTTATTTAGCCCATACTAAACCTTTGGGAGAGTACAATAAAATAGAATTAGCACCCATTTGCCCCCTGCTCCTGCCCAGGAAAGAGTCAATCAATCCTTGGTTGGTATGTATTGAATGCCTCTTTTGGTCAGAGTACTGTACTAAGCATTTATGAGAATACAATATAATTGGACCTTGGTTCTAATCCTGTCTACCGAGTGACATTGGGCAAATGACATCACTTCTCTAGGCCTCAGATTCCTCATCTTTAAAATGAGGATTCAATATCTGTTCTACCTCCTACTAAGACTTTGAGCCTCGTGGAGGGCAGGGACTGTACTCAACCTGAAGAACTTGTATCCACCCCAGCCCTTAGAACAGTGCTTGACATATAGTATGCGCTTAACAGATACCATTAAGAAAAGCCAGAACCATGACTTTGGCGACTTGGAGTCAGAAGTGAGGATTAGATTTTGAGTCTATACATAGACATAGTTTAGAGGATGAGGATGACATGATTAGAAATAAATCATAGATATGGATATCGGTGCTGTGGGGCTGAGGGAGGGATGATAAAGGGAGCTAATTCAAGTGCAAGGGCGAAGCAGAAGGGTGCGGAAGAAAAGGAAATGAGGGCTTAGACAGGGAGGAGATGTACCGTCAATAACGTTTAGACGATGGGGAGAGTGATGCTGTTTCTGATAGGAAGGAAGAGAGAGTGACGTTGTCTGGAATGATTGCAATATTCTCCACCCAGAAAAATCCAGGGAAATGGAACTATTAATCTCACAAGTGCACACAGCTACTCAGGGGCAAAGCCGGGACTTGACTCCAGACTCCCGGATCCCATTTCAGGACTCTTCCCACTAGGCCACACTACCTCCCTTTCCTTATTGTCTCCTTTACTTTCCTGAAACTCACGATTCGTGTGACTATCGGTGTGAGAATGTATTCTCACACCCACTCTAGAATCCACAGATAGTTAATGACATAATACTTGATGAATAGGACGTTATGAGGAGAAGTGGTTTAGTATTAATAATAGTAATAGTAATAATAATAATTACTATGTGCCAGGCACTGTTCTAAGTGCTGGATAGATCCAGGTTTTATCGGGTTGGGAACAGTCTTTGTCCCACATGGGGCTCCCAGTCTAAATAGGATTTAATCCCCATGAATCGAAGAGGAAATTCTCATGCAGGGCTGAGATCCCCTCACGCACAAAATCAAGCTGTACTCTCCCACCCACGTAGGCATCCACAAGAGAGAAGCGGGCTCCTATTCCCATGAGAGAGGTCTCAAGCGGGAAAGCAGCCTGGAAAGGATGAGGAACTGGAAGTCAGGATATTTGGGTTGCAGTTCCACCTTTCCCTAGTCTTTGGCAGATCCCTTCAACCAAACAATTAATTTGGGTATATATTGAACATTTACTGTGTGCTCAGCACTGCTGTAAGCCCTTGAGAGGGCATAGTACAATAAAGTTAGTAGAGAAGGACCTTCTCCAGCGCTTAGACCGATGCTTGGCACAGAGTAAGTGCTTAACAAATACCATCATCATTAGTATTATTACCCTCAAAGTCAGCAGTGTGGTCTAGTGAGCAGCAGCGCGATCTGGTGGAAAGAACCCGGGCCTGGCAGTCAGAGCACCTGGGTTCTCCTCCCGGTTCTGCCCCCTTCTCTGCTGGGTGATCTTGGGCAATTCACTTCAGTTCTCTGGGGTTCAGTTACCTCATCTGTAAAATGGGAATTAAGACTGTGAGCCCCATGTGGGACAGGGACTGCTTACTTTAGCGCTTAGAACGTTGCTTAGCACGTAGTAACTGCTTAGCAAATACCATACCATGTGGCACACGGACGGGTGTCCAATCCAATTTGCTTGTATCTACCCCAGAACTCAGTACAGTGCCTGATACATAGTAAGCACCTAACAAGAACCCAGTGCTTAGAACAGTGTGTGGCATATAGTAAGCACTTAAAATATACCACAGTTATAATAATTATTATTAATTACCACAATTATTAATATTAGTATTACAGTTAGCTGCATGAGAAATCTGGTAAGAGGTGTTTTCTCGATGTTGTCACCAATTTCAGCCCACCAGGGCTCCCCCGACTCAACCTCACCGGAGCCATCTAATATTGGAGGTGACCACTACAGGCAGGTTCTGCATGAGGACAGAGAGTGAAGATGCTCACTCTCTGTCCTCGTCCCTTCTTGCACATTTGTGGCTGTGACAGGAAAGGCTCTGTGAAGTAACCAAGCCTCAGTGTCCCCTGATGTCCTCAGGGTCCCCTCAGAGAAGGCATCCACTGTTTCTGCGTAATGGTTGCGGGGAGGGGGTCCCCTGCAAGGACCAGCTCTGGGCTCTGCCCGAGAGACCTTGTTACCTGGGAGACCCCGGACCACGTCGGTAACATCATCCCCGAGGTTCAGCAATCAATCAATCAATCAATCAATCGTATTTATTGAGCGCTTACTATGTGCAGAGCACTGTACTAAGCGCTTGGGAAGTACAAATTGGCTTCACATAGAGACAGTCCCTACCCAACAGTGGGCTCACAGAGAACCCAAAGGGGGAGACAGAGAACAGAACCAAACATACCAACAAAATAAAATAAGTAGGATAGAAATGTACAAGTAAAATAAATAAATAAATAAATAGAGTAATAAATATGTACAACCATATCGGACCGGGCCACTAATAATAATTGTGGCATTTGTTGGGCTCTTACAGTGTGCCGGGCACTGTACTAAGCGCTGGGATGGATACAATAATAATAGTAATGGCATTTGTTAAGCACTTACTATGTGCCAGGCGCTGTACTAAGCACTCAGATGCAGTCTCTGACCCACATGGGACTCACGGTCTCAATCCCCATTTTATAAATTTTACAGGTTCTTTACGGAGTAGGGGCTTCCTAACTGTACTTTTCCAAGACCACTGCATTTCCCTCTCCACTCCCAGGGAACACGATGTCACTGGGGAGGCAGGGGAACGGGAAAAGAGGACATGAAACAAAAGAAATCTGTGGACTGAAACTAACGTTACAAGACATAAAGGCATTGGAAAACGAATTTGTATGGGGCAGGGGACAAGCCAGTTGGAAGCAGTGCAACCTAGCGGTCAAAACGCAGACTTGCAAGTCTGAGGACCTCGATTCTCATCCGCGGTTTGCCCTTTGTCTACTGCATGACCTTGGGCAAGTCACTTATCTTCTCTGTGCCTCCGACTCTTTATCCGTAAAATGGGGATAAAATCTAATTCCCCCCTATAAATTATAATAATAATTATAGTATTGGTTAAACATTTTCTATGTGTAAAGCACTATTCTAAGCACTGGGATAGACAACAAGCTGATCAAGTCGGACAAGATCTCTGTCCCATTTGAGGTTCACCTTCTAAGTAGGAAGAAGAACAGGTACTGAGTCCCCATTTTACAGTTGAAGAAATAGAGGCACAGAGAAATGAAGTCGTTTCCCAAGGTCACATACCAAGCAAGTAGCAGAGGTTGATTTCGAACCCAGGTCCTCTGACTTTCCAGGCCCATGACTTTTCCACGAGGCTATTTGGACTCTGAGCCTTGTGTGGGACAAGGACTGTGTCCATCCTGATTATCTTTTATCTGCTCAGGCACCTAGTACAATGCTGGGCACACACTAAGTACTTATTAAATATTGTTGTTTCTGCTACTACTACTAGTACTACCAGTACTACTAGTACTACTAGTAGTAGTAGTTGGGACATATGATGAGACAAGAGCCATACGTTCCAACCCTTTACCTCAATCAATCAGTAGTATGTACTGAGCACTCACTCTATGCAGAGCACTGTTCTAAGCACTTGGAAGAATATAGTGCAATAGAGTTGGTAGATTTATTCAATTATATTAGTCTCTGTTTTCCCTCTCTAGACTGCAAGCGCATTGTGAGGAAGGAGTGTGTCTACCAACTCTATTTTACTGTATTCGTTCATTCGTATTTCTTGAGCACTTACTGTGTGCAACGCACTGTACTAAGCGCTTGGGGGAGCACAGTTTAACAGCATAAGCACTTAGTACAGTGCTCTGCATAGAGTAAACTCTCAATAAATGCCATTGATGATGATGATTATACTCTACCAAGCTCTTAATACAGATCTCTGCACACAGTAAGTGCTCAATAAATACCATTGATGATGATGATTGTACTCTCCCAAGCTTTTAGTACAGTGCTCCATATACAGTAAGCGCTCAACAAATACCATTGGTGATCATGTTTATACTCTCCCAAGTGCTTAGTACAGTGCTCCGCACACAGTAAGAGCTCAATAAATACCATTGATGATGATAATTGTACTCTCCCAAGTGCTTAGTACAGTACTCTGCACACCGTAAGCGTTCAATAAATACCACTAATGAAGTTGAGTGTACTCTACTAAGCTCTTACTACAGTGCTCTGCACACAGTGAGTGCTCAAGAAATTGCATTAGTTGATTGATAGATTCAATCTCTGCCCATAAGGAGAGTTATCTTTTAACCATCTCACACATCAAAGTTTCACCTATGCTCATTCATCAACTACTTTGTTAAGGAAATTGAAATCATCCAGCGGGGTCTCCCCTAAACTCCACCTCATCCCCTTTTCACCTCAATTCCCTCCCCTCCCGTAAGATGCTTTCCCAGGCATTTCTTAGGTGGGGATTTATTTTAATGGTATTTGTAAAGCACTCACTATGTGCCAGGCTCTGTACTATGCGCTTGGGTAAGTACAAGGTAATCAAGTTGGACAGAACCCATGTCCCCCTTGGGGCTCCCAGTTTTAATTCTCATTTGACGAATGAAGTAACTGAGGCCCAGAGAAGTGAAGTCACCTGCCCAGGGTCACACAAAAGATAAGTCGCAAGGCTGGAATTAGCACCCAGATCCTCCTGACTCCCAGGCCTGGACTTCTTCCACTTAATTTCCCAAATGCTCCGCAAGTTTTCATCCAATTGGTACTGGGAAAAAATAATGGTCAAGAGCTTGCATTTGACCTCTTTTCTCCGAACGGTTTCTGCCGTAGGACTGCTCGATCTCCTCTGGTTTCCAAGGCAATCCAGTTCACAACATATCTTCACTTTGTTCTCTAGTTTTCTGAAAGGAATAGCAGAAAACAAGGTGAAGCTACTCATTTAGTGAGGTTGGGTGGGGCTTAATCACCTTGAGAACAAGGTAGAAAACCCCATCCCCAGGGATGTTCCTGCCCATCCTGAGGTATTTATCCTGTATTGTACTTTGATTAAATTAGATGCTATACCTGAAACTCTGGTTTACTCAAAACCGAGCTGGCCTTGAGTAGCAGGGGAATCTCTGCCGCTCATCTGCCTCTCCCTACTAGTGCTAGAAGAAGAACTAGTAGTAAATTGTTATTATTATTATTATGGTATTTGTTAAGCGCTTCCTATGTACCAAGCACTGTTCTAAGGGCTGGGGCAGATACCAGTAATCAGGTTATCCCACGTCGGGCTCACAGCCCTAATCTCCATTTTGCAGATTAGGTAGATGAGGTACACAGAAGTGAAGTGACTTGCCCAAGGTCACACAGCAGGCAAGTGGCAGAGGCGGAATTAGAACCCACGCCCTCTGACTCCCAAGCCCGGGCTCCTGCCATTATTACAGTGCTCTGCACATATTAAGGGCTTAATACGTACGATTGAAAGAATGAATTAGGCCACGTTGATTCTCGTCTCGAACATATCCGCTCAAACACAACGTAGGGTCCGTGAAGTTTTTCTTTGATAGTATTCAATCTTCTCATCTTCCCAACCTTTCTTCCCTCCCTAACTGCCATCGTTAACTTCTCACTCCTATGTTTTGTTTTTTAAATGGAATTTGCTAATCGTTTACTAAGTGCCAGTTACTGTACTAAGGATTCCTTTAAATTCTGCTACTAGAGGAGCAGCATAGCCTAGTGGATAGAGCCCGGGCCTGTGAGTCACAAGGACGTAGGTTCTAATCTTGACTCTTCCACTCATCTGCTCTGTGACATTGGGCAAATAAGTTCACTTCTCTGTGCCTCAGTTACCTCATATATAAAATGGGGGTCAAGGCTGAGAGACCCTTGTGGGACACGGACTCTGTCCAACCAGATTAGTTTATATCTACTACAGTGCCTGACACATAGTAAGTGCTTAACAAATGCCATTAAAAATGCTCACCCCTCCCTTATATTAATTTTAATTGTATTACTAGTATTACCAAACACGCAGTATTGTACTCTCTCAAGAGCTTAGTACAGTGCTCTGCACTTAGTAAATTGCTTTGATTGATTGATTACTAATATTTAATTTAATGACTACCTGTCCCCACTAGACTACAGTCTACCTTCTTGATTTTAGGTATCATGTCTACCAACTCTAACTCTACCAACTCAAACCACAATGCTCTCCACACAGTAAGCACTCAATAAATACCACTGATGGATTTATTGATTGGACAGATATAGTGTATTTTGACACTTCTTGCACTCTCCTAAGAGCTAAATACAGAGCTCTGCACACATTAGGTTCTCAGTAAATCTTACCAACTAAATGATTCTGAAATATTTCTCAGGATGATTTTTCCCCAATCTTTACTCCTGTCTTCCTGTCTCAGACCTTTCCTTAGCTGCACAAGGCTCATCAGATTTGCCATTGCCTGGTCTCTACCTTCATCACCAATGGTACTTACTGAGCACATCCCGTGTGCAGAGCACTGAACTAAGCGCTTGGGAGAATACAATGCAAACGAGTTGGTAGACATATTTCCTGTCCACACTGAGCTTACAATCTAGAGGGAGAGACAGACATAAACACAAATAATTCATAATATATAATTTATAGTTATGTCTGTAAGTGCTGTAGGGCTGAGGAGGGGGGCGATTATCAAATGTTTAATGGTCACAGATATTAATGATCTTATCAGAGTGTGTCGTGACTTCCTTCTAATTCCCTTCCTCTTTCTCTAATGAAGCTCTGTAGGAAACCTCACCATGCCTCCATCTCATCTATCTCACTGCCAACCCCTCGCCCATGGCCTGCCTCTGGCCTGTAATGTCCTCCCTCAGATCTGACAGACAATGTCTAATCGAAGGCTCGTCTCCTCCAAAAGGCCTTCCCTGATTAAGCCCTCCTTTCCTCTTCTCCCACTCCTTTCTGTATCACACTGACTTTGTTCTCTGTTCTTCCCCCTTTCAGCCCCACAACATTTAAGTACACAACTGTAATTTATTTATATTAATGTCCGTCTCCTCCTTCCCCGCAGACTGTAAACTCGTCGTGTACAGGGAATGTTTCTCTTTACTGTTGTATTGAAATCTCCCAAGTGCTTAATACAGTGCTCTGCACACAGTAAGCGTGTAATATAATTGAATGTATAAATGAATGAAAGAAACTGTGTCATCTTGTTTCTGCTACACTCGGCTGACTCAATTTCAATATTGCTCTATCCGGTTTACTACAGTGCAACTTCACCTAATAATAATTACAGTATTTGTCAAGCGCTAACTCTGTGCCAAGCGCTATCCTAAATGCTGGGGTGGAGGCATGATAGTTCATTCATTCATTCATTCAATCGTATTTATTAAGCGCTTACTGTATGCAGAGCGCTACACTAGGCACTTGGAAAGTACATGTCAGCAGCATATAGAGACGGTCCCTACCCAGCAATGGGCTCGCAGTCTAGATTCAGTCAGATCCGGTCCCTGTCCAACACAGGACTCATAGGGAGAACAGGTATCGAATCCCCATTTTACTGATGAGGAAACTGAGTGTAGTGATTTGCCCAAGGTCACACAGCAGACAGGTGGCCCAGCTGGAATCAGAACCCAGGTCCTCTGTCTTCCATCCCGTGCTCTATCCACTAATCCACGCTGTCCAGAAAAGTTTAAACCATGCAGCAGGTGGAGCTAATAATAATAGTTGTGGTATTTGTTAAACACTTACTATATGCAAAGCACTGATCTAAGCACAGTGTTCGTCACATAGTGAGTGTTCAATGAATACTATTATTGATGAGACAAGATCATCAGGTCCTACATGGGCCTCCTGGTATAAGTCGTAGGGAGAACAGGGATTGAATCCCCACTGTGCAGCTGAGGGAAGTGAGGACCAGAGATCTGAGGTGACTTAATGATAATGGTATTTGTTAAACACTTACTATGTGCCAAGCACTGTTCTAAGCGCTGGGGTAGATACAAGGTAATCAGGTTGTCCCACGTGGATTCACAGTCCTAATCCCCCATTTACAGATGAGTTAACAGAGGCACAGAGAAGTGAAGTGATTTGCCCAGAGTCACCCAGTTGTCAAGTGGGAGGATTCAGGATTAGAACCCACGACTTCTGATTCCCAAACCCGGGCTCTTTCCACTGAGCCACGCTGCTTCTGTTTCTCGACATTCCCAATGTCACACAGCGGGTAAGCGACGTTGGGAGTGGGGCGAATGTCAGATGTCCAAAAGTCACAGATTCAAGTGTATAGACAACACGGAAGGGAGAGGGAAAAAGAGGGCTTAATTGCGGAAGGCCTCACGGAGGAGATGTGAGCTTGATACGCTTTGACTCTGGAGAGAGTGGTGGTCTAGCCTGTAAGGAGAAGGAGGGCGAGGGTTCCAGGCTAGGGGGAAGACCGGGGAACGGGGTCGGCGGTGACATAGACGAGATCGGGGTCCAGTGAATAAGGTGAAGCTAAAGGAGCAGAGTGTGCGGGCTGGGTAGATGATCAGAGAAGTGGGGTAGGAGGGGGTGAGCTAACTGAGTACCTTAGACAGCATGACTCAACAGAGAAGCAAAAACATCGAGCACAAACTCCTCACTCTCGGCTTCAAGGCTCTCCATCACCTCGCCCCCTCTTACCTCACCTCCCTTCTCTCCATCTACAGCCCAGTCTAAACCCTCCGCTTCTCTTCCGCTAACCTCCTCACTGTACCTCGTTCTCGCCTGTCCCGCCGTCGACCCCCGGCCCACGTCCTCCCCTGGTCCGGAATGCCCTCCCTCCGCACATCCACCAAGCTAGTTCTATTCCTCCCTTCAAAGCCCAAATGAGAGCTCACCTCCTCTAGGAGGCCTTCCTCCTCCTCCTCCCCATCCCCCCCGCCCTTCCTCCTTCCCCTCCCCACAGCACATATATATATATATATATTTGTACAGATTTATTACTCTACTTATTTTACTTGTATATATTTACTATTCTGTTTATTTTGTTAATGATGTGCATCTAGCTTTATTTCTATTTATTCTGATGACCTGACACCTGTCCACATGTTTTGTTTTGTTGTCTGTCTCCCCCTTCTAGACTGTGAGCCCATTTTTGGGTAGGGACCGTCTCTATATGTTGCCAACGTGTACTTCCCAAGCGCTTAGTACAGTGCTTTGCACACAGTAAGCGCTCAATAAATACGACTGAATGAATGAATGAATGAAAGCAGCATGGCTCTGGAAAGATCCCGGGCTTTGGAGTTCTAATGTCGTGGGTTCTAATGTCGGCTCCGTAACCTGTCAGCTATGTGACTTGGGCAAGTCATTTCACTTCTCTGTGCCTCAGATACCTCATCTGTAAAATGGGCATGAAGACTGTGAGCCCCACTTGGGACAACCTGATTGCCTTGTATCTCCCCCAGAGCCTAGAACAGTGCTTGGCACATAGAAAGCACTTAACAAATACTCTTATCATTATTATTATTATTATTAAAACGGTGGTGAGGAGTTCCTGTCTGATGCGGAGGTGGATGGGCAACAACTGCCGGTTCTTGAGGTGTGGGAAGACATGAACTGAACGGTTAGTTGAAACAAACAGTAAGCGCTCAATAAACACACTGGTTAACTGGTTGATCTCCAGAACTCTCCGCAACCACACACACACTCACACACAGACATTCACACACACTCCAAATCTTGCCCCCTTTTCCCCTCTCCTTCCCTCCTGCACCGAAACTCACCTCCTCGGTCCCAAGGCTGGGATTAGGCCTTCTCCTATCCGGGTGCGTGCCTGGGTCCTGATGGAGATTTCCGGGAAGGATAAAGACTCAAAAGCATCCTGAGCCCCTCTGAGACTGTTCGGGAACCCCCCCCCCCCACACACACACACAAGGATTTCCCCTCAGAAAAAGTAGCTGGTACCCCTTGGGACCTTGAGCAGGAGGCCCATTCAGGGTGCCGGGAAAAGCTAAACTCCCCCCGGCTAGGTCCTGTGCAGCAATGACCCATACTCCCCGTGGATTAATTTGGAGTTTCCCCATGGGAATTCCCTCTGCGTCCTCTTCAGCCAACATAATTAGGCAGAAGCAGAGTGGCCTAATGGACTGAGCACGGGCCTGGAAGTCAGAAGGACCTGGGTTATCATCATCCTGACTCTGCTACTTGCCTGCTGTGTAACCTGGGCCAAGGCATTTTAATTCTCCGTGCCTCAGGTCCCTCATCTGTAAAACGGAAATTAAGACGTTGAGCCCTATGTAGGGTAGGAGCTGTATCCAACCAGACTATCTTGTGTTTACCCCAGCGCTTAGAATAGTGTCTGGCACACAGTAGGCACTTAGCAAATACCATTTGCTATTATTATTACCACCAATAATAATGATATTTGTTAAATGCTTCCTCTGTGATAGTCACTGTTACACTGTCAGAGAATGTGTCCGTTATATTGCTAAATTGTACTCTCTCAAGCACTTAGTACAGTGCTCTGCAAACAGTAAGCACTCACTAAATTCCATGGGCTGATTGTTCTAAACACTGTTCTAAACATTTCCCCATTTTACAGATCAAGGGAATGAGGCACAGCAAAGTTATATGACTTGCCCAAGATCACGCAGCAGGGACTGCCAGGTCCATGCTCTAGCCACTAAACCACGTTGCTTCCATGCTTTATGCCACAAAGCCAAAGACCAGTAGACAGTTGTCAGAGTTGGCATTTCTGGAGCTGCTGAGAATTCGTTGCTCTCACATTAATCAGACATTTTCAGGATTCCTTCCTTTCTAGACTGTAAGCCCGTTGTTGGGTAGGGGTCGTCTTTGTATGTTGACAACTTGTACTTCCCAAGTGCTTAGTACAGTGCTCTGCGCACAGAAAGAGCTCAATAAATATGATTGAATGAATGAATACTTCTTGCACCCCACAAATCACCTCTTGTGTGGTAGCTGTACAGAAGGTATCTGTCTTCTGTAGAGAAGCAGTGTGGCTTACTGGAAAGAGCACAGGCTTGGGAGTCAGAGGTCATGGGTTCTAATCCTGACTGAGCCACTTAGCTGTGTAACTTTGGGCAGATCCGTTAACTTCTGTGTGCCTGTTACTTTATCTGTAAAATGGGGATTAGGACTGTGAGCCCCACGTGGGACAACCTGGTTACCTTGTATCTACCCCTGTGCTTCTTACATAGTAAGCGCTTAACAAATTCCATAATTATTATTATAACTATTATTAAAGAGGGTGCCTGTGCCATCCTATCTGTGCCACTCTGAGGCAACCAGAGAAGCAGCATGACAGAGCACAGAAGAACAGAATTAGCAGAAAAGTTTCCAGCCCATAAACAATCAATAGTATTGACTGAGCGCTTACTGTGAGCAGAGCACTATATTAAGCTCTCGGGCGAGTCCAATAAAACAGAGTTGGTAGACCCGTTCCCTGACCACAGTGAGCTGACAGTCTTGAAGGGGAGACAGGCATTAAAGTAATCACACAATCAACGGTATTTATTGAGCGCTTACTATGTGCAGAACGCTGAGCTAAGCACTCGGGAGAGTCCACTAAAACAGAGTTGGTAATGGCCCACAGTGAGTTTAGCACCTAAAAGGTCTATTGGAAGGGGACATTTCGCTGACAGATACAATCCCTGCCTTCCAGGTGCTGATAGTACAGTGTCGATGACAAAAGTCCTTGGGGAGAGATTCAAGGGATTTTTTTGTCATCTCTCCCTCTTCCAATCACTTCCTTGTCTTGAACCCTCTGACCCATTGATGGACGTGAGAGGAAATGGTCGCAAAGAGGGGAAGGACAGAGCTAGGAAGAAGGCTCGCTTGCATCGTTGGGAGTGATTTACCAGTCCCTCTTAAACTGGAAACTGGTTATGGGCAGGAAATGTGTCTGCCAATTTTGTTGTTCCATACTCTTCCGAGTTCTAAGTGCAGCGTTCCGCGCACATTCATTCATTTCTTCATTCATTCAATCGTATTTACTGAGCGCTTACTGTGTACAGAGTACTGGACTAAGCACTTGGAAAGTACGGTACAGCAGTAAGGAGAGACAATCCCTGCCCACAGAGGGCTTACTGTCTAGAGGGGGAGATTGGCATTAGTCTAAATAAATATATTACAGATATGTACAGATTGCAGATATTTAATTGCACACAGTAAAGACTCAGTGAATACCATTGATGGACTGATTGAAGAGGGGGAAATATGGATGGTAAGCGCTCAGTAAATACCACCGATGGATAGGCTGCCAATAGAGAAGGTGGGCAAGGAAGGTGGGCCATAAAGAACCCAGAATCCTGGGTATCCTGATGCTTGGAGACACCCCAAGTCCATCTTTCATCCACTGGATTAATACACGTACAGCCTGTGATTGGAGTGAGGCCTGATTTAGTAGGCTGTTACCTCAGAGATCAGAGTCCTGGTCTTCTGAGATCCTCCTGGTCTGAAAGCCCAAAGTTAGAGAATCCCAGTCCAGACAGGGCACGGAGCCAATCCCTTAGGCATTGAGAAACACGGCAGCTAAAGGAGGAACGAAGTGGTAGATTTATAGGGGAGAGACGGTCTGGGTCTTAAGCACTTTTCCACTTGGAGCGGGAGGCAACGGGAGGAACTGGGATATGTTCTCTTTCTGACACTTTTCCTCAGGCCGCTGTGACCCCAGCGAGGTATAGAGGGGAGAACCCCGCATCTGGAAATCCCAGAACCCCCAGGTAAGTCAGGCACCAGGAGGGAGACGGCACGGTCTGGGAGTCTAAGAAGCAGCGTCTGTCTTTTGTGTAAACTTAGGCAAGTCGCTCATTGTGAACATAGAATGTGTTTATTTTTATGCAGTACGCTTCCAAGTGCTTAGTACAATACTTTGCACCTAGTAAACGCTCAATAAATGCGATTGAATGAATGAATGAATGAACGAATGAATGAATGGGCCTCAGTTTCATTAGCTGTCGAAAGAGGATGAAATGCCTGTCTTTCTTCCCTCATAGGCTGTGAACCCTGTGTGAGATAGGGACTGAGTCTGATCTGATTGTATTGCGCTTGGCACACAGTAAGTGCTCAACAGATACCACAATTATTATCATTATTATTATTATAATTATTATTAATCAGTACCACAACAAGGAGTCTTTCAGGACAAGACGGGATTCACATCCGTTCAAGGAAAACATTCCGATGCCTCGCTGAGTGTGTCAAGTACCTCCCTCGCTAGGAAGAGATTCCCTAAGACTCATATTCTGCTGGAGCCAAGTGGGAACGGATGTATTTCTGCTTTCCCCAAGCGCAGTGAGAGTCACAGGGTCCTCCTGATTTTTTCCAAGCTGGGCCCTTCCCCTGTGGAATCCCCCTATCTCATCCACGGAGTCCGGCGCTCCTCGGACACAGTCTGGTGCCAATGACCCTATGCCGTAGACATAGAGAGTGTCCCAAGACCATGAAAGCCCAGTCTGAAACCTAGAACTGACTTCAATCAATCGATGGGATCAGATTTATGGAGCACGTATTGTGTGAAGAACACTATTCTAAGTGCTCAGTACAATCCGACTTTAGTGCCAGTTCAAATCTGCCCAGTACTAATCCAGGGTCCTTAAAGCTGAAATGGAATTTTTCAGGATTCTTTGATGGATGCGGAAAATGCAGAACTTCAGAAGAGAAGATCAGCGGTTTCAGACGCAGGGTCCAGCAGCTACCTGGCTTCCACGTAACCCACTCACTAAGCAGTTAGACCCTAGAACAGAAATCCCCTTAGAGTCTGGAATATTGCTGGCTGCCTCTCTCCTCCTCAACTCCCCCTTATCTCTTGGATCTCTTCCAGTCTGCTCCTCCTCTTCTTCCTCCTCCTTCTCCACCTCATTGTCCTTCCTTCTTCTCTTCCTCCTCCTTCTCCTTCCCCTCCTCCTCTTCCTTCTCCTCCTTCTCCCTCATTGTCTTTCCTTCTTCTCTTCCTTTTCCTTCTCCTCCTCCTCCTTCACCTCATCCGCTTCCTTCTGCTCCTCTCTCACTCTTCCCCCTGCTCCTCCACCTCATTCCCTTGCTTCTCTTCTTCCTCCTCCACCTTATAGTTCTCTTCCTCCTCCTCCTCCTCCTCCTCCTCTCTTCCTCCTCCTCCTCCTTAATCTCGTCCTATTCCTCCTCCTCCTCATCCTCCTCTTCTTGTTTCTTCCCCTTTTCTTTCTCCTTTTTTTCCTTCTTTCTTTCTTTCCTTCTTTCTTTCTTTTTTTCCTTCTTTCTTTCTTTCTTTCTTTCTTCCTTCCTTCCTTCCTTCCTTTCTTTCTTTCTTTCTTTCTTTCTTTCTTTCTTTCTTTCTTTCTTTCTTTCTTTCTTTCTTTCTTTCTTTCTTTCTCCTTTTCTTCCTCTTCCTCCTTCTCCTCCTGCTCCTAAACTTCGTCTTCTTCTTTCTCCTCCTCCTCTTCTTTCTTCGTCTCCTCCTCCTTTTCCTTTTCCTCCTCCTTTTCCTTTTCCTCCTCCTCTTACCATCCTCCACCTCCCCTTCTTCCTCTCCATTCCCCCTGCTTCCTTCCCTCCTTCTCCTCCTCCTCCTCTTCCTTATTTTTCTCCTTCTCTTTCTCTTCCTCCTTCTCTTCATTCCCTCCCTCCTTCTCCTCCTCCATTTTACATTTGGGCAGGACCAGAAATCATTGGAAATCTCTTGATATCCCGTGTGTGTGTGTGTGTGTGTGTGCGCGCGCGTGTGTGTGTGCGCGCGCCTGTGTGTTTGGCAGGTATGGGTTAGTTGTGTGTGTGTGTGACTGTGGTGTGATCGTTGTGTATTTGAAAAAGGTGTGGGGGTGTATGTATGTTTATGTGTGTGACAGTGGTATAAGGTGTGTGTATGCTGTATGTGTGTGTATAACAGTGGGCTGAGGAGTGTGTGTGTGGGTGGGTGTGTGTGAGAGAGAGAAAGACAGTCGAGTGAGGGTTCTGTGAGTGTGTGTGTGTGTCTGTCAATCTGTGTGTTGGACAGGGATGGGATGGTTGTGTGTCGGTATGACCGTGGTGTGATTGGTGTGTTTGAAACAGGTGTGTGGGATGTATGTTTATGTGTGTGACAGTGGTATGAGGCGTGTGTGTGTTGCATGTGCCTGTATAACAGTGGGCTGAGTTGTGTGTGTGTGAGAGAGAAAGACAGTGTAGAGTGGTGTGTGCATGCGTGCGTGCGTGTGTGTGTGTTTGCGTGTGTGTGTGTTGCACAGGGATGGGATGCCTGTGTGTGGGTATGACTGTGGCGTGATGGGTGTGTGTTTGAAACAGGTGAGGAGTGTATGTTTATGTGTGTGACAGTGGTTTGAGGCTTGTGTGTCTATGTTGTATATGTGTGTATAACAGTGGGCTGAGGTGTGTGGGTGTGTGTATGTGTGTGAGCGAGAGAGACAGAGAGAGAGAGAGAAAGGTAGGAGTAAGACAGTGATATGGGGTGCTCCCGTGCTTTTCTACAAATGCCCTGGAGTTCAATCTGGCCACGGATCAAGGCAGGATCAGAGGCCTACGGTCCCCATCTCCTGTCCGAGGTGCCAACGGACAGGTGTCCTCGTCCCAGCCCTGTTCTGACAGACTACCGCCCCTCCCTCAACCTAGACAACCCGAAAACTCTTCCTCGACAATCTCCCAGACTCACCGGATCACTCTCCTTTCCTAAAACGCCAGAGTGCTGGGTCAGTGCTGCATTCATTCATTCAATCGTATTTATTGAGTACTTACTCTCAATAAACTGAAAACACTGTAAGCTTTTACTGTGTGAGTAGCACGGTACTAAGCGTTTGGGAGAGGACAATGCAACAATAAACAGACACATTCCCTGCCCGCAACGAGCTTAGAGTCTAGAGATAGCGAGGGTATCGGCTAAATGCTTACTATGTATCTAGCACTGTACTAAGCGCTGGAGTAGATACAGGATCACCAGGTTAGACACAGTCCCTGTCCCATATGGGACACATAGTCAAAGAGCGAGGGAGAAGAAGGATGGAATCCTCATTTTATAGATGAGGAAATTGAGACACAGAGAAGTGCAGTAACGCATCCCACCTCTGCTGTTTGCTGGCTGTGTGAACTTGGGCAAGTCACTGAGCTTCACTGGGCTTCAGTCTTCCCATTAGTAGAATGGCTATTCAATACCTGTTCTCCTTCGTACTGAGATTTTGAGCCCTGTGTGGGACAGGGAATTTGTCCAACCTGAGTGTAGCAGCATGGCCTACTGGATAGAGCCTGGGGCTGGGAGTCCGAAGGACGTG
The DNA here is from genome assembly GCF_015852505.1 of Tachyglossus aculeatus. Classification (NCBI taxonomy): domain Eukaryota; kingdom Metazoa; phylum Chordata; class Mammalia; order Monotremata; family Tachyglossidae; genus Tachyglossus; species Tachyglossus aculeatus. The sequence goes on along the minus strand of NC_052089.1, from coordinate 4,335,183 downwards.
TGTTCTAATCCCGGCTCCGCCACCTGTTTGCTTTGTGACATCCAGCGGTTCTTTTGTGACATACCTTCCCCGCCGAAGATCGCCTGCTCCTATATCTTCACTTCACTTTTCTGGGCCTCAGTTACCTCATCTGTAAAATGGGGATTAAGACTGTGAGTCCAATGTGGGACAGGGACTGTGTCCAGTCCAATTATCTTGTACCTACCCTAGTGCTTAGTACAGTGCTTGGCATACAGCAAGCATTTAACAAATAGCATTATTATTATTATTATTATTATTATTATTATTATTATTATTATTATTATTATTAACATTATTACCCCAGGGTTTAGGGCAGTGCTTGGCAAATGCCATGGTTATCATTACTATTAGTGATGTTGGATGACAAAGGGAAAGACAGGACCCCTTCCTTTTGTAAAAAATGATATTTTTTAAGCGCTTACTCTGTGCCAGGCACTATACAAAATAATCAGGTTGGACACAGTCCACATCCCAAATGGTGCTTATCATCAATCCCCATTTTACAGATGAGGTAACTGAGGCAAAGAAGTTAAGGGACTTGTCCAAAGTCACACAGTAGACACACCTCCAGACTGGAAACTCCTTCAATCAATCTTTCAATAAATGGTATTTACTGAGTTCTTACTATGTGCAGAGCATTTGAGAATGTACAGTGCAACAGAATTAGCAGGCACATTTCCTGCATATAATGAGCTTACAGGAGCTTACTGTCTAGAGGGGGTAAGGAACATGTCTACCAACTCTGTTTTATTGTACTCTCCCAAGAGTTTAATACTTAATACTTAATCCTCTGCTTAAGAAGAGCAGCATGGCTTCGTGGATAGAGCATGGGCTGGGGAGTTAGAAGGTCATGATTTCTAACCGCTGCTCTGCCACTTGTCTGCAGTGTAACCTTGGGCAAGTCACTTCATTTATCTGGGCCTCAGTTACCTCATCTGTTAAATGGGGATTGATACTGTGAGCCCCATGGAGGACAGGGACTGTTTCCAACCTGATTAACCTGTATGTACCCCAGGGCTTAGAACAGTGCTTGCCACATAGCAAGTGCTTAACAAGTACCATTATCATCATCATTAATATCACCCTAAGTACTCAATAAATACTCCTGATTGATTGATTTCCTCAATGGAACCTGAGAAATATCCCTTTATTCCCAATCAGGAGCCAGCCGGTGTGCCCCAGGGCACAGCCAATCTCTCTGCCGGGTTCAAATTCCAGTTCATGGAGTTTTCCAGCATCCGGGAGCTGCAGCTGGTCCAGGCCGAGCTGTTCCTCCTGGTCTACCTGGCGACCCTGAAGGGGAATTTCCTTTTCGTCACCGTCACCGCTCTCGACCGGCGCATCCACAGCCCCATGCACTTCTTCCTCAGGCACCTGTCCGTCCTCGACCTCTGCCTCATCTCTGTCACCGTCCCCAAATCCATCCACAACTTCCTGACCGACCGTAGAGAAATCTCTCTCCCAGGCTGTGTGATCCAGGTTTGTCAGTGATCATGTTCTACGAGTCAGAGCTGTTCGTCCTCATGGCGATGTCCTACGACTGCTACGCTGCCACCTGCCACCCACTGCGCTAAGAGGCTGTCATGGACTCAGGGACCTGTGGGAAGATGGCCGCCGCCTCGTTGCTGGCGGGTGTTCTGATTGGCTCCCTGAACTCTGTTGGCGCTTTCTCCCTCCCCTTCTGCGGGCCCATGGACATTCAGAGGTTCTTCCGCGACGTCCCTTCCCTTCTGAAGATCTCCTGCTCCGAGAGACACTTAATGGAGGATGTCACCCTGGCCTTGGGTTCCTTCCTGGGGTCCTTCTGCCTAGGGTTGATCGCTTCCTCTTACGCGCTCGTCATCCCTGCTGTGCTGAAAATGTCGTCCGCTGAGGGCCGGGCCAAAGCCTTCTCCACCTGCCTGCCTCACCTAGTCGTGGTGGTTCGTTTTGTCTTAACTGTGATCGTCGCCCACCTCAAGCAGCTCTCGAACACACCCTCGACCCACGTCCTGCTGCTGTCCATGTTCTACACCGTGGTGCCCCCCTCCCTAACCCCTCTCATGTACAGCCTAAGGAACCTAAGGGCTCCCTGGGGAAGATAGTAGGGGGGAAATTTTCTCCCAAGGGATAAAGGGATCCTCTGCGTCTTCTGAAACAGTGTCTGCCCCATTTCAGAGGGACGTTCTCCGTGGCTCCTTTCTACAACACACTAGGTCTCTGCTCTGGATATTCTAACGGGAACCCGCCATACGTTAATCAAACGCTCAGTGATATTTATCAAGCACTTACTATGTGCAGAACACTGTATTAAGTGCTTGGGAGTGAACGATACGATATTCCTTATTAAATGCAGGGACACACAAAAATAATCAAGTCGGACAAAGTCCCTGTCCCTCATGGGCCTCACAAGGTAAGGGGAAGGGAGAACAGAGATTGAATCCCCATTTTACGGATTAGAAAACTGAAGTACTATTATAATAATGATGGAATTTGTTAAGAGCTTACTAGGTGCGAAGCACTGTGCTAAGCGCTGGGGTGGATACAAGACTTATCAGGTTGTCCCAGGTGGGGCTCACAGTCTTAATCCACATTTTACAGATGAGGTGCCTGAGGCCCAGAGACGTTAAGTGATTTACCCAAAGTCAGACAACAGACATGCGGCAGAGCCGGGATTAGAATCCACGACCTCTGGCTCCCAAGCCCGGGCTCTTTCCACTGAGCCACTCTGTTTCTTTTATATGTTAAGTGACTTGCCCAAGGTCGCACAGCAGGCACGGGGTGGAGCCAGGATTAGAATTTAGGTCTCTGGACTCCTAGTTTCTCACTCCCTGTGCCTTAACTTTCTCATCTTCCAAATGAGGATTTACTATCTGTTCTCCCTCTTGCTTACACTGTGAACCTCTCGTAGGACAGAGGTGAGTCTGACCTGATTATCTTGTATTTATCCTAGCTGTTAATAATCATAGTAATAACAATTAATAAAGATGGTATTTGTTAAGAGCTTACTATGTCCCTAGTACTGTTCGATACCAATACCAAGTGGCTCTTTTTGTCTCAACTGTGATCGCCGCCGACCTCAAAGCGCTCTCGGACTCCCCCCAGACCCTGAGACTCTCTGGTGTCCGTGTTCTATACCGTGGTGCCCCCCGCCCAGAACCCCCTCCTCTAGCCTGAGAAACCGAGACATGATACCACAGTCCACAATACCAAGTGGAGACACTTGGTGTACATTATGTATTTCCAGAGATGGGAGGAGGGAAACGGGTCAATAGTGCAGTGAGATGCAGAAACGGTTTGTTTGAAATGGGAGGAGGGAGATGGCTCAATAGTGCAGTGAGATGCAGAAAAGATTTGTTTTTTTTTTTAAATTCCCAACTCTGTAAATAGGATCAACCAAATAGCCACCTCTATTCTATATTTATTTATAGGCATCATATTCATTCATTCATTCATTCAATCATCTTTATTGAGCACTTACTGTGTGCAGAGCACTGTACTAAACGCCTGGGAAATGCAGGTTGGCAACATATAGAGACAGTCCCTACGCAACAATGGGCTCACAGTCTAGAAGGGGTAGACAGACAACAAAACAGAACATGTGGACAGGTGCCAAGTCATCAGAATTAATAGAAGTAAAGCTAGATGCACATCATTAACAAAATAAATGGACAAGTAAATATGTACAAGTAAAATAAGTACAGTAATAAATCTGTACAAATATATGTACAAGTGCTGTGGGGAGGGGAAGGAGGTAGGGAGGGTGGGATGGGGAGGAGGAGAGGAAAACGGGGACGCTGTCTGGGATGGCCTCCAGGAGGAGGTGAGCTCTCAAGCATGGCGGATGTGAGGAGGGAGGGCATTCCAGGCCAGGAGGAGGGCGTGGGCCGGGGGTCTACTGGGGGACAGACGAGAACGAGGTACAGTGAGGAGGTTAGCGGCAGAGGAGCGGAGGGTGCGGGCTGGGCTGTAGAAGGAGAGAAGGGAGGTGAGGTAGGCGGGGGCGAGGTGATAGAGAGCCCTGAAGCCGAGAGTGAGGAGTTTTTGCTTGATGCGCAGGTTGACTGGCAGCCACTGGAGATTTTTGAGGAGGGGAGTAACATGCCCAGAGCCTTTCTGCACAAAGACGATCCTGGCAGCATCGTAAAATATAAACTGAAGTGGGGAGAGACAGGAGGATGGGAGATAAGAGAGGAGGCTGAATCAGTAATCCAGTCGGGATAGCATGAGAGATTGAACGAGCAGGGTAGCGGTTTGGATGGAGAGGAAAGGGCGGATCTTGGCGATGTTGCGAAGGTGAGACAGGCAGGTTTTGGTGACAGATTGGATGTGAGGGGTGAACGAGAGAGCAGAGTCGAGGATGACACCAAGGTTGCGGGCCTGTGAGATGGGAAGGATGGTAGTGTTGTCTACAGTGATGGGAAAGTCAGGGAGAGGTCAGAGTTTGGGAGGAATGACAAGGAGTTCGGTCCTGGACATACTGAGTTTTAGGTGGCGGGCAAACATCCAGATGGAGATGTCTTGGAGGCAGGAAGACTAGACTGTGAGCCCACTGTTGGTTAGGGACCGTCTCTATATGTTCCCAACTTGTACTTCCCAAGCGCTTAGTACAGTGCTCTGCACACATTAAGCGCTCAATAAATACGATTGATTGATTGAGGAGACACGAGCCTGAAAGGAGGGAGAGAGAGCAGGGGCAGAGATGTAGATTTGGGTGTCATCAGCGTAGAGATGATAGTTAAAGCCGTGGGAGCGAATGAGTTCACCAAGGGAATAAGTGTAGATAGAGAACAGAAGGGGACCAAGAAATGACCCTTGAGGAACCCCTACAGTAAGGGGATGGAAGGGGAAGGAGGAGCCCGCAAAGGCGATTGATAATGAACGGCCGGAGAGATAAGAGGAGAACCAGGAGAAGACGGAGTCTGTGAAACCAAGGTTGGATAGCGTGTTGAGGAGAAGGGGGTGGTCCACAGTGTCAAAGGCATCTTGGAGGTCGTGGAGGATTAGGATAGAGTAGGAGCCGTTGGATTTGGCAAGCAGGAGTTCATTGTTGATCTTTGAGAGGGCCGATTCGGTGGAATGTAGAGGACAGAAGCCAGATTGGAGGGGGTCGAGCAGAGAGTTGGCGTTGAGGAATTCGAAGCAGCGCGTGTATACGACTCGTTCAAGGAATTTGGAAAGGAATGGTAGGAGGGAGATAGGGCGATAACTAGAAGGGGAGGTAGGGTCAAGAGAGGATTTTTTTTAGGATAGGGGAGACATGGACATGTTTGAAAGCAGAGTGGAAGGAACCAGTCGAGAGTGAGTGGCTGTAGATGGAAGTTAAGGAGGGGAAGGGGGAAGGGGCGAAAAATTTCATAAGATGAGAGGAAATTGGGTCAAAAGCACAGGTGGCTGGAGTAGTGCTGGAGAGGCAGAAGAAGATCTCATCTGAAGATACTGCTGGGAAGGATGGGAGAGTAGCGGAGAGGGTTGAGAGCAGGAGGGTTGGAGAAGAGGGAGGGGTGACTTTGGGGATATTTTATTACCCCATGTTCACCTCTTGCTGTTACCTGTCTGTTTATACCCATCCTGAACACCTCTGCATGTACGTATCTTCGACTGCAAGCTCAATTATTTAATCAGTAAATGAATCAGTGGTATTTATTGAGTTCTTCCTCGGTGCAGAACACGGTACTAAGTGCTTGGGAAAGTACTATAGAAAAGGTAAATGAGCTTTTGGCCCTCAAAGAGCTTACAATTCCCTCAAGCAATGCTCTTTTTTAGTGCTTGCTGTAGAGAGCACTGTACTAACCTCTTCAGAGTATACAGTAGAGTAACTAGACATGATTCCTGCATATGGTAATCTATCTGTAAGATATCATTATTGTTGTAATTATTAAACATTCAATCTATGGTGTTTATTGAACACCTACTTGTTGCAAAGCGCTTTGCTAAGCACCTGGGACAGTACCGTAGAGTAAGCAGATCACAGGGACAGTGGTTGACACAACACAACTTGTTGATAACAAACAGTTTGTCAAGAAAATGACTACCATGTGATGGCAGTAATACCTGAACAAGGTGTTGAGCTGAATTGCAAACGACATCCTAACAAGGACAAACAGTTTGGCCTAGTGGAAAGAACACAGGCCTGGGAGTCAGAGGATCTGGTTCTAGTCCTGGCTCTGTTACCAGTCTAGTGTGTGATCATGTACACGTTCCTCCATTTTATTATGATTATGGTATTTATTAAACGCTTACTATGTGCCAAGCACTGTTGTAAGCGCTGCGGTAGATGCAAGGTAATAAGGGTGTCCCACGTGGGGCTCACAGTCTTAATCCCCATTTCACAGATGAGGTAACTGAGGCACAGAAAAGTTAAGTGACTTGCCCAAAGTCACACAGCTGACAAGTTGCAGAGTCGAGATTAGAACCCACCCCCCAGACACCCAAGCCCCTGTTCTTTCCACTAAACCACACCACTTCTCTCTGCCTCAGAGAAAGATGGGGATTAAATCCTTCTCCCTCTTACTTAAACTGTGAGCCCTGTGTCAGACAGACTGTGCCCAACATGATTAGTTTGTATCTACCCTAGGGCTTAGGGCAGTGCTTGGCGCATAGTAAGCACTTAACAAATACCATAGAAAGTGTCCTTGACCTTGAGATAAGGCATCTTGGAGTGGAATTTCATCTTGCGACAGGTTTTAACGTGATCAGTCAATCAATCAATAGTATTTATTAAGCACTTACATGTGCAGAGCCCTGTACTAAGTGAATGGGATAATATAGTACAACAGAGTTGGAAGACACATTACCTGCCAACAAGGAGCTTACAGTCTAGGGGAATCACGTCTCACAAGCACGCAACCTTGGTATCATCCTCGACTCCGTTCTCTAATTCACCCCACACATTCAGTCCATCACCAAAACCTGCCGGTCTCACCTCCACAACATCGTCAAGATCTGCCCTTTCCTCTCCATGCAGACTGCTACCTTTCTGGCTCAATCTTTCATCCTATCCCGACTGGATTACTGCATCAGCCTCCTCTCTGATCTCCCATCCTCCTGTCTCTCCCCACTTCAGTCTATACTTCACTCGACTGCCCGGATTATCTTTATACAGAAACGCTCCTCAAAAATCTCCAGTGGTTGCCTGTCAACCTATGAATGAAGCAAAAACTCCTCACTCTCGGCTTCAAGGCTCTCCATCAGCTCACCTCCTCCTACCTCCCCTCCCTTCTCCCCTTCTACAGTCCAGCCCACACTCTCCACTCCTCTGCTGCTAATCTCCTCACTGTACCTCGTTCTCACCTGTCCAGCTGTCGACCCCCGGCCCACGTCCTTCCCCTGGCCTGGAATGCCCTCCCTCCACACATCTGCCAAACTAGCTCTCTTCCTCCCTTCAAAGCTCTACTCCAGGAGGCCTTCCCAGACTGAGTCCCTTTTTTCCTCTCCTCCTCCCCATCCGCCCCTCCCTACCTCCTTCCCTTCCCCACAGCACTTGTATATATTTGTACAGATTTATTACTCTATTCGTTTTACTTGTACATATTTACTATTCTATTTATTTTGTTAATGATTTGCATATAGGTTTAGCTCCATTTGTTCTGATGATTTTGACACCTGTCTACATGTTTTAATTTGTAGTCTGTCTCCCACTTCTAAACTGTGACCCCATTGTTGGGTAGGGACCGTCTCTATATGTTGCCAACTTTTACTTCTCAAGTGTTTAGTACATTGGTCTGCACACAGTAAGCACTCAATAAATACGATTGAATGAATGATTTGTATTTATTGAGCTCTTACTGTGTGCAGAGCACTGAACTAATCACTTGAGAGCGTATAATACAACAGAATTGTTAGACACATTCCCTGCCAAAAAGAGTTTACAGGCTAAATGAATTAATCAATCAGTGGCATTTATTGAGCGCTTCCTGTGAAGCAGGATTGCTTAATGGAAAGATCAATGGTTGGGAGTCAGAGGTCCTGGGTTCTAATCCCTGCTCAGTCTCTTGTCAGTTGGGTGACTGGGAAGTCACTACTTCTCTGTGCCTCACTTACCTCATATGTAAAATGGGGATTAAGACTGTGAGCCCCACATGAGACAACCTGCTAACCTTGTATTTATCCCAGTGCTTAGAATAGTACTTGGCACATAGTAAGCGCTTAACAAATGCCATTATTATTATTATTATTATGCACTTTGGAGAGAACAATACAACGGAGTTGGTAGATATGTTCTCTGCCTACAACGATCTTACAGTCTAGAGGTGAAGAGAATGATAGGACGAAAGGGAGAATCCCTTACAAATAAGAGGATATTTTCCTCTAGGTTCACAATTTTGCACCTAGAATTTTCCACAAAGCCGACTTCATGATATTGTTCCTCAGGCTGCAGGTTAGGGGATTCACGGCTGGAGCCACCACGGCATAGAACACCGACAGAAGCATGTCAAGGACGGGAGAACCTATTGCTTACCTCAGTAAGCTTACCTCAGTAAGCAAAGCCACCCATGGAGAAAAAGAAAGTCACGAAGGCGACGTGAGGCAGACAGGTGGAGAAGGCTTTGGCCCGACCCTCGGTGGCTGGCATCCTCAGCAGGGCCCGGAAGATGTGCATGTACGCAACAAGGTTGGCGGCCAAACAGAGGAAGGCGAGGTTAACAACGGAGATTGTGACCCTGACTTCTAGGACGATCACACTGGGGTCAGAGAGCGGCAGGACCCGGGGGACGTCGCAGAAGAACTGGTGGATCACATTGGATCCGCAGAAAAGGACAGAGAAGGTGGCGGCCGTGTGCATGAGGCCGGAGAGGCCCCCGCTGAGCCAGGAGTCGGCCACCATCTTTTCACAGGCCCCTCTGCTCAAGATGACCTCGTAGCTCGGGGGAGGCAGATAGCCACGTAGCAGTTGTAGGACATCACCGTGAGCAAGGCCACCTCAGCAGATGCCAAAGACATAAAGAAAAACACTTGTGTAATACAGCCCAGAAAGGAAATGGAACGGTTCTGGGTAACGGAGTTTAAGATACATTTAGGGACGTTGATGGAGATGTAGCAGAGGTCAAGGACGGACAGGTTCCTGAGGAAGAAGTACATGGGGGTGTGGAGGTGCTGGTCGAAGGCGGTGACAGGTGACGATGAAGATATTCTCCGTCAGGGCCGCCCCATAGATCAGGAAAAACAGCATGGCCTGAACCAGCTGCAGCTCCCGGACCTCCGAGAATCCCAGCAGAAGGAATTCCCTAACCGCCGTACAACTGCTCATTGACGTCACATCGGTGTCCTGAAAGACAAATGGGGTGGATCGGCACTGTTGAATGGTCTCATCAATATCTACCAAAATACATACACGATCCCTGCCAAATCAGTCGATCAGGGGTATCATAAAATCACTCGTATTTATGGAACGCTTACTGCATGCAGACCAGTGTACTAAGTGCCTGAGAGAGTACACTAAAACAAGAAAGCGGACACATTACCTGCCCACAACGATATTACAATCTAGCATCTCCTAGCCATTGCCAGAGGGAGTCTAGGTACTTGCCGTCATTGTGTATCATAACAACACAAAGGCTACACAAATCCGTTTTTCCTCATTGGATATGGTTTACCCCAAACTGTGCCCAAGGAATGTGATAATTGAGTGTGGAATGTGCCAAAGATGCAGGTCAATATAGAAATAATATTTGAATGTGAAGCACTGTGGCCTAGTGGAAAGAGCCTTGGCCTGAGAGTTTAATGTTCTGGATTCTAATCCTAGCTCTGCCACATGACATTAATTCATTCAGTTGTATTTATTGAGCCTTTATTGTGTGCAGAGCACTGTACTAAGCGCTTGGGAGAGTACACTACAACAATGATTCCAGTTACATTCCCTGCCCACAGTGGGCTTAAGGTCTGGAGTGGGGGAGACAGCGATAAATACAAATAAATAAAATTACAGATAGTTTCTGTAATTTGGGCAACTTTGAGCAAATCACAACCCCTGTGCCTCAGTAAGCTCATCTGTAAAATGAGGATTAAGATTGTGAGCCCCATGAAGGACAGGGATCGTGTCCAACCTGATTAACTTGTACATACCCCAGTGCTTAGAACAGTGCTTGACTCATAGGAAGCACTTTACAAATAATAATAATAATAATAATAATAATAATAATAATAATAATAATGAAAACTTAGTCCAATGAGACTTGGACAACTTGTTGCTGGGTTTTCCAAGAGAAAATCGGTGATGGCTAGGTAAATGCTAGAGATATTCTTCACCACCACCATCAATGTTATCGATATTTATCATTTTAATGGTATGTTTTAAGGACCATGTGTACTAAGCCCTGGGGAAAATGCAAGCTAATCAGGCTGGACACAGTCCCTGTCCCACATGAGCCTCACAGTCTTAATCCCCATTTCGAAGATGGGATAACTGAGGTCCGCAGGGTTTACTGAGTGCAGAGCACTTTACTTGGACATTGGGAGAAATCTGGGAGCAGCAGAAGTCACCCCTATCCTTGAAAGTTCATAAGGCAGGGAGGCAGATACAACTTGAATCTACACCATAGGAATCGGAGTCAAAGCATACATAAAACCCAGTTGAAAAGTAGGAATGAATGAATAAGAAATGCGCTATACAGATGAACATACGAGTGCTAAAGTGGCTGACAGGATGACATGGGAATTGTTCTTTGAGATCTCAATCTAGTCAGTCTCACCGCTGAGCTTACGCCAGTGACCTGCCTATGGCGTGGAACACCCTCCCTCTTCATATCCGAAAGACCAACGCTCTCCCCAACATCAAAGCCTTTTTGAAGGCACATCTCCTCCAAGAGACCTCCCCCAACTAAGCCCTAATCTCCTCTTTTCCCACTCAGTTGCACTTAGATTTGCTCCCATTATTCACCGCTTCCTCAGACCCTCAGCACTTATGTCCATATCCATAATTCATTTATTTTATCTTAATGTTCATCTTCCCCTCTAGACTGTAAGCTTCTCGTGGGCTACTGCTGTACTGCACTCTCCGAAGCGCTTAGTGTAGTGCTCTACCCAGAGAAACCTCTCAATAAACATCATTGATTGATTGATTCATTGAGATGGGGATTAATAAATTTATTATCACATACTCCTACTAAGCAGCTTGTTGCTACTCTCAGAGAAAGAGTACTGAGATAGACAGGTGGTTGACGTGATTCAGTCATGACACCTCTCGTGGTGCGATGACTGTTTAATAATAATAATAACGGTGGCATTTGTTAAGTGCTTACAATGTGCCAAGCACTGGTCTAATCCTTCATTATTGGATCTGATAGGATCACACAGGGCTCTGGCATCTCAGGACAAGTGGGCAGAAAGGGTCTTTTTGCCTCCGCACTCGTGGCCCAAAGGCGAAGAGCAAAACAGTAAGAACTTACCTCAAGGCACGGGCTGCTAGGAAACAAGGGGGAATCGTCGAACTGACTTTCCTGAATCCTCCCGTTATTCCCCCGTAACCTCACTGGGTACCGAGATCTGTAATTCACTGATCTCCTCTTTTTCCGTTCGCTCAGCGAATTTATCTATAGAACTAGGGATCAGGGATATGGAAACCGGAAGAGAGATTTAGGACTCTCAGTTCAGGGGGAATGGAAATCCACGGGGACGAAGACCAACTTCCTTCCAGTCTCCCGCTACACTGAAACAGGTTGGAAAGCTGTGCCAATGGCTTGGATCGGAGTTGAAACACTGGGAGACGGGGATAATGGGCAATAAGTGTCAAGATTTTGTTGGGATGATGAGGATCAGTCCCTTCGCTTTTATAGCGTTCAGGGCTCTGGGAACCATGGGATGAGAGGACGTCCTGAGGGATGGGATGGGGAATTCAGACTTTAATTAGTCCCACTGTACAGAACAATGGAATTGGTCCTTCTGTGGCCCAGATTCGACGAGGATGTAGATGTGGGTTTGGGACTGTGGATCCAGGCTTGGGGCCCGGAAGCCCAGAGTTTCAATTAAACGGCAGACCAAGGGAACACCAACCCAGAGAAAGAAGTAACTGATCAGAGGTTTGTAAGATCAGTGATCCCATCATATAAATGTCTCCACACTGATAATAATAATAACATTAAATGACGTTATTTGTTCAGGGCTAACTATGTGCCAGCCACTGCCAGCACAAGCTCTCTCAAGCTCTTAGTACAGTGCACCGCATAAGGTAAGGGCTCTATAAATACCACTGATTGATCTATGAGCAAAGGTACACTTCTCTCTAGGTAAACAACAGCCCACCCAAAATGTCCCCCAGGGCGGCCTTCAGGTTCCTGTTCCTCAAGCTGTAGATGAAAGGGTTCAGGGCGGAGGGAACCACGGAATAAAACATGGACAGAAGATGGTCAAGAAACGGAGAACTGTTCGACCTCGGATTCAGAAAGGCCATGACACCAGTTAAGAGGAAAATGAAGACCATGGGGAGGTGCGGCAGGCAGGTGGAGAAGGCTCGGGGCCGGCCCCAAACTAAGCGGATCTTCAGCACGGCCAAGAAGATGTGAACGTACGAGACGACGACGGAGACCGAGCAGAGGAAGCAGAGACCTGAAATGAAGACCGAGACTCCCAGTTCTCGAACGATCGCACTGGGGTCAGAGAGCGCCAGGAGCTGCGGGACGTCGCAGAAGAACCGGCCGATCACGTTGGACCCGCAGAAGGGCACGGAGATGGTGGTGGCCGTGTGCACGAGGCCGGAGAGGCCCCCGCTGAGCCAGGAGGGGCCGTCATCTTCGCACAGGCTCTTCTGCTCATGATGACGTCGTAGCACGGGGGGGGGGGGGCAGATGGCTATGTAGCGGTCATAGGACATCGCCGTGAGGAAGGCCACTTCGGTAGATGCCAAAGACACAAAAAAACCACTTGGAGGACACAGTCCACGAAGGAGATGGATCTGTTGTTGGTCAGAGAGTTGATGACGGAGTTGGGGACGGTGACAGAGATGAGGCAGAGTTCGAGGACGGACAGGTTCCTGAGGAAGAAGTACATGTGGGGTGGAGGTGTCGGGCGAGGGAGGTGACGGTGACAATGAGGAGATTCCCCATCCGGGCCAGCCGGTAGACCAGGAGGAATAGCGTGGCCTGGAACAGCTGCAGTTCCCGGACCTCCGAGAATCCCAGCAGGAGGAATTCCCTCACCGCCGTGCGATTGTCCAGGGCCGTCTCATCATTGCCCTAGAAGGAAAATGGGATGGATCGGCACAGGTAAACGGGCTTGTCAGCAGCTCTCAAAAGATAAACGCGATCTCTGCCAAATCAGTTGATTAGTGGCTCAATCAATCAACTGCGTTGATGAAGTGCTTACCGCGTGCAGAGCCCTGCACTAAGCACTTGGGAGAGTACACTATAACAATAAAACAGAGACATTCCCTGCCTACAACGAGCTGACAGTCTAGTATCGTCTAGCCATTGCCAGAGGAGGTCTAAGAACCTGAATGATTTGTGTATCTTAAAAAGACCAAGGCTGAACAAATCCACTTTTCCTCTACTGGGACACGGTTTTCCCCAAACTGTACCCAGAGAAAGTGTCTTCCTTAGGTGAGTATGGAATTTGGCAAAGACGCAGGTCAATTAATCAATAGTATTTCGACGTAAAACAGCATGGCCTAGTGGAAGGAGTTAGAGGACCTGGATTCTAATCCTGCTCTGCCACCTGTCTTCTGGGCGACGTTGGGCAAGTCACTTCACTTCCTTTATGCCTCAGATGTCTCATCATCATCATCATCATCATCATCATCAATCGTATTTATTGAGCGCTTACTGTGTGCAGAGCACTGTACTAAGCGCTTGGGAGGTACAAGTTGGCAACATATAGAGACATCTGTAATAATAATGATAATAATAATGATAATAATAATCATCTGTAATAATAATGATAATGATGTTTTTTGTTAAGCGCTTACTATGTGCTGAGCACTGTTCTAAGCGCAGGCATAGATACGAGGCAATCAGGTTGTCCAACGTGGGGCTCACAGACTTCATCCCCATTTTACAGATGAAGTAACCGAGGACCAGATGAGGTAATTGAGGCCCAGAGAAGTTAAGTGAGTTACCCAAAGTCATACAGCTGATAAGTGGCGGAGCGGGGATTAGAACCCACGACCTCTGACTTCCCAGCCCATGCTCTTTCCTCTAAACCACAGTGCTTCTTAGAGTTTTCTAGACTCTAATCTGTAAAATGGGGATTAAGACTGTGTGCTCCCATATGGGTCAGGGACTGGGTCTAACCTGATTAACTTGTATGTGCCCCAGAGCCTAAAACAGTTCGCGACTCATAGTAAGTGCTTAGCAAATATAATAATAATAATAATAATAATGATAATTATTATTATTATTAATGTTCAACGAGACTTGGACAAGCTGTTGCTCTGTATTACAAGAGGAAATAGGTGATGGCTAGATATTTTTCACCACCAGAGGAATCTGGGAGAAAGAGAAGTGATCCCTACCCTTGAGAGTTCTTAAGACAATGAATGTGACAGACAGAACCTGAATTTGCACAATAGGAGTAGAAGTCAGCACATACATAAATCACATCTAAAAATTAATAATGAATGAATAATAAATTCACTATACAGATGAAGAAACGAGTGTTAAGTGGCTGATGGGATGGTATAGGCACGGATGAATTGTTCTTTGAAATCTCAATCTTGTCTATCTCGCTGCTGACCTCTTACCCATTCGTGCCGCTAGCATGGAATGCCTTCCTTCTTCATATCTGATAGACTACCACTCCCCCCACCTTCAAAGCCTTATTGAAGACGCATCTCCTTCAAGAGGTTTTCCCCTACTAAGTCCTCATTTCCACTTCTCTCACTCCCTTCTGCGTCGTCCCTGCACTTGGATTTACATCCTTTATTCACCCTTCCCTCAGTCCCAAGGCACCTATGTTCATATCCGTAATTCATTTACTTATAATAATGTCAATCTCCCCCCTAGTCTGTAGGTTCATGTGGGCAGGGAACGTGTCTTCCACCTTTGCTGTACTGTACTCTCCCAAGCTCATAGCACAGAGCTCCTCCCACAATAAGGGTTCAATAAATGCCACTGATGGAACGATTCATTGAAACGATTGAAACGAATTCGTTTCAAGAAATTTATTATCAACCTCTAGACTGTAAGATCATTGTGGGCAGGGAATTAGTCTGCTTATTGTTATATTGTACTCTCCCAAGCACTTAGTATAGTGTTTTGCTCAGAATATGTCTCCAATAAACACTATTCAATGAATAAATTACTATGCTCCCTATAAGTAGACTGTTGTCGTCAGAGAAAGAGTACTGAGAAGGACAGGTGATAGATAGGATTTGGTCATGGTACGTTTCATAGTGCGACGTCTGTTTAATCCTTCATCCTTGGATCTGAAAAGATCTCACAGGGCCCTTGCATCTTAGGACAAGTGGGAAGAAAGGGCCTTTTGGCCTCCGCACTTGTGGCCCAATTAAGAAGAGCAGAATAGGAAGAACTTACCTCATGAATGGGCTGCGAGTAAACACGGAAGAATTGCCAAACTGGCTTTCCTGAATCTTCCCGTTATTCCCCTGTGACCTCGTTGGGTAGCTAGATCTGGAATTCACTGATTTCCTCCTCTCCCATTGGCTCAGCGATCTTATCTGTAGAAATGGGGATCAGAGATATGGAAACAGGAAGAGAAATCTTTGACTCTCAGTTCAGGGAGAATGGAAATCCACGGGAACGAGGACCAACTTCCTTCCAGTCTCCCGCTATGCTGGAACAGTTTGGAAAGCTTGTGCAATTGGTTTGGATCAGAGTTGAAAGACTGGGAGACATGGTTGATGGGTAATGTGTCAAGATTTTGTTGAGAGGATGAGGATCAGGCCCTTTGCTTTTCTAGCGTTCAGGGCTCTGGGAACCATGGGATGAGAGGAAGTCCTGAGGGATGGGATGGGGAATTCAGACTTTAATTAGTCCCACTGTACAGAAAAATGGATTTGGTCCTTCTGTGGCCCAGAATTGAGGAGGATGGAGATGTGGGTTTGGGACTGTGGATCCAGGCTTGGTGCCCAGAATCCCAGAGGTTCAACTAAACAACAGAGCAAGGGAACACCGACTGAGAGAGAGACGTAACCATCAGTTTTGTAAGATTAGTGATTCCATCACACAAATGTCCCCTCGCTGGTAGGTTGTGGTGGATGGTATGCTCACCTCTTTGCCGTTAGTGGGTGCGTGGTTGCCTTCAGGCGTCACCCAGGTGGTGATCATTCATATCATGCTATTCTTCGTGGTATTTGATAAGCACTTACTGTGTGCTGAGCACTGTTCTAAGCGCTGGAGTAGATACAAGGTAATCGGGACCCACAGGGCTCACATTCTAAGTAAGAGGGAGAACAGGGATTGAATCCCCATTTCGTATTTGAGGAAACTGCAGCACAGAAAAATTAAGCAAGTTGCCCAAGATTCCAAGGTTGCACAGCAGGCAAGTGGCAGAGCCTGGATCAGAACCCAGGTCTTACACCTCTCAGGCCCTTAATGTATCCACTAGGCCACACTGCTTCTGCTTTTACCTACTCAGACCTCCTATTTGGAACTCCCTCTTCCCTCAAATCCACCAGATGACCGCATTCAATCAATCAATCGTATTTATTGAGCGCTTACTATGTGCAGAGCACTGTACTCTGTACTGTATTCATCTTCAAAGTCCTCCAAAAACCACTTCTCTTTCCAGATCCAGAAACTTTCGGGTCTCTCCCCCTTATCTACATGATGGACAAGCCCGCTAACCTGTTTCAGGTAGCAAACAAAATCAATCAATTAATCAATCAGAGTCTCCAACACCACAACATAGAAAAAGAGCCCAGATTGGCACCCTCCGACTGGATTACTGCATCAGCCTCCTCTCTTATCTCCCATCCTCCTGACTCTCCCCACTTCAGTCTACACTTCACGCTGCTGCCAGGATAATCTTTGTGCATAAACGCTCTGGGCATGGTACTCCCCTCCTCAAAAATCTCCAGTGGCTACCAGTCAACCTGCGCATCCAGCAAAATCTCCTCACTCTCGGTTTCAAGGCTCTCCATCACCTCACCCCCTCCTAACTCATCTACCTTCTCTCCTTCTACAGCCCATCTCTCACCCTCCGCTCCTCTGGCGCTAACCCCCTCACTATACCTCGTTCTCGCCTGTCCTGCCATCGACCCCCGGCCCACATCATCACCCTGGCCTAGAATGCCCTCCCTCCGCACATCCGCAAAGCTAGCTCTCTTCCTCCCTTCAAAGCCCTACTGAGAGCTCACCTCCTCCTAGCGGCCTTCCCAGACTGAGTCCCTTTTTTCCTCTCCTCCTCCCCATCCCGCCCGCCCTACCTCCTTCCCCTCCTCCCAGCACCTTTATATATGTTTTTACAGATTTATTACTCTATTTATTTTAATTGTACATATTTACTGTTCAATTTATTTTGTTAATGATGTGCATCTAGCTTTATTTCTATTTATTCTGATGACTTGACACCTGTCCACATGTTTTGTTTCGTTCTATGTCTCCCCCTTTCGGACTGTGAGCCCGTTGCGGGGAAGGGACCGTCTCTATATTGCCAACACGTACTTCCCAAGTGCTTGGTACAGTGCTCTGCACATAGTAAGCGCTCAATAAATGCTATTGAATAAATTAATCAATGAATAAGTGCTTAACAAATACTATTATTATTATTATCATTATCACCATTATTATTATTATTGTTATTATTATTATTATTATTGTTATTATTATTATTATTAAGAGTGGGCCTGGAATTCAGAGGACCTGGATTCTAATCACGGAGCAACCCTTCGTATGCTGTGTGACCTTGGGCAAGTCACTTCAACTCTTTTTGTCTCAGTTACCTCATTTGTACGGATAGGGATTACGACTATGAACTCCATGTGGGGCAGAGACCAGGTCCAGCTTGGTTACCTTGTAACTACCCTACGGCTTAAAATAGTGCTGGGCATATAGTAACCACTGAAAAACTTACAAACTTAAAACAAAAGAGAAAATATCAGAGGATAAGGGTCCTAATGCCATCTCTGTGTCTTATTATTAATAATAATTATGTTATTTGTTACGCACTGTGCAGGGTCTCTTGTTTGATGTGTGACCTTGACCATGTCACTTAACTTCTCCGTGACTCAGTTCCCTCATCTTCAAAATGGGGATCAAGACTGTGAGCCTCATGTGGGGCATAGACCGTGTCCAACCTTGTATCTACCCCAGCGCTTACTACAGTGCCTAGCACAAAGTAAGCACTTAACAAATACCCTCAAACTGTGAGGCAGTTATTGGGTAAGGTTTGTCTATGTTGCCCAGTTGTACTTTCCAACAGCTTAGTACAGTGCTCTGCACACAGTAAGCGCTCAATAAATCCGATTGACTGACTGCTTGGCTGACTGAAAGCTGGAAACTCTCAGATCTCTGCTCCCGATGGAGACATTCCCGTCTCTGTGGTTCTCGGCACCTTTTCCGCCTTAGTTCACCCCAACACCGTGGTCTTCCATCCCCAGGAGCACCGCCTGAGGTGTGGGGGTCTTCTGTCACCTGGAACACACCCGGGGAAGGAGGCAGAGGGTTTCAGACCAGCTTCCATGAGGGTTCGGTGATCTTGGCGCACAGTTTAACAAATGCTATGATTATTATTATTAGCATTAGCATTCGTGTTTATTTTCAACACCTTCAGCGCCGCCCGCCCCACAAGGCACTTCCCTGCCTCAGGCCGGGAGACCGAGAGGCAAGAAATGGCCACCGCTATGGCCGCCTTTGTCCAAGCCAGGACTAAAGTGAACCAGGGTTCCGTCTGCCCATCCCGAGCTTGATTCACTCATTTAATCCATTCAGTCGTATTCACTGAGCACGTGCTGTATGCAGAGCACTGTACTAACCACTTGGGAGAGGGCAGTAGGAAAATAAGGAGACACATTTTTGCTCACAATGAGCTCCCCCTTGCTGTTGCCCAAGGTTTGCCTTGCTTATGCTGGACGTACACTCCCGCTGGACTCTCCCCCCATGTCTGTGTGGGGTAGACACTGCACTAACCCTGGGGTAGATTCAAAACAATCAGGGTGGCAGTCTCAACTTCTTGTGCTCTAGACATTAAGTTTGTTGTGGGCAGGGAACACGTCTACCAATTCTTGTATTGTACTCTCCCAAGAGCTTAGTATTCAACCGTATTTAGTGTGTGCTAACTGTGTGCAGAGCACTGGACTAAGCACTTGGGAAGATACAATACAATAATAAAAAGATACATTCACTACAAGACGTGCTCAATAAATACCACTGTTACATTGATTAACTTCTGCCTTCCCCTCTAGCCTGTAAACTCGCTGTGGACAGGGAAAGTGTCTACCAACTCTTTTGTACTGTATTCTCCCAAACTCTTAGTCCAGTGCTCTGCACAAAGTAAGCGCTCAATAAATACCATCGATTGATTGATTAATACCTGTCTCCCTGGCTAATATCACTTATCAGCTGTGTGATTTAGGGCAAGTCACTTAACTTCTCTGTGCCTCAGTTACCTGATCTGCAAAATGAGGATTAACACTGTGAGCCCCAAGTGGGACACTTAGATGACTTTGTATCTCCCCCAGCGCTTAGAACAATTACATAGTAACCGCTTAACAAATATCACTATTGTTATAAAATACTATAACTATAATAATACTATTAAAAATGCTGTTATAATAATAATAGTAATAGTAGTATTTTTAAGCGCTTATTATGAGAAGTAGCGTGGCTCAATGGAAAAAGCACGGGCTTGTGAGTCAGAGGTCATGAGTTCAAATCCAGACTCTGCCAATTGTCAGCTGTGTGACTTTGGCCAAGTCAGCTTCTCTGTGCCTCGGTTAACTCATCTGTAAAATGACGGTTGAAATTGTGAGCCCCCGGTGGGACAACTTGATCACCTTGTAACCTCACCAAACCTTAGAACAGTACTTTGCACATAGTAACCGCTTAACAAATACCATTATTATTATTATTATTGTTGTTGTATCCTCCCCAGCCCTTAGAACAGTGCTTTGCTCATAGTAAGCGCTTAACAAATTCCATTATTAGGAGAAGCAGTGTTGCTCAGTGGAAAGATCCCGGGCTTTGGAATAAGAGGTCACGGGTTCAAATCCAGGCTCCGCCAATTGTCAGCTGTGTGACTTTGGGCAAGTCACTAAACTTCTCTGTGCCTCAATTACCTTATATGTAAAATGGGGATGAAGACTGTGAGCCCCATTTGGGACAGGCTGATCACCTTGTAATCTCCCCAGCGCTTAGAACAGTGCTTTGCACATAGTAAGTGCTTAACAATAATAATAATAATAATAATAATTATTATTATTATTATTATTATTATTATTATTATTATTATTATGTGCCAGGCCTCTAGACTGTAAGCTCGTTGTGGGCAGGGAACGTTTCGACCAACTGTTGCATCATGCTCTCCGAAGTACCTGGAACAGTGCTCCGCACATAGTGAGCACTCGATAAATAGCAATGATGATGTGCTCCTTTGTTTTTCTCCTTCACTTCACCTTACTCTATTCCTCCCTACCAAGTTCCTTCCCTGACCCATCATCCAACCCTGATAATAATAATAATAATGATAATAATACAATTTATTAAGCGCTTCACTATGTAACAGGCAATGTGCTAAGCGCTGGGTGCAGCACCCCCCCAGCTCCCCAACTCCCTGCTGGCCTGAGGTGGGGGGGGCGAAGGGAAAAGGGGCGGGAACTGAGCGAGGTGATCCTGTGATCTTTCAGGGGTCACTGACGTTCGAGGACATTGCCATGACTTTCAGCTCCGAGGTGTGGGCGCGGCTGTATCCCGCCGAGCTCCGCCTGTACTGGGAAGTGACTCTGGAGAACTACCGGAACCTCCTATCCATGGGTGAGCACTTTACCTTCGTCTGGCGAGCAGCTGGGGGGTTTTCGTTCGACGGAGAAGATGCGCGGCATCATTTCATTCATTCATTCAATAGTATGTACTGAGCGCTTACTGTGTGCAAAGCACTGTGCTAAGTGTTTGCGACAGGACAATATAACAATAAACAGAAACATTCCCTCAACGAGCTGGCAATCTAGAGGGGGGGACACATATGAATAGAAATACATGAATGATAGATGTGGACATAAGTGGTGTGGGGCTGGGAGGGGATGTGAATAAAGGGATCAAGTCAGGGCGACGCAGAAGGGAGTGGGAGAAGAGGAAAGTAGAGCTTAGTCAGAGAAGGAATCTTGGAGGAGGTGGGCCTTCAATAAGGTTTTGCAGGGAGAGGAGAGGAAATGTCATTCGGGTTTGAGGAGGGAGGGCATTTCAGGATTGAGGCAGGACATGGGCAAGAGATTGGCAGTGAAATAGATGAGATCGAGGTACAGTGAGTAGGTTGACGTTACGATGGCCTAGTGAACACCCGGGAGCTAGAGGACTTGGACTTGGGTTCCAGTCCCGGCTCCACCATGGTCTTCTGGGTGACCGTGGACAAGTCACTTCACCTCTCTGTTTCCTCATCGGTAAAATGTGGATCACGTGCTGGGTGACCATGGACAAGTCACTTTACCTTTCTGTTCCCTCATCTGTACAATGGGAATCGAGGTTGTGAGCCCCACCTGTGACAGGGACTGTATCCAACCCGATTAGCTTTTGTCTACCTCAGCGCTGAGTACAGTGCCTAGATCATAGTAAACATTTAACCAATGCCATTTTAAAAAAGATAGATTATAGATGTCCAAGAGAATTGGTTTGACTGAGGGATGAGGCAGGGATGAATTGTTTGTTAAGGTGAGAGGTGTGGTCTTAACTAATATAAGCATTCATTTATTCATTTATTCAATCGTATTTATTGAGCACTTACTGTGTGCAGAGCACCATACTAAGCGCTTGGAAAGTGCAAATCGGTAACACATAGAGATGGTCCCTACCCAACAATGGGCTCACAGTCTAGAACGGGGAGACAGACAACAAAATAAAACAAGCGTAAGGGCAAAGTGGCCTGTATTCAGATGGAACCCGTTGTACTCAATAGCAGGAGTAGCAGCATGGCTTAGTAGAAAGATCCCGGGCTTGGGAGTCAGAAGATGTGGGTTTTATTAAATCCAGGCTCCGCCACGTATCTGCTATGTGACCATGGGCAAGCCACTTTACTTCTCTGTGCCTAAGGTCCCTCATCTGGAAAATGGAGATTAAGACCGCGAGATATATGTGGGGTAGGGACTGTGTCCAACATGATTAGCTAGTATCTGCCCCTGTTCTTAGAAGAGTACTTGGCACATAGTAAGCGCTTAACAAATACCATAATTATTATTATTTATTCATTATTACTCCTGAGCACAGGGGACTCCTACTGGTGTGGTATGTTACAGTACTACTCTCTACCAGGTTCTCTGGGCCTAGGACCTTACTGGCTTAAATCCTTCTTAGGTCCTCCTGTTGTTGGACTTAGACTATACAGAACACACCTTAACTTCATTTTTTAATGGTATTTGTTAATCAACCAGTCAAATATATGTGTGCATAGGTACATATATATACATATAAATATTGTATATTGTAATGGTATTTGTCAGAGAAGCAGCATGGCTTAGTGAAAAGAGCACGGGTTGGGAGTCAGAGGCCACAGGTTCTAACCCCGACTCTCCCACATGTCAGCTGTATGACTGTGGGCAATTCACTTAACGTTTTTGTGCCTCAGTTACCTCATCTACAAAAATGAGGATCAAGACTGTGAGCCCCAAGTGGGATGACCTGATAACCTTGTATCTATCCCAGTTTCAGGAACAGTGCTAGAATTTCTCTATGCTTCAGTTCCCTCAGTTGTAAAATGGGGATTAAGGCTGTGAGCCCCATGCGGGGCAGAGACTACTCAATCTGACTAGCCTGTATATACCCCAGCGCTTAAAACAGTGCTTGGCACATAGTAAGAGCTTAGAAAATACCATTATTATTATTATTATTAATATTATTATTGTTAATCACGTATATTTTAGTGGTATGTTAATCAATTATGTATTTTAATGGTATTTATCAATCATACATATAAATGGTATTTTTTCATCAGTCAATCATATATTTGTGTAAATAGGAGTGTGTGCAATTATATATATATATAATTATAATATATACATATATATTAATGGTATTTGTTAAGCACTTACTATGTGCCAAGCACTGTTTTAAGCGCTGGGGTAGATACAGTAATCAGGGTGTCCCAAATAGGGCTCACACTTTCAATTTCCATTTTACAGATGAGGTAGCTGAGGCACAGAGAAGTTGTGACTATATATATATATATGAATTCTTAATGAATACTATATATATATCGCATATAGTATATAGTATTCATTAAGAATTTACTATTTGCCAGGACCTGTACTAACTGCTGGGGTAGCTACAGGCCACTCAGATTGGACAGTCTCTGTCCCGCATGGGAATCACAGCCTTAATCCCCATTTTACAATTGAGGGAACTGAAGCATAGACAAATTAAGTGGTTTGTCTAAATTAATCTATTGAGCACTTATTGTTTGTTGAGCACTGTACTGAACATTTGGGAGAGTACAATATAACAGAGTTGGTAGAGACGTTCCCTGCCCACCAGCTTTCTTTTACTAAGTGCTGAGGTAGATAATCATGTTGGATACATTCCCTGCCCGACATGGGGCTCAAAGCCTAAGTAGGACGGAGTAGGATTAAATCCTCAATCTATCAATGACATTTATTGAGCGTTTACCCTCCCAAGCGTTTAGTATAGTTCTAACCCCTGTAATCTGTGTTGGTAGATATATTCCCTTCCCACAACGTACTTTCATAGTCTAGAGAGGGAGGGAGACATTAATATAAATATGGATATGGACATTAGCGCTGTGGGGCTGAAGGTGGGGTGAATAAAGGGTGCAAATCCAAGTTCAAGGGTGACAGAGAAGGGCGTGGGAGAAGAGAAAATGAGGGTTCAGTCGGGGAGGTTCTGTTTCACAGGTGAGGAAACCAAGGCCACAGGTCACACAGCAGACAAGTGGCGGAGCCGGGATAAGAACCCAAGCCTTCCAACTCCCAGGCCTGGGCTCTCTCCTCTAGGCTACTCTGCTTCTTAAGCTTTCCTTCTCATCATTAATATTCATTCATTCAATCGTATTTATTGAGTGTTTACTGTGTGCAGAACACTGTACTAAGCGCTTGGAAAGTACAATTCAGCAATATAGAGAGGCAATCCCTGCCCACACTGGGCAGACCAGTACGTAAACAATATAAAGAAATCCTATAGTATAACTACATAATAATGGTAACAGTTTTAAGTGTTTTAAAGCTGACGGTAAGACATTTCTGTTTGACACACGTTATTACATAATCGGACTCCTCTTCTCCTCTTGGACACTAATTCTAGTGTTAATTACGTTGTATTGTGCTCTCCCAAGTGCTTAGTACAGTGTTCTGCACATAGCAAGCACTCAATAAATAGCATTGATTGGCTGATTGGTTGACACTTCCACCCCTCCAAATCTTCTACTTGGTAGACAAGCAAACACGTTCACTCCCATAACCTGAATAGGCAACCCAAGAGATGGCTGACTTTTTCATTTTTGTTCGTTTTAGGTTGTGAAACCCCAACCAAAACCAACGATCCCATTCCCCGGACGCCGGAGAGGGTCAAAGAAGAAGTTTTCCATAGGGCGGTCTCCAGGAAGCTCTCCCACACTATCCCCGGGCCTTCCGGGGAAGGTCGACGCCGGGAAGACGTGGGCAGCTCAACAAGGTCCCACGGTGGGAGAAAAAGAAAAGTTCCCGGACAGGATGCCGGTTTCAGGATCCCGGGAGATGCCTGTAAGAAGTCCTCCCGGGAGAAGAGGTCTCACGACTGTAAAAAATGCGGAAAAGCGTTCAGTTGACACTCCACTCTCGTTACGCACCAAAGAATCCATACTGGAGAGAAACCTTACAGGTGTCACCAGTGTGAGAAAGCTTTCAGCCACCACTCGGTCCTTGTGACACACCAGTGGATTCACACAGGGAAGAAACCCTACCGATGAAGCGAATGCAGAAACGTCTTCAGCCAGCATTCAGTCCTGACGAAGCACCGGAGCATCAACACCCGAGAGAATCGATGCAGCGACTGCAGCAAAGCCTTCCGGGACTCCTCGACCCTGGTCAAGCATCATCGGATCCACACAGGAGAGAAACAGTATAGATAAGGTGAGTGCGGGAAGGCCTTTGGTCAATGCTCTGTCCTCATCAACCACCAGAAGATTCAAACTGGGGATAAACCTTGCAGGTGCGACGGATGTGGAAAGGACTTCAGCGTTCACTCGA
Source organism: Tachyglossus aculeatus (assembly GCF_015852505.1). NCBI lineage: Eukaryota > Metazoa > Chordata > Mammalia > Monotremata > Tachyglossidae > Tachyglossus > Tachyglossus aculeatus. The sequence goes on along the minus strand of NC_052089.1, from coordinate 4,309,910 downwards.
CGCTTGTCAACCATCAGAAGATTCGCACCGGAGAGAAGCCCTACGGATGTAACGAATGTGGAAACGTCTTTAGTAAGACCTCGGCCCGGACGAGGCTTCGGAGCATCCACATGGGAGAGAGACCCTATCAGTGTAGCTCAAGTGGGAAAGCCTTTAGAGATCACTCGGTCGTTGCGACGCATGAGAGGATTAACACCAGGGAGAAACCGTACAGATACAGCGACTGCGGAAAAGCAACGACGCGGAAAGTCAAGGCCCGGGCCTTGTGAACCATCAGAGAATTCACACCAGGGAGAAACCTTACATATGTGTCGAGTGTCGGAAGGCTTTTGCTCAAGGGTCAACGCTCATTAATCACCAGAAAATTCAAAAAGGAACAAACGTCCACAGCCGTAAAGGGCGTGGAAAGGCTTTCAGTCAAGCCTCAACCGTGGTTAGTCACTGGAGAACTCATGCTGAAGAAAAATCCCCTATGTAATTCTCGGTCCTTAAGGAAGGCAACATTCTTGGTGAAGTTTACCTGTGTGCAAGTCACTTCGCTTCTGTGTGCCTCAGTTCCCTCATCTGTGTAATTCATTTATATTAATGTGTGTTTCCCCTTTCAGACTGCAAGTTCATTGCGGGCAGGAGATATGTCCGTTTACTGTTGTATGGTATTCTCCCCAGCACTTAATACGGCTCTCTGCACACGGTAAGTGTTCAATAAATGCAAATGACTGAGTAAAACGTAAATTCAATATCCGGGCTCCCTCCTAGTTAGACTGTGAGAACCATGTGGGACCCTATTATCTTGTAACTAGCCCAGCCCTTAGTCTTTGGCACGTAGTAACCACTAAAACGCATCATTTAAAAAGTCACACCTGACCCAGTCCCTGAGGTACCCAAGATGCCCAGTTAAGGGGGAGAACGGATGTCTTAGCTCCATTTTGCAGATGAGGAAACATAGATGGGGCGAAGTTCAGTAATTTGTCCAAGATCTCCCAGCAGGCCAGTGGTAGAACCAGGATTAGAACATAATTCCTTCGACACCAAGCCTGTGCCTTTCCACTAGACCACCCTGCAGAAGGGGCTGACAATGGTGCTTAAGTGAAGAGCCTAGAACTAATTCTTCAACATGGAAAGTCTAAGACAGAGAGAGAGGATGCGACCCAGGGAGCTGAACACAGGGTAGGGGGTGAATAGAAAGGCTGAAGAGGCTTGGGGCCCCAAGTACCTCATGGGATCTTTACCATCAGGGCCACTGTGGGATAGTAATTATGATACTTTTTAAGTGCATAGAATGTGCCAAGCATTGGTCTATGACCTGGGATAATTACAAGGTAATCGGGTTGGACACAGTCCCTATCCCACATGAGAATACGAATTGTATCCCCGTTTAACAGAGGAGGAAACGGAGGCACAGAGATGTTAAGTGACTTGCCCAAAGTCATATAACAGACGAGTGACGAATGCTTCATTAGAATCCAGGTCCTTCTGACTCCTAGGCCTGGGCTCTATACACTAGACCACGCTGCATCTCTAACAAAAGAGCATCTAGGGCTAGACAGGCTCTGAAGGGTGAGAGTGTCAGACACACGATAGGTAACCAGGCAGAGCTGATCCGTGAGGCACCTGGGTAATGCAAGACCGGGCCTCTGTCTCAAAGACAACTTTGATGTGTTTCCTCACAGTGTCCTCCGTCTCCTTAGAGTGGCTTCTGCCTCCTCAAAGTAGCTTCTCTTTCTGCAGAGTGGCCTCCGTCTCCTCAAAGCAACCTCTGTCTCCTCAGAGTAGTCTCTGTCTCCGTTGAGCGGTCTCTGTGTCCTCCGAGTGGCCTCTGTTTCCTCAGAGTGGTTTCTGCCTCTTCAGAGTGGCTACTATCTCCGCAGAGTAGCCTCCGTCTCCTCGGAGCGGCCTCTGTTTCCTTAGAACAGCCTACATCTCCGGAGAGCGACCTCCGTCCCCTCAGAGCGGTCTCTGCCCTCCCGGAGCGGTCTCTGTCTCCGCAGAGAAGCCTCTAGCTCCTCAGAGTGGCCTCTGATGCGTCCATTAAAAATAGACAGTGGAGGGATGGGAGTCCTGAGCCATCTTGTTTTAGGATGTCGGCACCTTCCGGGGTCCTCCGGGGATGAGCCTGTCCGAGTGTCAGAGCGGATTAATGGTCCATGACTCATTTAGATACTTGGTAATTGCCCCCCGAGGGAGGGAAAGACGAAGAGAACAGCTGATAAATGCAGCCTTACCACCTCAGAACCTGACACTCTGAGAGATGCCCTCCCATCCAGCACGAGCGATGGATGAGTAGGCTAGAGCTGCCCCGCTGCCAGAGGGATTTCCAGGCCTTCATTTATTTTCATTAAATGATATTTATTAAGCACTTACCACGTGCCAGGCACTGTACTATCCTCTGGGCTATATACCAGCTAATCCGGTTGGACACAGTCCATGTCCCACGTGGAGCTCACAATTTTAATCGCCATGTAGATAAGGTAACTGAGGCCCAGAGATGTGAAGTGACAGCAGACAAGCAGCGGAGCCGGGATTAGAGCCTAGGTCCTTCTTACTGACAGGCAGGTGCTCTATCCACTAGGCTATATTGCTTCTCAGCGCTTAATACAGTGCTCTGCCCCCCCCCCCCAGCCTATAAACTGCTTTATTTTGGGGAGCATATCTGCCAACTCTGTTGTATTGGATTCTCTGTTATATTGTGACTGTGATATGGTTACATTGTTATGGTGTACTCTCCCAAGAGTTTAGTACAGTACTCTAAGAACTCAATAAATACAGTTTACTAACTGACTGGCTCCCTGAAGTGTTTAGTACAGTACTCAGCATTCAGTAAGTCCTCAATGAATAGCATCAGTTGATTATTGAATGGTCATTTTCTGTCTCTTCTTCTAGACTATAAGCGCCTTGTGTGCAGGGAGAATGTCAACCATCTCTGCTATAGTGGACTCTCTGAAGTGCTCTGTACTGTGCTCTGCACACAATAAGCGCTCATTAAATACCATTGGTTGATTGATTAATGTCTGTAAGGTCCTTCTAAGCAGGGAACACGTCTACCAAGTCTGTTATATTGGGCACTCTGAAGTGCTTTGTATGGTGTTCTGCACATAGTAAGTGCTCAATAAACTATTGACTGATTTCATAGGGGCTTGAACAAGTCACTTTAGATTCACCATGCCTCAGTTTATTTATCTGTAAAAGGAGATTTAAATATCTGCTCATCCTCTTTCACCATGAACCCTACATAGGAAAGAGACTGTGCCTGACCTGATTAACTTGAATAATAATAACTCTGGTGTTTAAGAACTTACTATGGGTCAAGCACTGTACTAAGCGCTGGGGTAGACATTAGATCATCAGGTCCCACAGGGTCTCAGGTATTGAATCTCAATTTTGCAGATGAGAAAACTGAGGCACAGAGAAATTAAGTGACTTACTAACGTCGCACAGCAGACAAGTGGTCGAGCCGGGATTAGAACCCAGGTCCTCTAGCGCTCAGTCCCGTGGTCTTTCCACTAGGCCATGCTGCTTCTCTGTATCTACCCCATTACTTAGAACAGTGCTTGACACTTTTGTTTGTGCCTCAAGGATCGCCCCTCCCTCCTACTCTGGCTGTGTCTCCGGGATAATCAGTTGGTCAGTCAGTCAGATGTATTTATTGAGCCCTTACTGTGTGTATTGCACTGAACTAAGCGCTAGGGAGAGTACAATATAACAGAAACGTTCCCTGCCCACAACAAGCTTACAGTCTAGGGGGGAGAGAGATACTAATATGAAAAAATAAATGACCAATTCATTCATTCAGTAGTATTTATTGAGTGCTTACTGTGTGCAGAACACTGTTCTAAGAGCTTGGGAAGTACAATTCAGCAATAGAGACAATCCCTGCTCACAACGGGCTCACAGTCTAGAGGATATGGACATATGTGCCGTGGGGCTGGGAGGGAGGATTCATTCATTCATTAAATCGCATTTTGTATAATGGGAGCAGGTCAAGGGGACTCTGAGGGAGCAGGAGAAGAGGAAAGGGGGACTTAGTCAGGGAAGGCCTCCTGGAGGAGATGCGCCTTCAATAAGGCTCTGAAGTCAGAGAGAGCCATTGTCTGTCGGAGATGAGGAGGGAGGTTGTTGCGAGCCAGAGGCAGGTCATGGGTGAGAGGTGGGCGGTGAAAGAGATAAGATCGCGTTACGGGGAGTAGGTTGGCATTAGAGGAGCAAAGTGTGCTGGTTGTGTTGTAGTAAGGTTCCACATTAGAAGAGTGGCAGAGTCTGGATTAGAACCCAGGTCCTTCTGAGTTCCAGGCCCGTGCTCTATCCACTAGGACACACTGTTTCTCAATCATCGGTATTTATTGAGCGTTTATTCTGTGCAGAGCACTGTGATGCGTCCTATAAGAGGCACAGAGACATACTCTTGGAAAGGTGCACTACTTTCTCTCTCTCTTCTTGTTTCCCTACTGTTCTGCTTCTCCTCATCTCTCTCCCCCAGCCCAGATCGCCCTCGAGAAAGAACCATTTGGTCCCAGCTGGAAGCTACGGAGCATGAACGCCACAGAAATGGCTTTCGGGATGGCCAGTTTTCTCCAGCCCATTGCCGGCCTCTCAGCGAACGAATTCCTCTTCGTGTTCTATATCCACATGGTGTCTGTCAGCCTCAAGCTCAGCGCCCCCGACCTGATCCTAGCCCAGGTGACGCTGGCCAAAGCCATCACGCTCCTGACCAACGGGATTCCAGAAACCCTGTCGGCGTGGGGGCGGAGAAATTTCCTGGATTACCTCAGATGTCGAATCTTCTTGTACATGTGCCACGTGGCCAGAGGCATGGTCATCTGCGGCACCTGCCTCCTGAGCGTCTTCCAGGCTGTCACCACCAGCCCCAGGACTTCCCATTGGGCCCGGACCAAAGCCAGATTACTTGGGGCCACTATGTGAAGGTAGATTTCTATACAGTGATGAACATGAGAGGTCCGCGAAACAGCGGCAGTGTTCGACTCATGCTGGCCCTGAAATATTGCACTAAAGTCAGCGACAGCCCGGAAACCGACCTGCTCAAGGCCGTCACGTTCTGCCTCCGCGACTTGTTCTTCGTGGAGCTCGTAAAAATGGCCAGCGGCTCCATGGTGTTTGTCGTGCACAGGAACCACCGGCGGTTCCACCACCTCCTTGCGCCCGGATGGTCCCCTGGGGCGATGCCCGAGGTCAGGGCTGCCAAGAAGGTCGTGGCCCTGGTCACCCTCTACGTCCTCCCCTACGGGCGACATTCGATCATGTTAAGCATCTTATTGAACATGAGAGAGAAGTCCACTCTGTCGATGAGTAGTCACATGCTGTTGGCTTTCACCTTCTCAGCCGTGAGCCCCTTCCTGATGACTCACAGTGTCTGGAGGATTGGCATACTCTGGAAAAGGCAATGTCACGTTTCCCTCACGGACCCCTCCTAGGGGCAACTGATCCATGATATTCACTGAGCGCTTACTGTGAGCAGAGCATTCATTCATTCATTCGTTGAATCGTATTATTGAGCGCTTACTGTGTGCAGAACACTGGACTAAGCGCTTGGGAGAATAAGCTATAACAATATAACAGAGTTGGTAGGCACAGTTTCAGCCCGTAGTAAGCTACAGGTGGAGACACACAATATAAATAAATATATTTGTTTATCTATAAATATTAATGATTTTCATAAATAAATAAATGTGTTCATACCTAGGCCACCCACTTGGGTTAGGTGGACAGCTCCCGTTCTCAGCTAGGTGATTCTGTCCCTCTCTCCATCGATTAGTACAGTGCTTTGCCCACAATAAGCTGATAATCAGCTAAATACCGCTGATTGATTGATTCCTAACATGCCTCATGGAAAAGAACTTGGATCTGGGAGCCAGGAGTCCCGGCTCTTCCACTGTCACTGGTCTGCTGTGTGATTTTGGGCACGTCACTTAGCTTCTCTGTGCCTGGAAAACGGGGATTAAGATCCTCACTCTCCTTTTTTGTTTGGGTTTGTTTAATGATCATCGTTAGAGGCCTGCTTGCCTCTAGACTGTGCAGGGAATGTGTCTACCAGCTCTTATATTGCTACGTTCGTACTCTCCCAATCAATCAATCAATCGTATTTATTGAGCACTTACTGTGTGCAGAGCACTGTACTAAGCGCTTGGGAAGTACAAGTTGGCAACATATAGGGACGGTCCCTACCCAACAGTGGGCTCACAGTCTAGAAGGGGGAGAGAAAGAACAAAACCAAATATATTAACAAAATAAAATAAATAGAATAGATATGTACAAGTAAAATAAATAAAATAATAGAGTAAGAAGCATGTACAAATATATATATATATATATATACAGATGTTGTGGGGAAGGGAAGGAGGTAAGGCAGGTGGGATGGAGGGGTGAAGGGGAGAGGAAGGAGGGGGCTCAGTCTCTGAAGGCCTCCTGGAGGAGGAGCTCTCAGTAGGGCCTTGAAGGGAGGAAGAGAGCTAGCTTGGCGGATGTGGGGAGGGAGGGCATTCCAGGCCAGGGGGAGGACGTGGGCCGGGGGTCGACGGCGGGACAGGAAAGCCGTCCCAAGCACTTTGTTCAGAGCTCTGTGCACAGTAATGCCTCGATGACTGATTGATGTGCCGGTCGTGATACTAAGTTCTGGAATAGATTCAAGGTAATCAGGTCAGACACAGTCCCTGTCCCACGTAGGTTTTGCAGCCTTAATCCCTATTTTAGGGATTCATTCATTCAATCAATCAATCATATTTATTGAGCGCTTACTGTGTGCAGAGAACTGTACTAAGCGCTTGGGAAGTACAAGCTGGCAACAGATAGAGACGGTCCCTACACAGCAGTGGGCTCACAGTCTAGAAGGGATGAAGGAACTGAGTCACAGAGAAGTTAGCGACTTCCCAAGGCCACTAATCAATGGTATTTATTCAAGACGTACCGTGTGGAGAGCGCTGTTCTACGTTCTTGGGAGAGTAGAATCCAAAGTAGCTGGTAGGCACAGCTTGGATTAGTGGGTAGGGCACGGGCCTGGAGTTGGTAGGACCGGGGCCCTAGTCTCTGCTCTGCCACACGTGTACTGTGTGACCTTGGACAAGTCACGTCATTACTCTGTGTCTCAGAAGCACCGTTGTAGGCGTTGCGGTAGATACAAGGTTATCAGTTTGTCCCACGTGGGGCTCACAGTCTTAATTCCCATTTTACAGATCATGTAAACAAGACACAGAAAAGTTAAGTGACTTCCCAAAGTTACACAGCTGACAGGTGGCAGAGCGGAATTAGAACCCACGACCTCTGCCTCAGCTGTAAAATGACGATTTCAGTACTTGTTCTCCTTCCTTTTTAGACTCGGAGCCCCAGTTGGAACGGGGAGTGTGTCCGACGTGATTGTTTTATATCTTCCCCTGTGTTTGGCACAGAGTTTGCGCATAGAGTAAGTGCTTAATAAATGCGACAGTGAATAGTAGAAACTCTATTACAGGAGAAATCCTTCCAAGAATTCAGTTCATTTAGCCCCAGGCAATCTGTGATGAAAAGACAGATTGTCATTTGTTCATGAGTAACAATAGAAGCGGCAGCATTCTTCGAGAGCCTACTGAGTGTGGTGCACTGTACTGTGCATATGGGAGTACAAAATGAACAAGTGACACATTCCCGCCCAACAGGAAGCTTTCAGTCTAATGGAGGAGACAGGCATAAGTGAATTTACAAATCGGGGGCTAAAATTAAACAATCGAGTAAATACAAATCTATATCTGGTGAGGATATGTTTCACAAGTGCCTGAATGCAGACTACGGTGGATGGGTTTAAATGACATTCGACCCGCTAGACTATGAACTCGTTGTGGACCGGGATTGTCACCCTTTATTAATGTACTGTCCTTTCCCAAGCGCTTAGTATAGTGCTCTGCACACAGTAAGAGCTCAATAATTACGGTTGAATGAATGAATGATCCTGGCGTTAATTGACACCTTTAAACATCAGGTGGTTGCTTGTATCTTTGTCAGGGAATGAGGACATGAACTAATAAAGTCAAAACTCATCATTAGTGAATCAGTAAATCGATGGTATTAAGTCCTTACTGTATGCAGAGCACTGTATGGATCGCTTGGGAGAACCCAATAAAAGAGACACATTCCCTTTCCCACAAACAGTTAACAATCTATAGGAGAGAATAAACCCCAAACAAGGAAAGGAGCCAGGAAGAAGTGGATTCCCCTCTAGACTGTAATAATAATTATCATTATTATTATGGTATTTGTTAAGTGCTTACTATGTGCCCGGCCCTGTACTAATAGGAATGTTAACTTGAATGATGATGATGATGGCATTTTTAAAGCGCTTACTATGTGCCAATCACAGTACTAAGTGCTGCGGTAGATACAAGGTTATCAGGTTGTCCAACGTGGGTCTCACAGTCTTAATTCCCATTTTACAGATGAGGGAACTGAGACAAAGAGAAGTTAAGTGACTGCACAAAGTCACACAGCTGACAAGTGGCAGAGTCGGAATTACAACCCATGACCTCTGACTCCCAAGCCCGTGCTTTTTCCACTAAGTGACTCTGCATCCCCGATTCATCCCAACTCTTAGAACGGCGCTTGACATTTAGTTAGTGCGTAATAAACACCGTACTTTTATTCATAATAATAATAGCATTGTTGCGGGGAGGGGGTCACCATTTACCATCAAATTCTCACCTGAGAAAAATGGATGAATGATATCCTTTCTTTAGCAGTATTTATTGAGCGTCAGGAAAGTATTTAGTAGCTGTTTTTGATCGTTTTATTTTCTCCAGGTCAGTATCGGAATAACGTCGGTCACCCTAGTTGGGAATCCATCACAACAAGGTCAGAAATCCTTCGGAGTCTGAAAACTCAAACCACAGAGAAATCCTGTGGATGCAATAGTAATAATAATTGCGTCATCCTTAATCTCTTAGGCTGCAAAGCCCTGGCGGAAGTGCTATACAGTCAGATAAGACATAGTCCCCCATGGAACTTGCAGTCTGAGGAGAAAGAAAATGTATATTCAAGGCCTTTTTTAACAGATGGGGAAACTGAGGCTCAGAGCAGTTAAGCGACTTGCTAACGAAAATGGATCACCCTTTGGAGTTCAGCGATGACTCCTCATTTGAGTATTCATACCCTATCCCAGACCCACAGCGTTTGTGTACATATCTGTCATTTATTTATTTCTAGTAATGTCTGTCTTCCCCTCCAGACTGTAAGTTCGGTGTGGGCAGGGAATGTGTCTTTTTTTTATTCTATTGTACTCTCCCAAACAGTACAGTGCTTTGCACACAATAAGCATTTAATAGATACAGTTGAAGTACTGGAGAAAGGAGGAGCCTACCCAAAAATGAATCAATCAGTAATATTTTATTGAGCACTTGGTGTGTTCAGAGCACTGTACTAAGCACTGGAAAGAGTACCATAGAATAGCCTGGCTTACTAGAAAGAGCCCCGGCTTGGGAGTCAGAGGTCGTGGGTACTAATCCCGGCTCCACCACTTGTCTGCTGTGTGACTTTGGGCAAGTTACTTAACTTCTCTGTGCCTCAGTTACCTCATCTGTAAAATGGGGATTAAGACTATGAGCCCCATTTTGGACAACCCGATCACCTTGTATCTCCCCCAGCGATTAAAACAGTGCTTGGCAAATAGTAAGCACTTAACAAATGCCGTCATTATTATTCCCTGCCCAAAGCCCATTAGTCATATTTATCGAGTGCTTGCTTACTGTTTGCAAAGCACTGCATTGAGGATAATAATAATAGTAATAATAATAGCAATTATGGTATTGTTAAGCACCTACTATGTGCCAAGCACTGTTTTAAGCACTGGGGTATATACGAGATAATCAGGTTGTCCCACATGGGGCTCAAAGTCTTAATCCCCATTTTACAGATGAAGTAACTGAGAAACAGAGAAGTGAAGTTGTGTGTGCAAGGTCACACAGCTGAATAGTAGCAGAGCCGGGATTAGAATGCACGTCCACTGACTCCCAAGCCCGGGCTCTTTCCACTAAATCAAGCTGCTTCTCAGAGCACAATAAAACAGTTTGACTGAAACGTTCCCTGCCCACAGGGACCTTACAAACTAGAAGGGGATACAGACATTAATTAATCAATTAATTATTTATTTATTGAGCACTTACTGTGTGCAGTGCCCTGTACTAAGGTTTTGGGAGAGCACAATACAACATAGTTGGTAGACGCGTTTCCTGCTTAGAGCCAGAGGGGGGAAAAGACATTAATCCGTCAATCAATGCTATTTATTGAATGCTTGTGTGCAGCGCACTGGACTAAAGCGCTTGGGAGTACATTATAACAGAGTTGGTAGAAACATTCGCTGCCCACATCGAGTTTACAGTCTAGAAAAGAGGCAGATCAAAGCAGAACGTGTCCAGTCTTCTATAGAAAAAAGTTAAAGGTATGTGTGTATATGTGTATTTGCGTGTGTGTAGACATTTATGGAGAATTAGGCAGAATGTTGCAATAATAAATATGAAAAAATCTGTGTCTGTGTGCCTGTTTCCATTACTTTTTAAAAATGATATGGCCCAGCTGTGAAATGGGCTAAAGGTTCATACGGTTTCAGTTGCAGAAATCAGTCCAATTTCGGAAAATTAACTGAATTTAAATTTATTGATATTCTGCTTTACACCAACCAATCAATCAATGGTATTTATTGAGCGCTTACTGTGTGCAGAACACTGAATCCACTACACCATGCTGCTTCTCTAAGTGAAGTGACTTGTGAACGTCACACGGCGAGCAAGTGGCACAGCCAGGATTCGACACCCAAATTTAGGCTCTTCCCACTATGCCACACTGCGTGGTGTAGAAGGTTGAGGTGAAACCCTGTTAATGTTACTCCCTGGAACTCTCTCTTCCTTCCCATCTGGCATCGTAAGATCAGCTCTTCCAAGATATCACCCCCGTCCCTCCTACTGCATCACCCATGTACTTAAACCTATACCCGCTGTGTATGTAAACACATTCCAACCTCGAAGCACCTGTGTACAGAACTTTATGTCTGGCTCGTAGTAAGTGCATAACAAATACTATTATCATCATCACCATCTACTATTTATTTTACCGCCATGCAGTCGAGAAGAAACGATGCAGAATATCAGTGTTAAGCCTTCACAAGCACGGTCTGCTGTCAGCTGGATGCCTCATTCCCTGAACCTTCACATATGGCCCACTTTACAGAGGAGCAAACTGAGGCACAGACAAATCAAGTGACTTGTTCAAGGGCACCCGGCAGGCCAATGTAGAGCTGGGGTTAAAACTCAGGTCTCCCAACTTCCAGATTTGGGATATTTCCACTAGGTCATGATGCTTCTTTGCCCTGCTAGAGACCCTGTTAAGACTCTTGGTGAATTGATTGAAGGAAATCATACTTTACAGCCACCTAGCAGAAGAACTGTTATTTGGGTATGGTTTGCCCATTCTATCAATCAATCAGTCAATCAGTGGTATTCACAGAGAAGCAGCGTGGCTCAGTGGAAAGAGCTCGGGCTTGGGAGTGAGAGGCTATGGGTTCTAATCCAGATCCACCACTTATCGGCTATGTGATTTTGGGCAAGTCGCTTCACTTCTCTGTGCCTCAGTGACCTCATCTGTAAAATGGGGATTAAGACTCTGAGCCTGTCCCGAGGTGACCCGCAAGGATGGCGAGGGCCAAGGGGTGGTATGTCCCGAGGTGACCCTGGGGTACCGGCCATCTCAAGGTCAAAAGCTATCTCATGACCACCTGAGCCAGCAGGCGGAACCCGGAAGTGAGGGTGGGATACCGCCCCCACGACCAAATCTGCTAGATTGACAGCCCAAGTCAGGAATGCAGAAGGTGTCCCTCGTCCCCGTGCTAATCAAATTAGGTATGGAGGAGGGAGGAGGACAGAGATTGGATAGACTGAGGCCGGAAGCTGGAATGGCCTATGGGCACAGGCAATAAATACCCGTCGCCTCTGACCTTCGGGGTCAGAACACCAGGACACGCAGGAGCAGCATCCCACGTGTCTCTCCCTGCTCAGAAGGCCAGATGCCCGCTCTACAACCAGAACCAACACACTAAGGCAAGGGCCGCGGGACAGGTGAGTGTCTCGTGTGTGAGACCCAGGTACTCCGCTGCTGATGGGAATCATGAGTGGATTCCTCCCACGTAGGGAGAGCACATTGTGAGAGCTAGCCGCCCACCAAGTTTGCGGGTAATGTAATGAATTCTTCCCATGTGGGAAAGTAAGTGGATTCTTCCCTAGTGGGAAGTGCACATGGGTGAGAGCCAGCCGCCTCACCCACGCGCGATTAACGTATGATTGTGTTCCTCCCGTGTAGGGAAGCTCTAATATTGCTAGTTGATTATATTCCTCCCGAAAGGGAAGTTCAATCCATTGCGCCTAAACAATTACATAAATTCAATTCGCCTCGCGGAATAAATTTTATATAAAACTCAGGCTTTCCGTCCCCGGCCTCTCTCTCTCTGTCTCTGTCTCTGTCTCTGTCTCTGTCTCTCTCTCTGTCTCTCTCTCTCTCTCTCTCTGTCTCTCTCTCTCTCTCTCTCTCTCGCCTCGCCGATCACTGAACGAACCCGTCCCCGGACGATGGGTGACAGAGCTTCTCTCTCTCAGGCTTAGAGAATTGAAGTGACTTGCCCAAGATAACACAATCTTCTTCATTCCTTTCTCCACCACCCCGTTCTTGGGTCCCCCAAGGCTGGGGAACTATAAGGGTTTAGGAAAGGTGAAGAAAAGGGCGAGACATCTGCCCATTCTTCAGGGGGTTTATATTCCACGCTGTTGTTCTTCCTCCTGCTCAGGCTATTGATCTGTAATTTTGGACTGCTTCATCCATTAGATTTTAAGGTTCTAGAGGGGGTAGTTCATGTAGTTCAAGCTCTTATCCTATCCCGTCTGGACTACTGCATCAGCCTCCTCTCTGATCTCCCATCCTCGTGTCTCTCCCCACTTCAATCCATACTTCATGCCGCTGCCCTGATTGTCTTTTTCCAGAAACGCTCTGGGCATGTTACTCCCCTCCTCAAAAATCTCCAGTGGCTACCAATCAATCTGCGCATCAGGCAGAAGCTCCTCACCTTGGGCTTCAAGGCTCTCCATCACCTCACCCCCTCCTACCTCACCTCCCTTCTCTCCTTCTACAGACCGGCCCGCACCCTCCACTCCTCTGCTGCTAATCTCCTCACCGTGTCTCGTTCTCGCCTGTCCCGCCGTCGACCCCCGGCCCACGTCATCCCCCGGGCCTGGAATGCCCTCCCTCTGCCCATCCGCCAAGCTAGCTCTCTTCCTCCATTCAAGGCCCTACTGAGAGCTCACCTCCTCCAGGAGGCCTTCCCAGACTGAGCCCCGTCTTTCCTCTCCCCCTCGTCCCCCTCTCCATCCCCATCGTCTTACCTCCTTCCCTTCCCCTCAGCACCTGTATATATGTTTGTATGTTTGTACATATTTATTACTCTATTTATTTTACTTGTTCATATCTATTCTATTTATTTTATTTTGTTAATATGTTTGGTTTTGTTCTCTGTCTCCCCCTTCTAGACTGTGAGCCCACTGTTGGGTAGGGACTGTCTCTATATGTTGCCAACTTGTACTTCCAATGCGCTTAGTACAGTACTCTGCACACAGTAAGCGCTCAATAAATACGATTGATTAATTGATTGATTGATTGATTGATGTTTACTGGCCAAAGGTTAGAATATTGATCCATGGGGCCATTTCCCACTGAAAGCAGAGACTTCTGGACCGGAAATCGGCCTCTACGTCGTGTCCAATTTGGAGCAGGTAATGTTCTGCGAAAGATAAAGAAAAATTAACCACGAAGGGACTCGAACCCTCAGTCTTCTGATGCAAAGTCAGACGCCTTATCTATTAGGTGAAGTGGGCGTTCTGGTAAGCCTTGTCTTTGAAGCACCAGAAGACGAGGCAAAGAACGAGGAGCGATGGACTATAGTACATTTCATATTACAATAAAAATTGTCATGCTATTTGTTAAAGGCTTACTACGCGACAGGCACTGTACTAAGCCCTGGGTGGATAGGAGGGAATCGGGTTGGACGCAGTCCCAGTCCCACGTAGGACTCACAATCTTAATCTTCATTTCAGAGATGAACTAACGTTGTCACTTGCCCAAGATCATATAGCAGACAAGTGGCGGAGTTAGGGTTAGAACCCAGGTTTTCTGACTCCCAAACCTGTGCTCTTTCTACAGGGCCACTTTACTTCGACAGCACTAGAAACGGAAAGACAGAAGGACATAGCCATTATCTTCTGACTCCCAGTCCCGTGCTCTATCTACTGCACCATGCGGCTTCTCTCAGTCATGCATTCATTCAATCGTATTTATTGAGCGCTTACTGTGTACAAAGCACTGTACTCAAGCGCTTGGAAAGTACAATTCGGCAACAGATGGAGAAAATCCCTAACCTACAACGGGCTCACAGTATAGAAGGGGGAGACGGACAACAAAACAAAACAAGTAGACAGGCCTCAATAGCATCAAAATAGATTAATACAATAATAGATGCATACAATAGAATTATAGTTATATACCAATCATTAATAAAATAAGCAGAATAATGAATATGTATAAATATACACAAGTGCTGTGTGGCGGGGAAGGAGGTAGAACACAGGGAGGGAGTAGGGGCAATGTGGAGGAGAGGAAAAGCCGAGGAAAAGGGGACTCAGTCTGGGAAGGCCTCCTAGAGGAGGTGAGCTCTCAGTAGGGCCTTTAATGGGCTAATTGAACTAGTTCGGTGGATATGAGGAGGGAGGGCATTCCAGTCCAGAGGAAGGACGTTGGCCGGGGTCAATGGCGGGACAGGGGAGATTGAGGCACAGTGAGGTTGTTAGGGGCAGAGAAGCGGAGTGTGCTGGCTGGGCTGTAGAAGGCGAGAAGGGAGGTAAGGTAGGAGGGGGCAAGGTGATAGAGACCTTTGAAACCAGTAGTGAGGAGTTTGTTTTTGCTTCATGCGAAGATTGATAGGCAACCACTGGAGATTTTTGAGAAGGGGGGTGACATGCCCAGAGTGTGTCTGTAGAAAGATAATCCGGGCAGCAGAGTGAAGCATAGACTGAAGTGGGGAAAGGCAGGAGCATGGGAGTTGAGAAAAGAAGAGTTGTAGTGTGTTGCTTATTCTAGACAGCATTCACCTCTGCCTAACGAACTACCATCCCCGTCTTGCCCCGCGGGGGAGACTTGGCCATTTTGCGGAGGGCGGAAGATGCGGGGAGTACATATTCAGGGCGTTTTCGCTTTTCTATTGATCGTAAGTATGGTATTTGTTAAGTACCTGTTACCACTCCCCGTGAGGTGTCGCACAAATAACACAGAGACCCCAACCTCACTCAGAATCAGGCTTCTTCAATCCCATTCATTTCTTGGAGAGTTTACCACAGCAACAAGTGCAAACGTACTGAGCGGTTCCACATATTATGTTCGGGCATGTTGCCGGAGCTGTTTTATTAGACATACGTGCATTTGGATGGGCCCGCTCTAACCTGTCAAATGCAGACTGCCTTGCCCCTCCGGAAGGTGCTCCCCCGGGAGCGAACACATTAGTCTCCGCCCTATCGGTAGGGTTCTTATTTAGGTGAGCCCAGTCACCAACTCAAATAAATCAGGCCTTGCCACGAGGTGAGGAAGAGTGGTTTGGCGGCTGATGGGACAAAGAATTCTGGGAGTTGGAGCGTGATGCTCTTTCTAGACAGTATTTACGATTGCCCACCAAACTACAACTTTCGTCATTCCCCGCGGGGGACCCGTGGCCATTTTGCAATGTGTGGAAAGCACAGGAAGCAGTTGTTCAGGGTGTATTCCCATTCATATTGATAGTAATTGTGGTATTTGTTAGGTACCTGTTACCAGTCCCCATGAGGTGTCACATGGAGGGCAAGGGGACCCTAACCTCGCTCAGAAGCAGCCTTCTTTAATCCCATTCCCTTCCGGGAAATTTTACCACACAACCAAGGCTCAAGGCACAGAGCGGCTCCACATACAGTGTTCGGGCATCGTACACAAGGTGGGTTATAACACATCATTGCATTTTATTGAGCCCCCTCTGAGCTGTCAAATGCAGAGGACCTTGTCTCTCACAAAGGTGCTTCTGCAAGAGCGAACCCTCATTAGTCCCCGCACTAACCGTAGGGCTCCATGTTGTCGAACCCAGTCACCAATACAAGTCAATCAGGCCTTTTCGTGAGGTGAGGATGAGTGTTTTGGCGATTGATGGGACTAGGAATACTGGGAGTTGTAGTGTGACGGTCGTTCTAGACTGTGTTCACCCCCGCCTACCAAACAAGCACTCCCGTCATGCCCCTCGGCCGAGCTCGCTGCCATGTCTGACCCTGTTGTGAGGGGAGGGAGGGTGGCATGGCAGCTAGAGGCACAAATACTTCTGGGATTTGTCGTGTAATGTTCATTCTAGACAGCGTTTACGCCCTCCTAGCAAACTACTACTCCCGTCATGTCCCTCGGCGGGGCCCTCCCTCACCAACTCTGTAATCCCTCTCTCTGATCATAATCTTCTCACCTGCCTCCTCACTCACACTCCTTTCCCCTGTAAATCCGTATTACTCCCTCACAGAGATCTCCGCTCTCTGGACCCCACCCATCTATCGGAGCGCCTCACACCCCACCTCGCCGCCCTCTCCTCTCTACCCAGTCTTGATGATCAGATTACTGCTCTCAACTCTACCCTTTCTACTCAGCTAGACTCACTCGCTCCCCTTTCCCTTCGCCGCTCTCGCACCACTAACCCACAGCCCTGGATCACTGCCACTGTCCGCCTCCTTCGCTCTTATGCTCGAGCAGCCGAACGCTGCTGGCGAAAGTCTAAACACCATGCCAACCTCGTTCACTTCAAGTTTATCCTTTCCTGCCTTAACCCAGCCCTCTCTTCTTCCAGACAAAACTAATTCTCCTCCCTTATTGACAGCCATGCCCATCACCCCCGCCAGCTCTTCCGTACATTCAACTCCCTTCTCAGGCCCCCGGTTCCTCCCCCTCCTCCTTCCCTCACCCCCAATGATCTAACCTCCTACTTCATTAACAAAATTAAAACCATCAGGTCCGACCTCCCCAAAATCTCTTCCCCCCCTTTCTCCAACCCCCCGGCTCTCAACACTCTCTGCTACTCTCCCATCCTTCCCAGCGGTATCCGCAGAGGAGCTCTCCTACCTCCTCTCAAGTGCTACTCCGGCCACCTGTGTTACTGACCCCATTCCCTCTCATCTTATGAAATCTCTCGCTCCATCCCTTCTCCCCTCCTTAACTTCCATCTTCAACCGCTCACTCTCCGCTGGTTCCTTCCCCTCTGCCTTCAAACATGCCCGTGTCTCTCTCATCCTAAAAAAAAACCCTCTCTTGACCCCACCTCACCTTCTAGTTATCGCCCCATATCCCTCCTACCATTCCTTTCCAAACTCCTTGAACGAATTGTCTACACGCGTTGCCTAGAATTCCTCAACACCAACTCTCTCCTCGACCTCCTCCAGTCTGGCTTCCGTCCCCTTCATTCCACGGAAACTGCCCTCTCAAAGGTCACCAATGACCTCCTGCTTGCCAAACCCCACGGCTCATACTCTATCCTAATCCTCCTCGACCTCTCAGCTGTCTTCGACACTGTGGACCACCCCCGTCTCCTCAACCCGCTATCCGACCTTGGCTTCACAGACACCGTCCTCTCCTGGTTCTTCTCTTATCTCTCCGGTCGTTCATTCTCAGTATCTTTTGCAGGTTCCTCCTCCCCCTCCCATCCCCTTACTGTGGGGGTTCCCCAAGGTTCAGGGCTTGGTCCCCTTCTGGTCTCGATCTAAACTCACTCCCTTGGTGACCTCATTCACCTCCACGGCTTCAACTATCATCTCTACGCTGATGACACCCAGAGCTACATCTCTGCCCCTGCTCTCTCCCCCCTCTCTCCAGGCTCGCATCTCCTCCTGCCTTCAGGACATCTCCATCTGGATGTCTGCCCGCCACCTAAAGCTCAACATGTCGAAGACTGAACTCCTTGTCTTCCCTCCCAAACCTTGTCCTCTCCCCGACTTTCCCATCTCTGTTGACGGCACTACCATCCTTCCCGTCTCACAAGCCCGCAACCATGGTGTCATCCTCGACTCCGCTCTCTCCTTCACCCCTCACATCCAAGCCGTCACCAAAACCTGCCGGTCTCAGCTTCGCAACATTGCCAAGATCCGCCCTTTCCTCTCCATCCAAACCGCTACCCTGCTCGTTCAAGCTCTCGTCCTATCCCGTCTGGACTACTTCATCAGCCTTCTCTCTGATCTCCCATCTTCATGTCTCTCTCCACTTCAATCCATACTTCATGCTGCTGCCCAGATTGTCTTTGTCCAGAAACGCTCTGGGCATGTTACTCCCCTCCTCAAAAATCTCCAGTGGCTATCAATCAATCCGAGCATCAGGCAGAAACTTCTCACCCTCGGCTTCAAGGCTCTCGATCACCTCGGCCCCTCTTACCTCACCTCTCTTCTCTCCTCCTACAGAGCACCCCGCACCCTCCGCTCCTCTGCCGCTAATCTCCTCACCGTGCCTCGTTCTCGCCTGTCCCGCCATCGACCCCCGGCCCACGTCATCCCCCTGGCCTGGAATGCCCTCCCTCTGCCCATCCGCCAAGCTAGCTCTCTTCCTCCCTTCAAGGCCCTACTGAGAGCTCATCTCCACCAGGAGGCCTTCCCAGACTGAGCCCCTTCCTTCCTCTCCTCCTCGTCCCCCTCTCCATCCCCCCATCTTACCTCCTTCCCTTCCCCACAGCACCTGTCTATATGTATATATGTTTGTACATATTTATTACTCTATTTATTTATTTATTTATTTGTTTATTTTGCTTGTACATATCTATTCTATTTATTTTATTTTGTTAGTATGTTTGGTTTTGTTCTCTGTCTCCCCCTTTTATATTGTGAGCCCACTGTTGGGTAGGGAGTGTCTATAGATGTTGCCAACTTGTACTTCCCAAGCGCTTAGTACAGTGCTCTGTACACAGTAAGCGCTCAATAAATACGATTGATTGATTGATTGATTGAAAACAGCTCGGGTTAGATGCCCGAACTCACTCTGTCGAACATCTCAGTACCATCATACTTAGTGTGGTAAAGTCTCCGGGGGGAATGGGAGTAAAGGAGCCTGATTCTGAGCTAGATTGGAGTCTCAATGCTCTCTGTTCAAAACCTCACGGGGAGTGGAACAGGTACTTAACAAAGACCTTAATTACTATCAACAGAAAATGAAAACAACCTGAACATCTACTTCCCACATCTTCTGCACTCAGCAAAATAGCCACGGTTCCTCCGCGAAGCGAGACGAGGATGGTAGTTCATTAGGCGAATGTGAACGATGTCTAGAACGGTCATCAGACTACAGCTCCCCGAAGTGTTTGTTCCCCGAGCCTCCTTGAAACTCTCCCTGTCCACACGACAGGGCCCGAAATGGCGGCAAGCCCTGCCGAGGGGCATGGCAGAAGTTGTAGTCCAATAGGGGGAGGTGAACGCTGTCTATAACCAGCATCTCACTAGAATTCCCATAATACCTTGTGCCCCGAGCTGCCATAACGCACACCGTCACCTCCCGAAGGGACCTGACATGGCAGAGGCTCCCCCGAGGAGCATGATGGGAGTGCTTGTTCAGTTATCGGAGGTGAACGCTCTCTAGAACGAGTGTCACACTACATTTCCCAGAAATCCTTGTGTCCCGGGCCGCCATGTCACTCACCCTATCTTCGCGACAAGGCCAGACATGGCAGAGGGCCCCGCCGAGTGGCATGATGTGAGTGGTAGTTCGCTAGGCGGAGGTGAACCCTGTCTTGAATGAGCATCCACTACAACTCCCAGAAGTCTTTGACCTATCAGCCGCCAAGCCACTCATCCTCAATTCACGAAAGGGCTAGATTTTCTTGGATCGGTGACTGGGCTAGACCACATAGTAGCCCTCAGGATAGCGCAGGAATTAATGAGGGTTTGCTCTTGTGGGAGCACCTTTGTTAAAGACTAGGTCATCTGCATTTGACAGCTTGGAGTGGGCTCATTCAAATGCAATGATTTGTTTTAAACAACCTCGATTAAGATGCCCGAGCACGTATGTGGAGCCGCTCGGTGCCTTGACTCTTGGTTGTGTGGTAAACTCTCCCGGGAGGGAATGGGATTAAAGAAGCCTGATTCTGAGCGAGATTGAGTTTCCTTGGGTTTTTTTATGTGCCATCTCCCAGGGAGTGATAACAGGTACTTAACAGATACAATAATTACTATCAATATGAATGGGAATACGCCCTGAACATCTGCTTCCTATACTTTTGGCTCTCTGAAAAACGGCGCGGGCCCCCCCTGCACGGTCTCACGGGAGTTGTAGTTAGGTAGGTGGTGGCGAGCACTGTCTAAAACGAGCATCACACTCCTACTGCCAGAATTCCTTGTCCCATCAGCCGCCAAACCACTCTTCCCCACCTCGCGACAAGGCCTGATTCGCTTGGGTAGGTGACTGGGCTAAACTACATAAGAACCCTACCGATAGGGCAGGGACTAATGAGTTCACTCTTAGGGGAGCACCTTGGGGATGGGCAAGGCAGTCTGCAATTGACAGGTTGGAACGGGCTCATTCAAATGCAAGTATGTGTAATAAAACATCTCTGGTAAGATGCCCAAACCAAGTATGTGGAGCCGCCCGGTGTCCTTAGATTTACTGGTGTGGCAAACACTCCCAGTAGGGAATGGGAGTAAATGATCTTGATTCAGAGTGACGTTGGGGTCTCCGTGCTTTCTTCGCAACACCTCACGGGGAGTGGTAACAGTAGTAACAGTGCTCTCTCTCCGTCCCTCCAGGGTCGTATCTCCTCCTGCTTTCAGGACATCTCCATCTGGATGTCTGCCCACCATCTAAAACTCAACATGTCCAAGACTGAACTCCTTATCTTCCCTCCCAAAGCCTGCCCTCTCGCTGACTTTCCCATCACTGTTGACGGCACTACCATCCTTCCCACCTCACAAGCCTGCAAACTTGGTGTCATCCTCGACTCCGCTCTCTCGTTCACCCCTCATATCCAATCCGGCACAAAATCCTGCCAGTGTCACCTCCTCAACATCGCCAAGATCTGTCCTTTCCTCTCCATCCAAACCGCTACCCTGCTCGTTCAAGCTCTCATCCTATCCCGACTGGAGTACTGCATCAGCATACTCTCTGATCTTCCATCCTCCGTCTCTCCCCACTTCAATCTATACTTCACGCTGCTGCCCGGATCGTCTTTGTGCAGAAACACTCTGGACATGTTACTCCCCTCCTCAAAAAGCTCCAGTAGCTACCAATCAACCTACGCATCAGGCAAAAACTCCCCACTCTCGGCTTCAAGGCTCTCCATCACCTCATCCCCCTCCTACCTCACCTCCCTCCTCTCCTTCTACAGCCCAGCACGCACCCTCTGCTCGTCTGCCGCTAACCTCCTCACTGTGCCTCGTTCTCGCCTGTCCCGCCGTCGACCCCCAGCCCACGTCCTCTCCCTGGCCTGGAATGCCCTCCCTCTGCACATCCGCCAAGCTAGCACTCTTCCTCCTTTCAAAGCCCTACTGATAGCTCACCTCCTCCAGGAGGCCTTCCCAGACTGAGCCACCTCCTTCCTCTCCCCCCCTTTCCCCTCCCCATCCCCCCACCTTACCTTCGTCCCCTCCCCATAGCACCTATGTACATGTAATATATATATATATATATATATATATATATATACGTATATTTGTACACATTTATTACTCTATTTTACTTGTACATATTTACAATTCTATTTATTTTATTTTGTTAATATGTTTTGTTTTGTTCTCTGTCTCCCCTTTCTAGACTGTGAGCCCCCTGTTGGGTAGGGACCGTCTCTATATGTTGCCAACTTTTACTTCCCAAGCGCTTAGTACTGTGCTCTGCACAGAGTAAGCGCTCAATAAATACGATTGAATGAATGAATGAAAGGTACTTAACAACTACCATACTTATTATGGAGCGTGGCTCAGTGGAAAGAGCCCGGGTTTTGGAATCGGAGGTCATGGGTTCAAATCCCGGGCCTGCCAATTTTCAGCTGTGTGACTTTGGCCAAGTCATTTAACGTCTATGTGCCTCAGTTACTGCAGCTCTAAAATGGGGATTAAGACTGTGAGCTCCCTGTGGGACAACCTGATCACTTTATAACCTACCCAGTGCTTAGAACAGTGCTTTGCACATAGTAAGCGCTTAATAAATGTTATTATTATTATTATTATTATTATTATTATTATTATTATTATTACTATCAATAGAAAAGCGAAAACGACCTGAATGTCTACTTCCCGCACCTTTCGCGCTCCGCAAAATGTCCCCGGCTCCCCCGCAGGACAAGACGGGAATGGTAGTTCCTTTAGGCGGAGATGAAGGCTAACTACACTGAACATCACACTACAACTCCCAGAAGTCTTTGTTCCCTGAGCCGCCCTGAAACTCTCACTGTCCTCACGACAGGAGCAGAAATGGCAGCGGGCCCGGCCGAGGGGCGTTACGGAAATTGTAGTTCGGTAGGCGGAGGGGAAACCTGTCTAGAACGAGTATCACACTATAAATCCAAGAGGTCTTTGTGCCCCAAGCCGCCATAACACAGTCGCTCTCCTCCCAAAAGGACCTGCCATAGGAGGGGTGGGAGTAGGAGTTTAGTAGACGGTGGTGAGCGCTTTCTAGAACGAATATCACACTACATGTCCCAGAAATCCTTGTGTCCTGAGCCACCATACCACTCTCCATCTCCTCGCAACAGGGCCACACATCATCATCATCATCATCATCAATCGTATTTATTGAGCGCTTACTATGTGCAGAGCACTGAACTAAGCGCTTGGGAAGTACAAATTGGCAACATATAGAGACAGTCCCTACCCAACAGTGGGCTCACAGTCTAAAAGGGGGAGACAGAGAACAAAACCAAACATACTAACAAAATAAAATAAATAGGATAGATATGTACAAGTAAAATAAATAAATAAATAAATAAATAGAGTAATAAATATGTACAACTATATATACATATATACAGGTGCTGTGGGGAAGGGAAGGAGGTAAGAAGGGGGGATGGAGAGGGGGACGAGGGGGAGAGGAAGGAAGGGGCTCAGTCTGGGAAGGCCTCCTGGAGGAGGTGAGCTCTCAGTAGGGCCTTGAAGGGAGGAAGAGAGCTAGCTTGGCGGATGGGCAGAGGGAGGGCATTCCAGGCCAGGGGGATGACGTGGGCCTGGGGTCGATGGCGGGACAGGCGAGAACGAGGCACGGTGAGGAGATTAGCGGCAGAGGAGCGGAGGGTGCGGGGTGCGCTGTAGGAGGAGAGAAGAGAGGTGAGGTAAGAGGGGCCGAGGTGATCGAGAGCCTTGAAGCCGAGGGTGAGAAGTTTCTGCCTGATGCTCGGATTGATTGATAGCCACTGGAGATTTTTGAGGAGGGGAGTAACATGCCCAGAGCGTTTCTGGACAAAGACAATCTGGGCAGCAGCATGAAGTATGGATTGAAGTGGAGAGAGACATGAAGATGGGAGATCAGAGAGAAGGCTGATGAAGTAGTCCAGACGGGATAGGATGAGAGCTTGAACGAGCAGGGTAGCGGTTTGGATGGAGAGGAAAGGGCGGATCTTGGCAATGTTGCGGAGCTGAGACCGGCAGGTTTTGGTGACGGCTTGGATGTGAGGGGTGAATGAGAGAGCGGAGTCGAGGATGACACCATGGTTGCGGGCTTGTGAGACGGGAAGGATGGTAGTGCCGTCAACAGAGATGGGAAAGTCGGGGAGAGGACAAGGTTTGGGAGGGAAGACAAGGAGTTCAGTCTTCGACATGTTGAGCTTTAGGTGGCGGGCAGACATCCAGATGGAGATGTCCTGAAGGCAGGAGGAGATGCGAGCCTGGAGAGAGGGGGAGAGAGCAGGGGCAGAGATGTAGCTCTGGGTGTCATCAGCGTAGAGATGATAGTTGAAGCCGTGGAGGTGAATGAGGTCACCAAGGGAGTGAGTTTAGATCGAGACCAGAAGGGGACCAAGCCCTGAACCTTGGGGAACCCCCACAGTATGAGGATGGGAGGGGGGGGAGGAGCCTGCAAGAGACTGAGAATGAACGACCGGAGAGATAAGAGGAGAACCAGGAGAGGACGGTGTCTGTGAAGCCAAGGTCGGATAGCGTGTTGAGGAGAAGGGGGTGGTCCACAGTGTCGAAGGCAGCTGAGAGGTCGAGGAGGATTAGGATACAGTATGAGCCGTTGGATTTGTCAAGCAGGAAGTCATTGGTGACCTTTGAGAGGGCAGTTTCCGTGGAATGAAGGGGACGGAAGCCAGACTGGAGGAGGTCGAGGAGAGAGTTGGTGTTGAGGAATTCTAGGCAACGCGTGTAGACAATTCGTTCAAGGAGTTTGGAAAGGAATGGTAGGAGGGATATGGGGCGATAACTAGAAGGTGAGGTGGGGTCAAGAGAGGGTTTTTTTTTAGGATGAGAGAGACACGGGCATGTTTGAAGGCAGAGGGGAAGGAACCAGCGGAGAGTGAGCGGTTGAAGATGGAAGTTAAGGAGGGGAGAAGGGATGGAGCGAGAGATTTCATAAGATGAGAGGGAATGGGGTCAGTAACACAGGTGGCCGGAGTAGCACTTGAGAGGAGGTAGGAGAGCTCCTCTGCGGATACCGCTGGGAAGGATGGGAGAGTAGCAGAGAGTGTTGAGAGCCGGGGGGTTGGAGAAAGGGGGGAAGAGATTTTGGGGAGGTCGGACCTGATGGTTTTAATTTTGTTAATGAAGTAGGAGGTTAGATCATTGGGGGTGAGGGAAGGAGGAGGGGGAGGAACCGGGGGCCTGAGAAGGGAGTTGAATGTACGGAAGAGCTGGCGGGGGGTGATGGGCATGGCTGTCAATAAGGGAGGAGAATTAGTTTTGTCTGGAAGAAGAGAGGGCTGGGTTAAGGCAGGAAAGGATAAACTTGAAGTGAACGAGGTTGGCATGGTGTTTAGACTTTCGCCAGCAGCGTTCGGCTGCTCGAGCATAAGAGCGAAGGAGGCGGACAGTGGCAGTGATCCAGGGCTGTGGGTTAGTGGTGCGAGAGCGGCGAAGGGAAAGGGGAGCGAGTGAGTCTAGCTGAGTAGAAAGGGTAGAGTTGAGAGCAGTAATCTGATCATCAAGACTGGGTAGAGAGGAGAGGGCGGCGAGGTGGGGTGTGAGGCGCTCCGATAGATGGGTGGGGTCCAGAGAGCGGAGATCTCTGTGAGGGAGTAATACGGATTTACAGGGGAAAGGAGTGTGAGTGAGGAGGCAGGTGAGAAGATTATGATCAGAGAGAGGGATTACAGAGTTGGTGAGGGAGGGCCCCGCCGAGGGACATGACGGGAGTAGTAGTTTGCTAGGAGGGCGTAAACGCTGTCTAGAATGAACATTACACGACAAATCCCAGAAGTATTTGTGCCTCTAGCTGCCATGCCACCCTCCCTCCCCTCACAACAGGGTCAGACATGGCAGCGAGCTCGGCCGAGGGGCATGACGGGAGTGCTTGTTTGGTAGGCGGGGGTGAACACAGTCTAGAACGACCGTCACACTACAACTCCCAGTATTCCTAGTCCCATCAATCGCCAAAACACTCGATAACCTCGGCCCCTCTTACCTCACCTCTCTTCTCTCCTCCTACAGCGCACCCCGCACCCTCCGCTCCTCTGCCGCTAATCTCCTCACCGTGCCTCGTTCTCGCCTGTCCCGCCATCGACCCCAGGCCCACGTCATCCCCCTGGCCTGGAATGCCCTCCCTCTGCCCATCCGCCAAGCTAGCTCTCTTCCTCCCTTCAAGGCCCTACTGAGAGCTCACCTCCTCCAGGAGGCCTTCCCAGACTGAGCCCCTTCCTTCCTCTCCCCCTCGTCCCCCTCTCCATCCCCCCTTCTTACCTCCTTCCCTTCCCCACAGCACCTGTATATATGTATATATAGTTGTACATATTTATTACTCTATTTATTTATTTATTTATTTATTTTACTTGTACATATCTATCCTATTTATTTTATTTTGTTAGTATGTTTGGTTTTGTTCTCTGTCTCCCCCTTTTAGACTGTGAGCCCACTGTTGGGTAGGGACTGTCTCTATATGTTGCCAATTTGTACTTCCCAAGCGCTTAGTTCAGTGCTCTGCACATAGTAAGCGCTCAATAAATACGATTGATGATGATGATGATGATGATGTGTGGCCCTGTTGCGAGGAGATGGAGAGTGGTATGGTGGCTCAGGACACAAGGATTTCTGGGACATGTAGTGTGATATTCGTTCTAGAAAGCGCTCACCACCGTCTACTAAACTCCTACTCCCACCCCTCCTATGGCAGGTCCTTTTGGGAGGAGAGCGACTGTGTTATGGCGGCTTGGGGCACAAAGACCTCTTGGATTTATAGTGTGATACTCGTTCTAGACAGGTTTCCCCTCCGCCTACCGAACTACAATTTCCGTAACGCCCCTCGGCCGGGCCCGCTGCCATTTCTGCTCCTGTCGTGAGGACAGTGAGAGTTTCAGGGCGGCTCAGGGAACAAAGACTTCTGGGAGTTGTAGTGTGATGTTCAGTGTAGTTAGCCTTCATCTCCGCCTAAAGGAACTACCATTCCCGTCTTGTCCTGCGGGGGAGCCGGGGACATTTTGCGGAGCGCGAAAGGTGCGGGAAGTAGACATTCAGGTCGTTTTCGCTTTTCTATTGATAGTAATAATAATAATAATAATAATAATAATAATAACATTTATTAAGCGCTTACTATGTGCAAAGCACTGTTCTAAGCACTGGGTAGGTTATAAAGTGATCAGGTTGTCCCACAGGGAGCTCACAGTCTTAATCCCCATTTTAGAGCTGCAGTAACTGAGGCACATAGACGTTAAATGACTTGGCCAAAGTCACACAGCTGAAAATTGGCAGGCCCGGGATTTGAACCCATGACCTCCGATTCCAAAACCCGGGCTCTTTCCACTGAGCCACGCTCCATAATAAGTATGGTAGTTGTTAAGTACCTTTCATTCATTCATTCAATCGTATTTATTGAGCGCTTACTCTGTGCAGAGCACAGTACTAAGCGCTTGGGAAGTAAAAGTTGGCAACATATAGAGACGGTCCCTACCCAACAGGGGGCTCACAGTCTAGAAAGGGGAGACAGAGAACAAAACAAAACATATTAACAAAATAAAATAAATAGAATTGTAAATATGTACAAGTAAAATAGAGTAATAAATGTGTACAAATATACGTATATATATATATATATATATATATATATATTACATGTACATAGGTGCTATGGGGAGGGGACGAAGGTAAGGTGGGGGGATGGGGAGGGGAAAGGGGGGAGAGGAAGGAGGTGGCTCAGTCTGGGAAGGCCTCCTGGAGGAGGTGAGCTATCAGTAGGGCTTTGAAAGGAGGAAGAGTGCTAGCTTGGCGGATGTGCAGAGGGAGGGCATTCCAGGCCAGGGAGAGGACGTGGGCTGGGGGTCGACGGCGGGACAGGCGAGAACGAGGCACAGTGAGGAGGTTAGCGGCAGACGAGCAGAGGGTGCGTGCTGGGCTGTAGAAGGAGAGGAGGGAGGTGAGGTAGGAGGGGGATGAGGTGATGGAGAGCCTTGAAGCCGAGAGTGGGGAGTTTTTGCCTGATGCGTAGGTTGATTGGTAGCTACTGGAGCTTTTTGAGGAGGGGAGTAACATGTCCAGAGTGTTTCTGCACAAAGACGATCCGGGCAGCAGCGTGAAGTATAGATTGAAGTGGGGAGAGACGGAGGATGGAAGATCAGAGAGTATGCTGATGCAGTACTCCAGTCGGGATAGGATGAGAGCTTGAACGAGCAGGGTAGCGGTTTGGATGGAGAGGAAAGGACAGATCTTGGCGATGTTGAGGAGGTGACACTGGCAGGATTTTGTGCCGGATTGGATATGAGGGGTGAACGAGAGAGCGGAGTCGAGGATGACACCAAGTTTGCAGGCTTGTGAGGTGGGAAGGATGGTAGTGCCGTCAACAGTGATGGGAAAGTCAGCGAGAGGGCAGGCTTTGGGAGGGAAGATAAGGAGTTCAGTCTTGGACATGTTGAGTTTTAGATGGTGGGCAGACATCCAGATGGAGATGTCCTGAAAGCAGGAGGAGATACGACCCTGGAGGGACGGAGAGAGAGCACTGTTACTACTGTTACCACTCCCCGTGAGGTGTTGCGAAGAAAGCACGGAGACCCCAACGTCACTCTGAATCAAGATCATTTACTCCCATTCCCTACTGGGAGTGTTTGCCACACCAGTAAATCTAAGGACACCGGGCGGCTCCACATACTTGGTTTGGGCATCTTACCAGAGATGTTTTATTACACATACTTGCATTTGAATGAGCCCGTTCCAACCTGTCAATTGCAGACTGCCTTGCCCATCCCCAAGGTGCTCCCCTAAGAGTGAACTCATTAGTCCCTGCCCTATCGGTAGGGTTCTTATGTAGTTTAGCCCAGTCACCTACCCAAGCGAATCAGGCCTTGTCGCGAGGTGGGGAAGAGTGGTTTGGCGGCTGATGGGACAAGGAATTCTGGCAGTAGGAGTGTGATGCTCGTTTTAGACAGTGCTCGCCACCACCTACCTAACTACAACTCCCGTGAGACCGTGCAGGGGGGCCGCGCCGTTTTTCAGAGAGCCAAAAGTATAGGAAGCAGATGTTCAGGGCGTATTCCCATTCATATTGATAGTAATTATTGTATCTGTTAAGTACCTGTTATCACTCCCTGGGAGATGGCACATAAAAAACCCAAGGAAACTCAATCTCGCTCAGAATCAGGCTTCTTTAATCCCATTCCCTCCCGGGAGAGTTTACCACACAACCAAGAGTCAAGGCACCGAGCGGCTCCACATACGTGCTCGGGCATCTTAATCGAGGTTGTTTAAAACAAATCATTGCATTTGAATGAGCCCACTCCAAGCTGTCAAATGCAGATGACCTAGTCTTTAACAAAGGTGCTCCCACAAGAGCAAACCCTCATTAATTCCTGCGCTATCCTGAGGGCTACTATGTGGTCTAGCCCAGTCACCGATCCAAGAAAATCTAGCCCTTTCGTGAATTGAGGATGAGTGGCTTGGCGGCTGATAGGTCAAAGACTTCTGGGAGTTGTAGTGGATGCTCATTCAAGACAGGGTTCACCTCCGCCTAGCGAACTACCACTCACATCATGCCACTCGGCGGGGCCCTCTGCCATGTCTGGCCTTGTCGCGAAGATAGGGTGAGTGACATGGCGGCCCGGGACACAAGGATTTCTGGGAAATGTAGTGTGACACTCGTTCTAGAGAGCGTTCACCTCCGATAACTGAACAAGCACTCCCATCATGCTCCTCGGGGGAGCCTCTGCCATGTCAGGTCCCTTCGGGAGGTGACGGTGTGCGTTATGGCAGCTCGGGGCACAAGGTATTATGGGAATTCTAGTGAGATGCTGGTTATAGACAGCGTTCACCTCCCCCTATTGGACTACAACTTCTGCCATGCCCCTCGGCAGGGCTTGCCGCCATTTCGGGCCCTGTCGTGTGGACAGGGAGAGTTTCAAGGAGGCTCGGGGAACAAACACTTCGGGGAGCTGTAGTCTGATGACCGTTCTAGACATCGTTCACATTCGCCTAATGAACTACCATCCTCGTCTCGCTTCGCGGAGGAACCGTGGCTATTTTGCTGAGTGCAGAAGATGTGGGAAGTAGATGTTCAGGTTGTTTTCATTTTCTGTTGATAGTAATTAAGGTCTTTGTTAAGTACCTGTTCCACTCCCCGTGAGGTTTTGAACAGAGAGCATTGAGACTCCAATCTAGCTCAGAATCAGGCTCCTTTACTCCCATTCCCCCCGGAGACTTTACCACACTAAGTATGATGGTACTGAGATGTTCGACAGAGTGAGTTCGGGCATCTAACCCGAGCTGTTTTCAATCAATCAATCAATCAATCGTATTTATTGAGCGCTTACTGTGTACAGAGCACTGTACTAAGCGCTTGGGAAGTACAAGTTGGCAACATCTATAGACACTCCCTACCCAACAGTGGGCTCACAATATAAAAGGGGGAGACAGAGAACAAAACCAAACATACTAACAAAATAAAATAAATAGAATAGATATGTACAAGCAAAATAAACAAATAAATAAATAAATAAATAGAGTAATAAATATGTACAAACATATATACATATAGACAGGTGCTGTGGGGAAGGGAAGGAGGTAAGATGGGGGGATGGAGAGGGGGACGAGGAGGAGAGGAAGGAAGGGGCTCAGTCTGGGAAGGCCTCCTGGTGGAGATGAGCTCTCAGTAGGGCCTTGAAGGGAGGAAGAGAGCTAGCTTGGCGGATGGGCAGAGGGAGGGCATTCCAGGCCAGGGGGATGACGTGGGCCGGGGGTCGATGGCGGGACAGGCGAGAACGAGGCACGGTGAGGAGATTAGCGGCAGAGGAGCGGAGGGTGCGGGGTGCTCTGTAGGAGGAGAGAAGAGAGGTGAGGTAAGAGGGGCCGAGGTGATCGAGAGCCTTGAAGCCGAGGGTGAGAAGTTTCTGCCTGATGCTCGGATTGATTGATAGCCACTGGAGATTTTTGAGGAGGGGAGTAACATGCCCAGAGCGTTTCTGGACAAAGACAATCTGGGCAGCAGCATGAAGTATGGATTGAAGTGGAGAGAGACATGAAGATGGGAGATCAGAGAGAAGGCTGATGAAGTAGTCCAGACGGGATAGGATGAGAGCTTGAACGAGCAGGGTAGCGGTTTGGATGGAGAGGAAAGGGCGGATCTTGGCAATGTTGCGGAGCTGAGACCGGCAGGTTTTGGTGACGGCTTGGATGTGAGGGGTGAATGAGAGAGCGGAGTCGAGGATGACACCATGGTTGCGGGCTTGTGAGACGGGAAGGATGGTAGTGCCGTCAACAGAGATGGGAAAGTCGGGGAGAGGACAAGGTTTGGGAGGGAAGACAAGGAGTTCAGTCTTCGACATGTTGAGCTTTAGGTGGCGGGCAGACATCCAGATGGAGATGTCCTGAAGGCAGGAGGAGATGCGAGCCTGGAGAGAGGGGGAGAGAGCAGGGGCAGAGATGTAGCTCTGGGTGTCATCAGCGTAGAGATGATAGTTGAAGCCGTGGAGGTGAATGAGGTCACCAAGGGAGTGAGTTTAGATCGAGACCAGAAGGGGACCAAGCCCTGAACCTTGGGGAACCCCCACAGTATGAGGATGGGAGGGGGGGGAGGAGCCTGCAAGAGACTGAGAATGAACGACCGGAGAGATAAGAGGAGAACCAGGAGAGGACGGTGTCTGTGAAGCCAAGGTCGGATAGCGTGTTGAGGAGAAGGGGGTGGTCCACAGTGTCGAAGGCAGCTGAGAGGTCGAGGAGGATTAGGATACAGTATGAGCCGTTGGATTTGTCAAGCAGGAAGTCATTGGTGACCTTTGAGAGGGCAGTTTCCGTGGAATGAAGAGGACGGAAGCCAGACTGGAGGAGGTCGAGGAGAGAGTTGGTGTTGAGGAATTCTAGGCAACGCGTGTAGACAATTCGTTCAAGGAGTTTGGAAAGGAATGGTAGGAGGGATATGGGGAGATAACTAGAAGGTGAGGTGGGGTCAAGAGAGGGTTTTTTTTTAGGATGAGAGAGACACGGGCATGTTTGAAGGCAGAGGGGAAGGAACCAGCGGAGAGTGAGCGGTTGAAGATGGAAGTTAAGGAGGGGAGAAGGGATGGAGCGAGAGATTTCATAAGATGAGAGGGAATGGGGTCAGTAACACAGGTGGCCGGAGTAGCACTTGACAGAAGGGAGGAGAGCTCCTCTGAGGATACTGCTGGGAAGGATGGGAGAGTAGCAGAGAGTGTTGAGAGCCGGGGTGTTTGAGAAAGGGCGTGTTTTATTACACATACTTGCATTTGAATATGCTCGTTCCAACCTGTCAAATGCAGACTGTCTTGTCCCTCCTGAAGGAACTCCCCCATGAGCGTACTCAATACTCCCTGCCCTATCTGTAGGGCTCCTATGTAGTCGAGCCCTGTCACCGACCCAAGCCAATCAGGCCTTGTCGCCAAGTGAGGAAGAGTGCCTTGGCAGTTGATGGGACAAAGAATTCTGGGAGTTGGAGTATGATTCTCGTTCTAGACAGCGTTCACCTCCGCCTACTGAACTACAACTCGCTCCCACGGCTTCAGCTATCATCTCTACGCTGATGACACCCAGATCTACATCTCCGCCCCTGCTCTCTCCCCCTCTCTCCAGGCTCGCACCTCCTCCTGCCTTCAGGACATCTCCCTCTGGATGTCTGCCCGCCACCTAAAACTCAACATGTCCAAGACTGAACACCTTGTCTTCCCTCCCAAACCTTGTCCTCTCCCCGACTTTCCCATCTCTGTTGACGGCACTACCATCCTTCCCGTCTCACAAGCCCGCAACCTTGGTGTCATCCTCGACTCCGCTCTCTCATTCACCCCTCACATCCAAGCTGTCACCAAAACCTGCCGGTCTCAGCTCCACAACATTGCCAAGATCCGCCCTTTCCTCTCCATCCAAACCGCTACCCTGCTCATTCAAGCTCTCATCCTATCCCGTCTGGACTACTGCATCAGCCTTCTCTCTGATCTCCCATCCTCGTGTCTCTCCCCACTTCAATCCATACTTCATGCTGCTGCCCGGATTGTCTTTGTCCAGAAACGCTCTGGGCATGTTACTCCCCTCCTCAAAAATCTCCAGTGTCTACCAATCAATCTGAGCATCAGGCAGAAGCTCCTCACCCTCGACTTCAAGGCTCTCCACCACCTCTCCCCCTCCTACCTTACCTCCCTTCTCTCCTTGTACAGCCCACCCCGCACCCTCCGCTCCTCCGCCGCTAATCTCCTCACCGTGCCTCGTTCTTGCCTGTCCCGCCATCAACCCCCGGCCCACGTCATCCCCCGGGCCTGGAATGCCCTCCCTCTGCCCATCCGCCAATCTAGCTCTCTTCTTCCCTTCAAGGCCCTACTGAGAGCTCACCTCCTCCAGGAGGCCTTTCCAAACTGAGCCCCTTCCTTCCTCTCCCCCTCGTCCCCCTCTTTATCTCCCCCATCTTTCCTCCTTCCCTTCCCCACAGCACCTGTTTATATGCATATAGGTTTGTACATATTTATTACTCTATTTATTTATCTTGTGCATATCTATTCTATTTATTTTATTTTGTTAGTATGTTTGGTTTTGTTCTCTGTCTCCCCCTTCTAGACTGTGAGCCCTCTGTTGGGTAGGGACTCTCTCTATGTGTTGCCGACTTGTACTTCCCAAGCGCTTAGTATAGTGCTCTGCACACAGTAAGCGCTCAGTCAATACGATTGATTGATTGATTGATTGATTACAACTCCCATCATGCCCCGTGGGGGGACCGCGGCCATTTTTCAGAGAGCAGAAAGCACAGGAAGTAGATATTCAGGACGTATTCCCATTTATATTGCTAGTAATTACGATATTAATTACATACCTGTTATCATTCCCCGTGAGGTGTCACATAGAGAACAAGGAGACCACAGCCTCCCTTAGAATCAGGCTTCTTTAATGCAATTCGCACCTGGGAAAGTTTACAACACGACCAAGTGTTAAGGCACTGAGCAGATCTACATGCAGTGTTTGGAAATCTTACAAGAGTTTGGTTATAAAACATCATTGCTTTTGAATGAGCCCTCTCCGAGCTTTCATATGCAGATGACTTTGTCTCACAAAGGTGCTCCCATAAGAGAGAATCCTCACTGGTCCCAGCCCTAACCGTAAGGCTCCCATGTTGTCTAGCCCAATCACCGATACAAGCCAATCAGGCCTTATCGCGAGGTGAGGATGAGTGACTTGGCGGTTGATGGGACTAGGAATTCTGGTAGTTGTAGTGTGATGGCCGTTCTAGACTGCGTTCAACCCCCCTACAGAACTAGCACTCATGTCATGCCCCTCGGCGGGGCTCGCCGCCATGTCTGGCCCTGTTTTGAGGAGAATGGGTGTGGCATGGTGGCTCGGGGCACAAGGACTTCTGGGATTTGTAGTGTGAGGCTCGTTCTAGACAGCGGTGATCTCCGAATACCGAACTACCATCAACGTCATGCCCCTTGGAGGGGCCCGCAGACATGTCAGGCCCAGTCACGAAGAGTGAGAGAGTGCGTGGCAGCTTAAGGCACAAAGATATTTGGGAGTTGTACTGTAATGCTAGTTCTAGAAAGCGTTCACAACGGCCTACCGAACTATAACATTGTCATGCCCCGCGGGGGGGAAATAACCATTTTGTGGAGTGCGGAAAGCTCATGAAGCAGATGTTCAGGGTGTATTTCCATTCATTTTGATAATAATTATGGTATTTGTTAAGTACCTGTTAGCACTTCCCGTGAGGTGTCACAATAAGAACAAGGAGACCCCAACCTCGCTCAGAATCAGACTTCTTTAATCCCATTCCCTCCCAGGAGAGTATATCACACAAAGAAGCGTCAAGAAACTTGAGCGGCTCCACATACTCTGTTCGAGCATCTTACTCGAGATGGGTTATAACACATCACTACATTTGAATGAGCCAACTCCGAGTTGTTAAATGCAGATGACGTTGTCTCTGTCAAAGGTGCTGTCACAAGAGCGAACCCTCATCGTTCCCCTCCCTATCCGTAGTGTTCCTATGAAGTCTAGCCAAGTCACCGACCCAACACAGTCTGGCCCTGTCGTGAAGTGAGGATGAGTGGCTTAGTGGCTGATGGGGCAAAGACTTCTGGGAGTTGTTGTATGATGCTCATTCTTGACCTTCGCCTAGCGAACTACCACTCCAGTCATGCCCCTCGGCGGGGCCCTCCGCCATGTCAAGCCTTTTCGGAAGGAGAGGGAGTGTGTCAAGGCGGGTCGGGGCAAGAAGACTTCTGGAATTTGTAGTGTGATGCTAGGTCTAGACAGCATTCACCTCTGCCTACAGAACAATGCAGATGGCCTTATCTATCCCAAAGATGCTCCCACAAGAGCGAAACTTCATTATCTCCTGCCCCATCTGTAGGGTTTGTACATAGTCGAGACCAGTCACCGACACATGTCAATCAGGCCCTTTCGCGAGGTGACGTTGAGTGGCTTAGCGACTGATGGGACAAAGACTTCTGAGAGTTGTAGTGACAGCGTTCACCTCCGCTTACCGAACTACCACTTCCATCATATCCCGCGGAGGAGACCGAGGACAAGTCATCCCCAGTCACGAGGTGAGGGATAGGGCATGGCAGCTCTGGGCACAGAGGCATCTGGGATTTGTAGTGTGATGCTTGTTCTAGACAGAGTTCAAATCCGCCTACATAAGTACAAATCCCGCCAAGCCCCGCTGTGGGGCCCGCCGGTATATCTCACCCTGTCGCGAAGGTAAGGAGAGTGGTCTGGCCGCTCGGGGCACACAGACTTCTGGGATTTGTAGTGTGATGCTGGTTCTCGACAGCGCCATGCCCCTCGGCCAAGGCCATTTTGCAGAGCGCGGAAGCAACAGGAAACAGATGTTTAGGTTGTACTCACATTCATATGGATAGTAATTATGGCATTGGTTAAGTACCTGTTACCAGTCCCCGTGAGGTGTCACATTGAGAACAAGGAGTCCCCGCTCTCGCTCAGAATCAGACTTCTTTAATCCCATTCCCTTCCGGGAGAGTATACCACACAAACAAGCGTCAAGGCACTGAACGGCTCAACATATTGTGTTCGGGAATTTTACCCAATCTGTCTGGCGGCTGTGAGGAGGGAGGGCATTCCAGGCCAGAGGAAGGGTGAGGGCTAGGGATCGACGGCGGGACAGCCGAGAATGAGACACAGTGAAGAGGTTAGCGGCAGAAGAGCAGGATGTGCGGGCTGGGCCGTTGCGACTCGGAGCACAAAGCCTTTTGGGAGCCGTAGTCTGACATTCGCTCTGGATAGCGGTCGCCTCGGCCGACTGAACTACCTCTCCCGTCATGCCTCGCGGTGGGGGTGGCTGGCGGCTGTGGAGAGGAGCATAGAAAGCGGTTTTTCAGGCCGTTTCCCATTCCTAATTCTAGTCATCATGGCGTTTGTTACATCCTCGCCACCACTCCTGGTGAGGTATTGTGTAAGGAACAAAGAGCTCCTCATTTCACCCCCAGCTCGCTCCCAGAGCGGCACTTTTAATCCTACTCCCTCTCGCCGTGGGTTTAGATCATATCTGCGCTATCAGTCCACGCACCGAGCGGGTCCGGATCCATGGACTGAGTGCGGGTGGCTTTCACAGGCGGGGTATTCACACATCTCTTCCTTTTCCTAAACCCGCTCCGAGATGACCCAGGCAGCTCCCCTTGGCCCTCTCGAAGATGATGATGATTGTTATTATCATTATTATTATATATTATATAAAAGTAATTAATAATTAATATAAATTTATTAAAAATTACATAAAATTATATTCTGTATTATTATATATGATAATATAATAATAATAATAGTATTTCTTAAACGCTTACTATGTGCTAAGCACTGTTCTAAGCGCTGGGGTAGAGGTAAATTAATGGGCTTGTCCCACGTGGGGCTCACCGTCTTAATCCCCCTTTTGACAGATGAGGTAACTGAGGCGCAGAGAAGTGAAGTAACTTGCCCAAATGGCGGAGCTGGGATTAGAACCCACGACCTGTGACTCCCAATCCCTTGCTCTTTCCACTAAGCCATGCTGCTCCCACAGGAGTGAACCTTCATTAGTCGTCGCGCTGTGCATCGGGTTCCGTGTTTTCTCCTTGCTGGTGGAGCATGAAGGTGGCATCCCTATTTGTTCAATGGTCCCCGTTCATCACTCTTGTTCCCTCCTCCAACGGTCCGTTGGTCTCCACCTCGTGCCTCTACCCGCCCTCTTAGAGTCATGTGCCCTGACGGGGAGTGGAGAATAGGCACCACCAAAATACCGAGGCGCTGGGGAAATGCGGGGCACTATAGCCCATCCTTAGCTGAGATAGGGTGGATGTTGGAGGTGTCATGAAGCGGCAGTGGATTCAGGAGCCGCTGCGGGCTGAAGTCTGGGGTTGGTGTTGAGCCTCGGGTCGCTCTGTGATGCCCTTGGTTTTAGCCTCAGTGTATGTGTGTGTGTGTGTGTGTGAGAGAGAGAGAGAGAGAGAGAGAGAGAGAGAGAGAGAGAGAGAAAGAGACAGAGACAGAAACAGAGACAGAGACAGACATAGAGAAGGGGGAGCCGGTTCTGAAGTACAGACAAGGTAGTCACTTTGGATAGAATTCCTGTCCCACCTGGGGCTCATAGTCTGAAGACACTGGATTGTGAGGCAGGGGGCGATTCCAACGATGTTGTGAGGGTAGAACCGACAGGAATAGACAATAGACTGGCTACGTGGGTTGAATGAGCACGACGGGTGGAGGTTAATGGCAAGATTCCAGGTATACGACACAGGGGGAGGGTGGCGGGATTACTGGCAGTGGGGAAGAGAGGGTTTGGGTGGGTTGTCAAAATGTTGAATTTGAATTTAGGAGGGACAGGTGAGTGGAGATGAGCTGAAGGCAGGAGTAAATATGAGTCTGGGGATATGGAGAGAAGTCGGAGCAGGAGTGGTCAATGCGGGAGACATCCACGCAGAGTTGGGTGTTGAGATGGTAGCACCCCGTTGTCGATAATCTTATCCTCCCCTCCAATGTTACATATGGTTGAGGGGTGTGGGAAGAGTGCCCTATCTGTGAATCCACCCTCTCCCTCCCCCTGAGCAACCCACAGGAAGACCACGGAACTGCTACACTGTAAGGTTGTGGAACAGGAACTGTCCCAATCAGATAGACATCCTGGGAACACGGGGAGGGCTAACGGCTATGAGGGGGCTTTGCACACAAAAGCATGATAGGTAGGGTAAAGAAGAGGCATTGCTGCAATCACTTACTGTAGGCGTTTAGACCGAGCCCTGCAGAGCCAGCTCTGCTGATTAGGACTGGGACCCCCTCCTTCGCTTGCTTGCTGCGCTACAGCTATGTGAGTACACTTAATAAAGAGGCAGAACTGATCTCTCAGGCTCGATGTCTGGTCTTTGGCTCGTCGTCGCCCAATCTAAAGAACCTGATGCCGCCCTCTGATTGGTGAACCCAGCTGACTTGGGAGCATCGTTCCACCATTGGCGTAATAATAATAATGATGATGGCATTTATTAAGCGCTTACTATGTGCAAAGCACTGTTCTAAGCGCTAGGGAGGTTACAAAGTGATCAGGTTGTCCGACTGGGGGCTCACAGGCTTCATTCTCATTTTACAGATGAGGGAACTGAGGCACAGAGTAGTTCAGTGACTTGCCCAAAGTCACACAGTTGACAGTTGGCGGAGCTGGGATTTGAACCAATGACCTCAGACTCCAAAGCCATGCTCTTTCCACTGAGCCACGCTGCTTCTTAGGTGGCGACGCCCCGAAACCCAGACCTTGGTAAAAAGGATGCAGGATTCCCGGGATCTCAGATCCCGGGATGTAACTCGGTTATGTGGACGGGTGTAGCTGAAGTGCTTGATATAGTTGCCCCACAACCCCCACTCCCCGGGAATGGGGTGCTGTAGTGGAGACCCCGAAGGGCATAGAGGACGCACTATGAGCCCTGGACATCCATAAGGTGTCGAAAACAGAGAGGAGAGCCGTAGCGAACGAAGGAGGGCTGGTTCTGGAGGCATGCCGACACGTGCTGAATATGCAGTTGGAAAGTGAAAGTAAGGCCCGCGAGGCCGAAAAGGAGGTTGGCGAGAACAAGGAGTCGAAAGAGCTTTATGCGGGGCTCCTACAAATGGCAAATACGACCGCCGAAGAAGCAGTCGAGAAGGGGGTAGCCTTGGAGGGGCTGATTGCAAAGCCTAGCAGGATTCGAGGGGTGGCCCCGACAAAACCATCGCTCCTGAAGGAGCAATACAGAAGGTCTCCCTATCACAAATGTGTGAGATTTAATAGCGTCCGGGACCAAACGAGAAAAGAAAGACAAGCAACCAAACACCGTTCTCTTCGCCCTGTGGAAACAAATTACCCAAAGATCGAAAGTACACCACAGGGGAAGGACGACCCACAACTAAAGCGCTCGAAGACGTCAACGGGTGCAAAAAGGGGGCCCGTTCACTCAGCCCCGGATGGTGCCTTCTGCACCGCTGTTCCCGCACCTGAGGGAATGGAGAGAGCAGCCATAGGGAAGTGGCCAAGTCACCTCCCTTAAGGTCAGGTCAGTAGGAGGGGATCAGAGGCCATGCGTTACTCTGACCATTTACTGGGGTCGCTGGAATATTCAGTCCATCCTCGTCCTGGTAGACACCGGTGCAGAAGTCACCCCTTTACACGGGAACCCCAGCAAATTCATGGGACCCCGTATGTGGATAGAAGGGTTTAGGGTCTCATGGTTTGCTGTGCAGCACCTCCATAGTGAGAACCACCCTCCGATTGGGTATGGTCCAGGTGGCCCCCGCTACCTGTCAGGTAGTCATCACGGCGTTACCCAAGCATATATTGGGAGTGGCGAAATTTGAGGACCCGGGACCTCCTCCCTCGATTCCCTCGGTACCAGTTTACGAGAACTGGCCTCTGGAGAAGGGGGAGGGGGCTCCACCAACTGGCACATGGTAACTGATGGGTCAGCCAAAGGGAACCCGGGTACGTGGGCTGCAGTTGCAGTCCACCCCCAACGGATACCATCCTCTGGGAAGAAGGGGTCCGTCAGTCCAGCCAGTGAGCTGAACTCAGGGCGGTAGTGATGCTACTATCCACGCACCAGATGTAGACGCTTTGGCAACCCACTCGTGAGCCGTATACAGCGGCCTAGACACCTGGTTTGGGGTGAGGTATGGGGAAAAGAGATGTGGCATGACATCACTTGAATATTAAGAGCCCGGGAGGCCCACCCCCACCGTGTACCATGTGGCAGCTCATCAGGAGACCCCCGAGAACAAGGACGCAGACGCGCTTGCACACTTGCGGGAGGCACGGCCCACCAATGCCATCCAGGGAGAGCATGAGGCACTAGCTCATAGTGGAGTGGATGCCACGTATCAAACACTTCGGGGATCCGGGGGGGTGGCGGGGGAAGGAATCAGCAGGGAGGTACGCAAATTCTTGCAAGATTATAAACATTGTACACAAAAGAATTCGCGGCCCAGTGGCCACCAAGGCTCCATCCCCCGAGGTATTCAACCGGGGGAGAGATGGCAGATTGACTACATATGGCCCCTGCCCCTAGGCCAGGGAAAGAGATGATAACAATAATGATAATAATGATAATATTGGTATTTGTTAAGTGCTTACTATGTGCCAAGCACTGTTCTAAGCGCTGGGATAGTTACAAGGTTATTAGGTTGCTCTGCTTGGGGCTCAAAGTCTTCATCCCCATTTTACAGATGAGGAAACTGAGGCACAGAGAAGTGAAGTGACTTACTCAAAGTCACACAGCTGACAAATGTTGGAGCTGGGATTAGAACCCATGACCTGTGACTCCCAAGCCCGGGCTCTTTCCACTGAGTCACGCTGCGTCTCCATAAGATGTCAACCAATCAGTTATATTGACTAAGTATTTACTGTGTGCAGAGCACTGTACTTCTGCTCTTGGGAGCGGGCATTATAACATAATTGGTAGACCCGTTCCCTGCTCGCAGAGGACTTACAGGCTAGAGGGGAAGATAGATATTAATATATATTATTAATATATAGATATTAAAAGAAATTACAGCTGGATATCGATATGTGCTTTGGGGTGAGGGAAGGTTGATTGGTAACTCCTTGTGGGCAGAGATCTTGTGCCAAAAAAATCATGGCATTTGCTAAGCGCTTACTATGTGCCAAGAACTGTACTAAGCACAGAGGTGGACACAGGCAAATTGGGATTAGACATAGTCCCAGTTTCATATAGCGTTCAGTCTCAATCCCCATTTTACAAATGAGGGAACTGAGACCCATAAAATAATAATAATACTAATAATAATGATGGTATTTGTTATGTTCCAAGCACTGTTCTAAGCACTCACCGCAGTGGACACTCGTGCGGGAGTGGCACTCACCTACCCGGTGGCAGCAGCCTCGCTGGTTTCTACTATACAAGGACTTCAGGTGATGAGGGGTGGAAACGGCTTGCCGGCCTACACAGATTCGGATCAGGGGACCCACTTTACGGGGCACTAGGTAAAGGAGTGGGCCGCGCAACATGACATTCAGTGGATGTACCAACAGGCATACAACCCCCGCGGAACGGGAATCATAGAGCGAATGAATTTGTAGCTCAAGACAAGGTTTAGGACTTCCGCAGGAAGTATGCACGTGTGGACCACCCTGCTGTATCCTGTAATTATGGCCATCAACGAGGCCCCCCGAAAAAGCGGACTCAGTCCCCTTAAACGCCTTTATGGGATGGACATTAACAATCCCATAGAGGTGACAGGCATCAGGTACAAGGTCTCCTTAGAGTTATGTTTTATTTTGTTGTCTGTCTCTCCCTTCTAGACTGTGAGCCAGTTGTTAGGTTGAGATCGTCTCTATATGTTGCCGACTTGTACTGCCCAAGCGCTTAGTACAGTGCTCTGCACACAGTAAGCGCTCAATAAATACAATTGAATGAATGAATGAAAGAAGAATGAATGAATGAAGAATGAATGAATGAATGAATGAATGAATGAATGAATGAATGAGGCAGCACACGGCGTGGAGCACCATGCAAGGCCTTAGTGTGGGAGAGGAAGATGTGTTGTGGACCTCCGGGATCGGCCTGCGAATACCAGCAGGAATAGTGCCGGCGACAAAAGTCGTACATCCTCAGCTACATAACGAGGTGCGACTGGAATTCCTAGGTGAATGCCAGGACTGGACTCTGGCTCTCACCGCCCCAGGCCCTGTTTGCTTCCGCGCAGGGTCTCCAATACTGACGAGTTGCACCCTTCGGACGACCCTTACCCAGCTAGAAGATGACACCACCACCCCAGCGCCGTTGATCGGTGGGACAAACGTGTGGCGGGACTACACCTAAAGGACTATGGTTGCCTGCTACTATAATCGAAGCAGGAGAATGCACCTCCTCCATTGTGGTAGACGGAGAAGAGGAGACCGGACTGGTGCCAAACCGCACGCTCGCCTATGGGTAAGGACTGAAACATGGCACACGCACCCCCGCGACAATGTCTAGGTTCCGCCACTGTAATCTGGTTCCTCCTGCCCCAACCTGGTCCACTGAAATCACCTGGACATGGCTGCACGACAATGGGATGTGGGAGACTGTGACGGTATTATCTCCACTTTGCAGGTGCCCTGTCACATGCTGGATACCTCTCATGACTGGAGTGTGAACGTCACGATGTCAAAGACAAGTGTCACCAATATCATCGCGGTGGGCACCACACTGTGGCAAATCACCAATGACATGGGTAAGAAAACGGCCTGGCTGTGACACAACCCAATAACCGAGAAACCAGCCGGATATGAGGATGAGGAAGCATTATAAGCACCCATTACGCTGCCTGGGAGATGCACCTCCCGGATCACCCCTCCATTGTCCAAGTATGGTTATTGGCTGAACGCCCCCGCCCCGGGCTGGGAAAACGCGATAGATTGCTCCTGGAACTCTGGCATGTCCCTGCTGGTTGTCGAGGTAATACCAGAAAATATGCACAATAGATACCCAGGGACCAGGGCCGCATACCTATGGGAAGTCACCCTGGAAGGTGCTCGCCTGTTCACCCACACTCGATGGACCACTGAGGCAATCTCCTGGTCGTTGGAACCGTGGTGGATAGATACCCATCACCCCAGCTGCTCCACTGCCCTGGCCCAGCTCCGGCCACAATGGGACCTGGTGGTTAGGGAAACGGATGCTGGCAAGGGCCCCCAGACGACAGAAGAGCGATATCACTGGGTGGGTCGGCCGTTCACTGGGGGTATGGAACCAAGTGGACATCTAAGACCTATGGGATGCCCGAGACTGAGACCTCCAATACAAAAGCCAGATCCAGCAGCTAATTAGTACTGGAATGTTGCAGGACGCTGGAGGGTGGCAAAGAATGGTAGTGTCAGCTGAAGCTCTGAAAACGTGCGTGGCTATCGTCACAGTTGAGCTGGCTTAGGCCTGAAACGTTACCTGGTCTGATGTCTGAATCCAGACTCAGGACTGCTACCATATCTCACTACCCTAATGGAAGAAGCAAGCCGAGCACAGTGGCCCCCTAGCCTGACTCGCTTGTATCCAGACTCTGTTGTATGGCCGGCCATTCAGGTACTATATGTCGCGTGTACCATCCATTACTGTAAACTGAGGGTATGTCACCCGATGGGCAACCCGCCCCTGCGAGCAACAGCCCTTGTAAGATTAGGGATAGTGCAGGATGGCAAGTGGGTGGTCCCTCTGGGAGAGAGGTGGGGATGGTGGAAGGGGTCCCGGAATCAATGGGAGCCCTTCTCCCCTTCTGGTTGTACCCAACTAAAGAGGAATTGGTTCTGCTCACATGACCCCAGGGTGCGTGATAGCATACAGGACAATTGGCCGATTTCCATCTCCAGGGTGGAAGAGGGAGCCTACTGGTATTTAGGTAATGCGAAATTCTGTTCGGCATGCGAACATATAAACATAAAGATGCTCACCTTTAATTATAACGTTAGTGCTTCCTGTGCTAATTTAATGCTTGTTTGTAGTAATATGTCTT
Source organism: Tachyglossus aculeatus (assembly GCF_015852505.1). Classification (NCBI taxonomy): domain Eukaryota; kingdom Metazoa; phylum Chordata; class Mammalia; order Monotremata; family Tachyglossidae; genus Tachyglossus; species Tachyglossus aculeatus. The sequence goes on along the minus strand of NC_052089.1, from coordinate 4,266,324 downwards.
TAGTAGGTTTACACATTGGTAATCTCACCGACCTCTCTGGGTGGGAGCGGCATGAACACCACACTATCCTCTGGGACGTTCCATCGGATCTATTGGACTCAGTAGCTTGACCGGAGCAGGTGGAGGAGGCCACAAAAGTGATACAACAAGCCCTGGCAGACTCACAGCAAGATTGGAAATGCACCGCTCTCCACCTAACCAAAGCCAGACTGCAGCTATGGACACTGAAACAAAAGATGGTGACAGACTGCCGGTGGTTCTCATGGCTTTGGGGGTGCGGGAGTGTAGGAATGGGACATTGGTCCCAGTAGATCGTGCTAGAGTGCATCGTGCTGTGTGCAGCTTTGGTGTTAGGATGCTGATGCTTGCGCAAGCCCTCCATCAAGACTACTGTGGTCCCCAGCTCCAGGATGCTCTAGGTGTATGTATGGGGCGAAGGGGTGGAGCGGCCCTCCTCCCTCCCATTATCCTACTCCCTTCCCCACCCCACAGCACTTGTGTATATTTATTACTCTATTTTATTGATGTTTACATAGCTATAATTCTATTCACTCTGATGCTACTGACACCTGTCTACTTGGGTTTTTGTGTTGTCTGTCTCCCCCTTTTTGGACTGTGAGCTCGTTGTTGGGTAGGAACCGTCTGGATATGTTGTCGATTTGTACTTCCCAAGCGCTTAGTACAGTATTCTGCACAGGGTAAGCGCTCAATAAATATGAATGAATGAATGAATGAATGGGAAGAGTGCCCTAGCTGTGAATTCATCCCCTCCCTCCGCCTGAGCAAGTACACTGTTGCAGAACAGTATAGACAGAACAGGGTAGACAGTCAGACGGTTGAAGAACAGGATAGACAGTCAGATAGACATCCTGGGAACACGTGGGGCTGGGGGGGCTAACGGGAATAAGGGGGCTTCACACACAAACCCTTGATAAGTAGGGTATATAAGAGGCATTGCTGCAATCTTCAGTTGTAGGCGTTTAGACCAAGTTCTGAATAGCCTGCCCTGCTGATAGGGACTGGGACCCCCCTCCTTCGGTTGCTTATTGCTACAGCTATGTGAGTGCACCCAATAAAGAGGCAGAACTGAACTCTGGTTCTGTGTCTGGTCTTTGGCTCATCATCACCCAATATAAAAAACCTGAAGCAGCCCTCTGGTTGGAGACCTCAGCTAATTGCGGGGGCATCCCCCCTCAGGGGTTGTCCCAAGGTGACCCGGGGTTACCGGCCACCTCAAGGTCAAATGCTATCCCATCACCACCTGAGCCAGCAGGCGGAACTCGGAAGTGAGGGTGGGATACCGCCCCCAGAACAAGATCTGCTAGATTGACAGCCCAGACCGGGAATACAGAAGGTGTCCCTCGCCCCTGTACCAATCAAATTAGGTATGGAGGAGGGGGGAGGGAAGAAATTGGAATAACTGAGGCCAGAAGCTGGAATGGCCTAGGGGCACAAGTGACAAATACCTCTTGCCTCTGACCTTCGGGGGCAGAACACCGAGACATGCAGCAGCAAGAGGAGCAGCCTCTGCAGTAGCAGCAGTAGCGGCGGCCCACCTGTATTTCTCTGCCCAGAAGGCCAGATGCACGCTCTGCAACCAGAACCAACACATTGAAGCAAGGGCCGCGGGACGGGTGAGTGTCTCGTGGGTGGGACCCAGGTGCCCCGCTGCTGATGCGGATCATGATACCTCCCATGTAGGGAGAGCACATGGTGAGAGCTAGCCTCCCATCACGTGCGCGGGTAATGTAATGAATTCCTCCCATGTGGGAAAGTAAGTGGATTTTTCCCAAGTAGGAAGTGCACATGGATAAGAGTTAACCGCCTCACCCACGCGCGATTAACATATGGTTGTATTCCTCCAGTTACAGAAGCTCGAATATTGCTGATTGATTGCATTCCTCCCGAAAAGGAAGCTCAATCCGTTGCGCCTAAACAACTAAATAATTCAATTCGCCACGCGGAATAAATTTTATATAAAACTCATGCTTTCTGTCCCCGGCCTCTCTCTCTCTCTCGCCTTGCCCATTACTGAATGAACCCTTCCACGGACGACAGGTGACAGAGGGCTATTGAGGAAACTGCTCAAATTGCCTATAAATTAGGGTTAGGTTTAGCCTTATGGTTAGGGTCAGAGTTAGGTTTGCTGCTAGGGCTTGAGTTGGGTTTATGGATAGGGTTGGGAATAGGGCTGCAGCCAGGACTAGGCCTAGGGGTAGGTTTAGGGTAAAATCGAGGGTTTGGGTTAGGACTACGGTTGTGATTAGCGTTACATCTGGGAACGAGGGGCAGGCCTAGGGACTGGGTTATCGTTAGGATTAGCTTTAGGGTTAGGGTGAGGTCTCCAGCTAGGCTGAAGGTTAGGGTAATGATTAGGGCTATGGTTAGGGTCAGGATTCGAGTTGGGATTAGGTTTAGGTTTAGGGTTAGGGTTCATGATTTGTTTAAAGCAAGGCCTGGGGCGATGGCTAGGGTTAGGCCTAGGACTAGGTGAGCATTAGGGTTAGAGATGGGATTAGGGTGGGGTTTAGGGATAGAGTTAAGGTTAAGGAAAGAGTTAGGTTGGAGCCAGCTGGAAGCGCCTGGGTGGGGTCTTTTTAGAGGGCAGTACACTTAGGTCTTGAGGGACCTATTTCTATTTGTTCTGACGACCTTGACACCTGTCTCCATGTTTTGTTTGGTTCTCTGTCTCGCCCTACTAGACTGTGAGCCCATTGATGGGTAGGGACCGTCTCTATCTGTTGCCGACTTGTACTTCCCAAACTCTTAGTACAGTGCTCTGCACATAGTAAGTGCTCAATAAATACGATTGAATGAATGAAAGGACTAGATCTTGGTCTAGGCTTAGGGTAGGGTTAGAGCTTGGGCTTCGCTAAGGGATAAGGGTGAAAGTTTAATAGAGTGTTAGGATTGGGGCTAGGGTTAGCATTAAAGTCAGAGCTAGGATTTGGGTTGGGGTTAGGGCTCGGCATAGTGGATAGAGCACAAGCCTGGGAGTCAGAAGGCCCTGGGTTCTGATTCTGGCTCTGCCACATATCTGCTGTGTGATCTGGGGCAAGTCACTACACTTCTCTGGTCCTCAGTTACCTCATCTTTAAAGTGGGCAGTGAGTCTGTGAGCCCCACTTGGAATAGGGACTGTGTCCAACCCGATTGGCTTGTATCCATCCCAGCGCTTAGTACAATGCCTTTACGCATAGCCATGCACTCAACAAATACTAGAATTCTAATGATCAGGGCTAGGCCTAGGGTTCTGCCAGGGCAAAGGTTAAGCTTCGGGTTCAGGTCTGGGTCCGGCTTTGGATTTGGGTCATGCTTAGGCCTAGGGCTAGATTTAGGTTCACGTTGGTTCTCGAATTATGATTGGGGTTAGGATTACGGTTACGGTTAAGGTGAGGGCTAGGGTTAGAGTTTCTGTGAAACTTAACATTAGGTTGAGGGTTATGGCTAGGTTTAGGATTAGCACAATTTGTTGCCCGGGGAGAGTTTAAGGGTGAATGGCATTTTCAGAGTTGTCAGGGTCCACCGACAAGGGCTGCCCCAAACACGCGTCCCCTATCCCAGAGATTTAAGATATGGGTGAGGGCTCGAGTGAAACTGGGTTAGATTTAGGATTCGAGGTAGAGTTAGGGTTATTGTGAGTTGGAGGGTTTGGGCTTGGTTTAAGGCTCATGACAGGGTCACGTTCAGGATTAGGGTTCTAGTTAGGGTTAGTGTCAAGGTCAAGATTAGACATAGGGTGAGAGCTAGGCCAAGGGATAAGGTTAGGGTTATGCAAAGCGTATGTTTAGTGTTAATTTGAGCATTAGAAATAAGGCTAGACCTAGGGTAAGGATAAAGATTAGGGCTAGGGTTGGGTGGAGGGTTAGGGTTAGCGTTAGGGTTAGGGCTAAGAATGGGGCTAGAGATAGGGTCAGGCTTCAGGCTCAGTTAGGGCTAGGGTTACTGTTAGGGTTTAGTGTTAGGGTTAGGGTAGGGTTAGGGTAGGGTTTGGGGTTAGGTTTAGACTTAGGTTTAGGTTCAATGTAGGTCTAGGGTTAGGGTTATATATTTGATTAAGTTTGTAGCTTATGGTTAGGGCTCAGGCTAGTCCTAGGGCTAGGGTTAGGAAGAGTGGTAGGGCTAGGGCTCGGTTTCAGGTTAGGTTTAGAGTTTGGGTTTGGGTTTGAGTCAGGATTAGCATGGGGGTTAGTTTTAGAGAAAGGATTTCGTTAGGGTTAGGGTTAAATTTATGGTTAGAATTAGGTTTAGGGCTAGTGTTCGGGCAAGGCCTAGGGTCAGAGTTAGGGCTGGGACTGGAGAAGATTTAGAAAATGGGAGATGGCTAGTGATAGGGGTAGGGTTAGTCTTAGGTTTAGAGTTAGGGTTACAAATATGGTAAGGGTTAGGGTCAGGGTAGGCCTTGGTAAAAATTGAGCACAAGAGCTAGGGCTAGAGCAAGATTTAGGATTAGGGTTATGGTGAGGGACAGAGCTAGGTCTATGTGTAGGGTTCCAGATAGCGTCGGGGCTAGGCCTACGCCTAGTACTAGGGTTAGTCTAAAGGTTAGGGGTAAGGGCTAGGGTTAGGTTTAGGGTTAGTGTAAGGCCTAGGGCTATTTTTAGGGTTAAGGATAGGGCTAATGCTAGACGTAGGGCTAGTGTTAGGGTTATGTTGGGCACTAGGGTTAGGGTTATGCTGGGCATAGGGTTAGGGTTAGGATTTGGTTTACGGTTAAAATTAGATTTAGGGTTAGTATTAGGATTAGGTTCAGGGTACGGGTTAGGGCTAGGACTAGCGATACACCTAGGGTTAGGGTTAGAGTTGATGCCAGAGTTAGGATTTGACCTAGAGTTATTGTTAGAGCTACTGCTAGGCCTGGGGCCAGTGTTAGTGTTTGTGCGAGGGCTAGGCTAAGGTAAAGGTTTAGGGTTAGGGATAATGTTAGAGTAAGGGTTTGTTTAGGTTTGGGTTGTGGCTAGCCTTAGAGCTACGTCTATGGTAGGGTGAGGGATGGGGGTCCGGTCATGGCTAGGACTAGGGTCAGGGTCAGGGTTAGGGTTAGGATTATCGTCTAGGTTGGGTTTAGATTTACATTTACATTTAGTGTCAGAGTTAAGTTTAGGATTATGGTCTCAGTTGGGGTTAAGTTTAGGTATACCTTTATGGTTAAGGTTAGGATTAGGGCTAAGTTTAGGTTCAGGGCCAGGGCTAGGGCTACAGATAGAATCAGGCCTAGGGTGAGGGTTATGTTTAAGTGTAGGGTTAGAGCAAGGGCTAGGTTTAGCGTTATGGATAGCATTAGGGTTAAGGTGCCGGTTCCTATTCTGGTTATGGTCGGTCCGTGGGCTGGGTTAGAGTTAAGCCTAGGGTTAGGGTTAGGGTTTGCGCTAGGGTTAAGGCTAGGCCAAGGGTTGGGAAGAAGCATTGCTGCTTAGTGGCAAAAGAACGGGCAAGGGAGTCACCAGTTTAGGGGTCTAATCCCAGCTCTGCCTCTTACCAGCTGTCTGACTTTGGGTATGTAACAGTTTATCTGCGCCTCAGTCACCTTATCTGTGTGATCCCCACTTGGGACAACTCCATTATCTTTTATCTACCACAGGGCTTGGGACAGTGCTTGGCATATAGTAACAATAGTAATAATAATGGCATTTGTTACACACTTACTATGTGCAAGCACTGTTCTGCGCGCTGGGGGGGGGGGATACAAGGTGATCAGGTTGTCCCACATGGGGCTCACAGTCTTAATCCCCATTTTATAGTTGAGGTAACTGAGGCTTAGAGAAGTTGTGACTTGCATAACGTCACACAGCAGACATGTGGCAGAAGCGGGATTAGAACCTATGAGGCTGCGACTCCCAAGCCCGTGCTCTTTCCACTAAGCCACTCTGCTGCTTCATATAGTAAGCGCTTAACACACATCATCATCATTAATATTATCATTATTACCTTCGGGAGGGCCAAGGGGAGCTGCCTGTGTCAGCTTGGAGCGGGCTTAGGAAAATTAAGGGGTGTGTTCAAACCCCGACGGTGGAAGCTGTCCACACTCAGTCCATGGACTCAGACCCGCTCGGTGCCCGGACCGATAGAACATTTATGTGCAGAGCTCAAGGCGGGAGGGAGTAAGATTGAAAGTGCCGCACTGGAAGCGAGTTGGGGGGCAAGAAGGGGGGCTCTTTGTTCCCTATGCTGCACCTCACCTGGAGTGGTGGCGAGAACGTAACAAACGCCATGATGACTAGAATTAGAAATGGGAAACGGCCTGAAAAACCGCCTTCTGTGCTCCTCTCCAAGGCCGCCAGCCACCACGCAGTGCACGATGAGAGAGGTAGTTCAGTCGGCTAAGGCGACCGCTCTCCAGACCGAGGTCAGACTATGGCTCCCAGAAGTCTTTGTGCTCCGAGCCGCAACTGCCTCCCCTCCCCCACTCCTCCGGGACCCTATATGATTGGCGGGTTCGGTGTTTGGGCTGGGGACGTCAGTCTCCACATTATTGCGGGGATGGGGTTCAGCGATTACTCGACCTATCGCTGGTGCAGGCACCCTAAGATCAGAGCAGAGGCAGCCTGCCTCCCACAAGGGGCTCCCACACTGAGGAAGAAGGAGAACGGGTAGTTCAGTCCCAATTTTCACAAATGAGGAACTGAGGCCCAGAGAAGCCAAAGAGTCGTTGCCCAAGGGCACACAGCATGAAAGTGGTGGAGTTGGGACTAAGACATAGGTCGCCCAACTCTCAGCCATTTGCACTTTCCCCTGGTTCCGTTGCTTCTTGAGGGTTGTGCGGGATAGTTGGGCCGGCGGCGGGGCCGTGGGAATCCAGAGGAGTCGGCCATAGCCAGAGTGATTAGAGCAGCTGCCTTCTGGTGGCAAAGCCACGGTTTGATGTCAGCGCTCAACTGATGCTTCAGTACCTTAGGGCTTCGTTATCCTCTATGACCTTCTTCTATCCTGATTATACTTTTTGTCTCTCCTCCAATCTAGATTGGAAGTTTCTTGGGTACTATATCTCGCCGCACTTCAAATTAGAAATGTCCAAAACAGAAAACTCCTTCACTCACCTTGCAAATCCTGTCTAGGCACCTGTTTTTTTTCCTTTTTCCTGGAATTCGTTAATAAGCCTTTACTGTGTTCCAGGCACTGTACTAAGCGCTGGGGTAGAATCAACGTAATTAGGTTGTACACAGTCCTTGTCCCACATGGGACTCACAATCTTAACCCCCCTTTTTACTGATGAGGTAACTGAGGCCCAGAGAAATTAAGTGACTTGTTCACAAGGTCAGTAGAAACTGGGAGAGCAGAGCCGGGATTAAAGCTCAGGTCTGTCTAACTCCCAGGCCCGTGCTCTATTCACTTGGCCATGCTGCTTCTCTTTCCCAACGTTATAGACAATACCACTTTTTGTCCTATCTCAAAAGCCTGAATACTTGGTGTTGTCCTGGACTCAATCAATCAATTGTATTTATCGAGTGCTTAATCCATTCATTCATTCAATCGTATTTATTGAGCGCTTCCTGTGTGCAGAGCACTGTACTAAGCGCTTGGGAAGTACAAGTTGGTAACATATAGAGACGGTCCCTACCCAACAACGGGCTAACAGTCTAGAAGGGGGAGACAGACAACAAAACAAAACATGTGAACAGGTGTCAAGTCATCAGAATAAATAGAATAAAGCTAGATGCACATCAGTAACAAAATAAAATAAATAGAATAGCAAATATGTACAAGTAAAATAAATAGAGTAATAAATCTGTACAAACATATATACAGGTGCTGTGGGGAGGGGAAGGAGGTAGAACCGGGGCATGTGGAGGGGGAGAGGAAAGCGAGGGCTCAGTCTGGGAAGATTTCCTGGAGGACGTCAGCTTTCAGTAGGGCTTTGAAGGGAGGAAGAGAGATAGCTTGGCGGATGTGCAGAGGGAGAGTATTCCAGGCCAAGGGGAGGACGTGGGCCAGGGGTCAACAGCGGGACCGGCTAGAACCAGGCACAGTAAGGGGGTAAGCGGCAGAGGAGTGGAGGGTGCGAGCTGGGCTGTAGAAGCAAAGAGGGGAGGTGAGGTATGAAGGGGCGAGGTGATGGAGATCCTTGAAGCCGAGAGTGAGGAATTTTTGCCTGATGTGTACTTTGACTGGTAGCCACTAGATATAGAATTTTGAGGAGGGGAGCAACATGCTCAGAACGTTTCTGCACAAAGATGATCCGGGCAGCATCGTGAAGTATAGACTGACGTGGGGAGAGATAGGAGGATGGGAGATCAGAGAGGAGGCTGATGCAGTAATCCAGTCGGGATAGGATGAGAGATTGAACCAGCAAGGTAGCAGTTTGGATGAAGAGGAAAGGGCGGATCTTGGCCATGGTGCGGAGGTGAGACCGGCAGGTTTTGGTGACGCATTGGATGTGAGGGGTGAACGAGAGAGCAGAGTGGAGGATGACACCAAGGTTGCGGGCTCGTGAGACGGGAAAGATAGTAGTGCCTTCTACAGTGATGGGAAAGTCAGGGAGAGGGCAGGGTTTGGGAGGGAAGATAAGGAGTTCAATCTTGGCCATATTGAGGTTTAGATGGCGGGCAGACATCCAGATGGAGATGACCTGAAGGCAAGAGGAGACAGGAGCCTGAGGGGAGGGAGATAGAGCAGGGAGAGAGATGTAGATTTGGGTTTCATCAGCGTAGATATGATAGCTGAAGCTGCGGGAGCGAATATGTTCACCGAGGGAGTGAGTGTAGACAGAGAACAGAAGGGGAACAAGAACTGACCCCTGAGGAACCCCTACAGTAGGGGGATGGCAGGGGGAGGAGGAGCCAGGAAAGGAGACTGAGGATGAATGGCCGGAGAGATAAAAGGAGAACCAGGAGAGGACGGAGTCTGTGAAACCAAGGTTGGATAGCATGTTCAGGAGAAGGGGTGGTCCACAGTGTCGAATGCAGCTGAGAGGTAGAGGAGGGTTAAGATAAAGTAGGAGCCGTTGGATTTGGCAAGAAGGAGGTCATTGGTGACCTTTGAAAGGGCAGTTTTTGTGGAATGTAGGGGACGGAAGCCAGATTGGAGGGGGTCGAGGAGAAAGTTGACGTTGAGGAATGCGAGGCAGCGGGTGTAGACGACTCCTTCAAGGAGTTTGTAAAGTAATGGTAAGAGGGAGATAGGACGATAACTAGATGGGGAGGTGGGGTCAAGAGAAGATTTTTTAGGATCGGGAGACGTGGGCATGTTTGAAGGCAGACGGGAACGAACCAGTGGAGAGTGAGAGGTTGAAGATGGAAGTTAAGGAGGGGAGGAGGGACGGGGCGAAAGACTTCATAAGATGAGAGGGAATGGTGTCAGAAGCACAGGTTGCCGGAGTACACTTTAGAGGAGGGAGGAGATCTCAACTGAGGGTATTGCTGGGAAGGATGGGAGAGTAGCGGAGAGGGTTGTGAGCAGGGGGGTTGGAGAAGGGGGAGGAGTACCTTTGGGGAGCTCAGACCTGATAGAGTTAATTTTACTAATTAAGTAAAGGCCAGATCGTTGGGGGTGAGGGAAGGAGGAAGGGGAGGAACAGGGGCCCTGAGAAGGGAGTTAAACGTATGAAAGAGCTGACGGGGATGATGGGCATGGGTTTCAATAAGGGAGGAGAAATAGTTTTGTCTGGCAGAGGAGAGGGCAGAGATAAGGCAGAAAAGGATGAACTTGAAACGAACAAGGTTGGCTTGGGGTTGAGACTTTCGCCAGAAGCGTTCAGCTGCTCGAGCATAAGAGCGAAGGAGGCAGACAGGTGCAGTGATCCAGGTCTATGGGTTAGTGGTACGAGAGCGGCGAAGGGAAAGGGGAGCGAGCGATTCGAGCTGAGTAGAGATGGTAGAGTTGAGAACAGTAATCTTATCATCAAGATTGGGTAGAGAGGAAAGGGAGGCGAGGTTGGCTGTGAGGCGCTCAGAAAGATGGATAGGGTCGAGAGAGCGGAGGTCTCTGTGAGTTAGTAATATAGATTTATAGGGAAGAGGAGTGTAAGTGAGGAGGCAGGTGGGAAGGTTATGAACAGAGAGAGGGATTTCAGAGTTTGTGAGGGTGGAGATAGTGCAGCGGTAGGAGATGATGAGGTCGAGGGTGTGACCAAGTTCGTGAGTGGGCAAGGTGGGGTGGAGGAGGAGTTGGCACCCTCAAGGAGAGATAGAACGCCGGCGGCAGAGGAGTCACCAGGGATATCCAAGTGTATGTTGAAGTCTCCAGGGATCAGAGTGGACATGGAAAAGGGGAGACGGAAGGTGAAAAAGGGGTCAAAATCGTTAAAGAAGTTGGAAGTGGGGCCGGGGGTGGTGGTAGTTGACGTCTACAAGAATCTGGAGGGGGTGGTAGAGGCGATTGATGAGGACATCAAAGGAAGGGAAGGAATGGGAAGGAGGAGGAGAGATAGTGCGAAAGCGACATTAGGAGGCGAGAAGGAAACCGACACATCCTCCTTTTCCGGTGAGTCTTGCTGAGTGGGAGAAGAAGAGCCCTCCCCTGGAGAGAGAAGCAGAAGAGACCGTGTCGTCCGCCGACAGCCATGTTTCAGTTAGGGAGAGGAGGAGGAGTGAGATGGAAAGGAATAGGTCCAGAATGAAAGGGAGCTTACTTATAATGGAGCGGGTGTTCCAAAGGCCACACTTGGCAGCAGCTGTGGAGGGAGGGGAGGGAGGGGGAAGGGTGCGAGGGGTGGGGAGGGTTTGGATTGGGACGAGTTGGTGGGGGCCTGGGCAGGGAGAGTAGGAAGAGTGGTGGCGATGAGAAAAGAGAACTGGAATGGGGTGGGGGCGGGGAGGGAGGGGTTGAGGGTTGATGCTGGTACAGAAGGATCCTGGATAGGGGTGAGGGGGAGGGCTGGTGGTGGGGGAAAGGGAGGAAAAGAGCTGGGTGGGAGAGGGGAAGGGGAAGGTAAGGAATAGGAATGGCAGTTGGGAGCAGGGGAATTGATAGTTCCTGATGAGGTCAGCAAGTAAATTACTGCACAGCGGGAGGTTAACAATTGAAATGTAGTAGCAATAGCATAGTTACAATGATATAAGTAGGTGATGAAATCACAGAGGGTAGTTAACAATTAACATGCTATGGCAATAATAAAATAGGCTGATGATGATATCACAGAGAGAGCAGATAACAACTACTATGTGATGGCAAAAAATAAGCAGATGATGACATCAGAAACAGCATTTAACAATTAACATGCGATGGTAGTAAAAGAAGCAGGTGATGACATCATCGAGCGATGTTAGCAATTAACATTCGATGGGAATAATAAAATAAGCAGACGATGACATCACAGAGTGCAGTTAACAAATAACATGCAGAAGCAACCATAAGATGGGCAGATGATGCTCAAAGCAGAAGGATGAATTGTCCACAGGCAAGTCAAATCAGATCAAAGAGGTTAATGGCAAGCAGAGGCTAGGGGCTCTTGGCAAAACTGTCTCGGAGATGGAGGAGGATGGAGTCCTATGCATGGCAGCTCTGGAGTAGGGCGTAACTGTTAAAGGGGGTCATGGGAGCGGAGATGCCTGGGGAGAGGAGTGAACAGCCAAATAGCATGGGAGGGCTGACTAGGTGCGAATGAGGTTGTCGTCATAGTAACTTGGTGACAACAAGGGCCTTTTTCCCGTGGGAGGGGAGACGGGGCGCTGGGGAAATCAGTCAGGTCAGTGCAGGTAAGGGGGGAGTGGGGGGGTCCCTCGAATACGGTCGCTTATGGGGTGGTAATGGGGGGATGGAAGCAGGGGGCACATTGAACCACGAAAAAGCAAGAGGATGCAATGACTCATGAACAAGCAGAGGGACACAATATATCACGATCCAGCAGAGGGACACAATGTCCCACGATCCCAGTTTGCTACTTGGATAGAGTAGAGGTGACTTCGAGGGGTGAGTGTATCGATGATGGGGGTCGGGGGGGCAGCTCAGGGGCCTTGGTGTGGTCGGGCGGGGATGCAGGTGCACGGGCGGTGGACGGCCAGGAGCCCGGCCGCGGGGCATCAACGCCCGATAGCCGGCTGCTCAGGGACGGACGGACGGGCGGAGGGTTGGAGGGGGGGAGGGGGGGGAGCCCCGGCCCTCGCGGCGGTGTCCAGAGGACAGGGTCCTTCCGGGAACAGCAAGGCCACGAGGTATGATGGCGGGCGGGCGGGCCTCTAGGGAACGGAATCCCGGGCTCCTATGGTGGCGCTCTGAGGAGAAGATCCTACCGGAAGCAGCAGGACTTAATGTGTGCAGAGGACTGTACTAAACGATTGGAGGAGTACAACCCGACAATGTAATAGACACATTCCTTGCTCACAACGAGCTGACAGTCTAGAGCAGAAAACAGACACCATCATAAATAAATTACGGCTACACACATAGGTGCAGTGGGGCTGGGCGCGGGGTTGGCTCAGCGCCCTTCAGAGAAACCGCAATGCTGCTCTTCGCCAGTCACAACCACCCACTCACCCGCGCTTTCTGCGTTCTGCCCATCGGCCGTGAGCCCCACCGCGGGGCACAACGGGAGAGGTAGTTCGGTGGGCGGAAGCAAACGTTATCCAAAGCAACCATCGGTATACGACACCCAGAGAACTTTGTGTCCCAAGCCTCAGTGGTCCCCTTGCGACAGGGTCCGATTGGCTGTGTCGATGACTGGCCTAGGATAGATTAGTGCCCGCATCCCACAAGGCTGTTCCAGGCTAGGGAAGAGGGAGAACAGATGGTTACCTCAACTGTAAAGGTGGGTAAGTCTGTGAGCCCCATGTGGAACATGGACTGTGCATAACCTGATTAGCTTGAGTCTATTCAAGAGCTTAGTACTGTGCCTTGAACATAGTAAAACTTTATTAACGAATACCAGGGAATAAAAAGACAGGTGTCCAGACAGTGTTCGAGTGGGAAGAGCACGAGTTGTTTTGGACATGTCTAATTTGAGGTGTTGGTGGGATATAGCAAACATGTTCCATAGTACACATGAATAGGGATATGGTAAGGGTTACGTTCCGAGCTAAGGCTAAGCCTAGCGATGGAGTTGTGGCTAGGGTTAGGATTGGGGTCAGAGTTGAGGGTAGAGCTAGGATGAAGGTTAGGATAAGGGTTAGGGCTAGGGTTAGTGTTCAAATTAGCATTAGACTTGAGTTTAAGGTTAGGTTTCATGATTGGTTTAAGACTAGGCCTGGGGCTACAGTTAGGGTTAAGGAAATTCATCTCCCCTCCAAGTCCCACAGCACTTACGTACATACCTCTAATCGATTTATTCATATTAATGTCCTCCTCCCCCCATACTGTAAGATTGTTGTGTGCAGGGAATATGTCTGTTTATTTTTGTACTATACTCTGCCAGGCATTTAGTATAGTGTTCTGCACACAGTAAGCGCTCAGTAAATATAATTGAATGAATGAATGAATGAATGAATGAATGTTTAGGGTTAGGACTAGGTTAAGATTACTGTTAGAGATAAGGGTTAGTTTTGAGGTTAGGTTTATGGTGAGGTTAAGATTAAGGTTAGGGTTGGAGGTACGGTGAGGGTTAGAGTTAGAACTAAGGTTAGGGTTAGGGTTAGGGTTAGGATTAGAGTTAGGGTTAGAGTTATGGTAGGGAAAGGGTTAGGCGTAGGGCTAGCATTAAGACTTGGTCTTTGCTTAGTGTTAGTGTTAGGGTTAAGGTTTAATATAGGTTTAGGATTAGGGATAAGGCTGTGGCTATGCCTCCGTTTTGGGTTATATTTAGGGCTAGGCCTGAAGGTTGAAGCACGATTTGGGAAAACAAGCTAGATTAATGCTAAGTAGAGAATGAAAACACAATGGAGTAAGGCTGGTAAAGAGTTGATTTCCATATTACCCCCTCCTACATTGTACACACACCAACATGAGGTGGACCTTAATCCCAACGTATTCATGCAATCTTTTCAATATTTAATAACAAAACACTTCACACTCCCACTCTTTTACAAACATGAAGGTGCACCCAAATTCAACACATTCACACTATCTGTTCAGCACTTAGAATGGAGATGTTCTCACATCATACCTGGACTCTGGGAGGACAGGAGTCCAGTTGGCAGAAATACAAAGGAGGATTTCCCAACGAATTTGGTTATTATTTGCTCCGAGGTTTCACTGAGCCCTTTTCCTTCGGATAGCTAACAGTGATCTAAGCCATCTGCTAGGCTTAGATCATAATGTACTTACTTACTTAGATTAGAACTTTCTGAGCTGTGAGTTTTTTCCAGATGCACATCTAGAATAAACGAGAAAGACGTTTTGGGTAGAATCAGATATGTGAATAGAATGCACCATCCAAGTTTTTTAGGGTTTTTTTTTTTTTTGGCTTGGACGCAGAGGGTCCCGAGCCCAAGGGAACGCGGAGCAAAGCAGAACGCAGTTATTAGGGGGAGAGGAAATGTAGTAAGGTGTTTTGTTTTTGTTTTTTATGGTCGTTGTAAAGTGCTTACTCTGTGCCAGGTACTGTACTGAGCCATGGGGGTTACTAAGTTAACGATATAATCACACTGGACACAGCCCATGCCCCACACAGGGCTCACCGCCCTAATATCCGTTTTACAGATGAGGGAACTGAGGCATCAAGAAGTTAAGTCACTTGCCCAAGGCCCCACAGCAGTCAAGTGGCAGAGCTGGGATTAGAACTCAGGTCTTCGATTCCTAGGCCTGGGTTCTATCCATTAGGCTACGCTATTTCCCAGTTTCCTAAAGAAGCTCCAAACCTAGGACAAAGAGCCAAGGCCATAGTTGGGCAGAAGGATCCACGGTCCACCTGAATCCTGGCTTCCTCAATCACAGGGGACATTTTCTCATCACCCGGGCTCATTTCCTGGGGAAGGGCAGGCCCCCATGAAGCTGGCAGAGCTGACAGAGCAGACAATTACCACAAGATCATTTATTCAATCACATTTATTGAGCTCTTACTGCGTGCGGAACAATGTACTAAGCTCTTGGGAGAGTACAATACAGCAATAAACAAACACATTCCCGGCCCACAACGAGTTTACGATCTAGAGAACAGACCCCCATTATTCTCTGAACCCATAGGGTAACCAGACCTGGAATTCTCTCCTCCCTTGGGAAGTGTTTAATTTAAGATGGCAAAATCTAACCAAGAGGGGATGACCGAGGGGCAGGGAGATATATGGAACCTAGTGGACAGATAATCAATCAATCAATCATGCAAACAATGGCACTGACTGAGCTCTTACTGTGTACAGAGACTCTACTGAGCACTTGGGAGAGTACAACACAATAGAGTTGGTAGACTTCTCCACCTTTAAAGTCTTACTAAGGTCACATATACTCTGAGAGGCCTTTCCTGATTAAGCCCTCCTGTTCTCCTATTCCCTCCCCGTTCTGCCTGCATAGCCTATTCACTTGGATCTGTAACCTTTAAGCATTTTATGTTCAACGCACCCTAAGCCCTTACGTACATAACTGGATATTATTTATTTATATTAATGTCATTCTCCCCCTCTAGACTGAAAACTCTTTGTGGACAGGGAACATGACTACCACCTCTGTTGCGTTGTAACCTTCCAAGTGCTTAGTACAGTGTTCTGCACAGAGTAAGTGATCAATAAATACCACGGATGGTTTGATTGTTGTGTTCTGTCACATCATGGAACCAAAGTGTGGCAATACCCAAAAGCCAAACAAAATGCTGACCGTCATCAGGACGACTATTGAAAACAAATAAATATTTCATCTTGACAACAATGTTGGTCTGTCCACATAAGGATATGGGGTGTCATTTGAGAGAGGCAACTGAAAGGTTTTTTTGTAATGCATTTGTTAAACACTTTTTATGTGCCAGACACTGTACTAAGAGCTGGGGTATATGCATGATAATCAGGATGGACACAGTCCTTGTCCCACGCGGGACTCACAGTCTTAATCCTCATTTTACAAATGAGGAAACTGAGACACAGAAAACTGACATGATTTGCCCAAGGTCACACAGCAGATAAATGGTGGAGCTGGGATTAGAACTCAGGTCCTCTGACTTCCAGACCCGTGATCTAGCCACTAGGCAATGCTGCTTCTCAGGGGTCATGGGTTCAAAGGAGTTTCTGCAGGAGACTATTTGATTTTGAAGGTGGGGACACGAGGCTACGGCCTAAGTAAGGTTAAGGGGCTCAAGCTGGCAGTGGGAAAATGGATATGGAGTGGTAGAAGGACAGAGGTGGGAGGCAACAAACATCAACAGGTGTGGCATTGAGCACCAGAATGGTCACCAAGAAATGGACCTGCACTCTGGACTGAAGGAAATCAAACTCCATACCATGCAATGAGGAGCTGACACAGGGAGATAGAAGTGACTCTTGGCCTCCTCCTGGCAGAGGGGGCCTCCTCCACGGCCAATTCCTAGTTGGGAGTGGAGGTCGGGACCTGGGAACAATCAAAATCATATAGTATAAATTAGTATTATATAGTATAAATAGTATAGTATAGTATAAATAGTATAGTATCACATAGTACAGATTGCTTTATATAAATGCCTGCCTCCCATGCTAGGTGGTAAGCTTGTTGTGGGCAGGGAATATGTCTACCAATTCTGTTGGATTGGACTGTTCCAAACATCTAGTACAGTTCTCTACACTCAATTACCACTGATTGATAGATTCCTCTAGACTGTAAACTCCTTGTGGACAAGGACTGCATATACCAACTCTGTTGCATTGCACTCTCTCAAGCACCTAGTACAGTGCTGAACACAATAAGCGCTCTATAAATGCCATCAATGATAATAATAAACAGTAACCACAAAAGGGATGAGATAATGCTAGAAGAACTCAGACAAGACCACACCCAACAACCACCCAATCAATGGTATTTACTGAGCACTCACATATTTACTGCTATTTATTATGAGCTTACTGCATGCCAGACACTGTACTAAGCAATGAAATACATATAAGATAATGAGGTTGGACATAGTCCCTGCCCCACATTGGACTTCCAGTCTTAATCCTCATTTTATAGATGAGGGTACTGTGTCACAGAAGTTAAGCGAGTTAGTCAAGGTCACATGACTTAGACAAGCGGTGGAGGCAAGGTTTAGAACACAGGTTTCTTAGTGGAAAGAGCATGCGCTTGAGAGTCAGAAGACATGTGTTCTAACCCCGGCTCTGACACTTGTCTGCTGTGTGAGCTTGGCCAAGCCACTTAACTTCTTTGTGCCTCAGTTACCGCATCTGTAAAATGGAGATTAAAACTATGAGCCCCACGTGGGACAACGTGATTACCTTGTATCTACCCCAGCGCTTAGAAGAGGGTTTGGCACATAGTTAACGCTTAACAAATACCTTAATAACAATAATAATAATTCCCGAGCCTCAGCTTTTTCCAATAGGCCATGCTGCATATTGTATGCGGAGTCCAACACCAAGTTCTTGGAAGGGTCCAATACAAGAGTTAGTGGACCCATTTCTTGCCCACAGTGAGCTTACATTGTAGAAGGGGAGATACAACGACAGAAATAGTTGACTGAGTTCAGTCAATCAGTGGTATTTATTGAGCACTTACTGTGGGCCTCTATGCAGAGCACTGTACCAAGCGTTTGGCAAGCTCGTATATGCACCTAAGTGCTGTGGGGCCAAGGGTGGGATGAATATGAAGTGTCCAAAAGGTATGTATCCAAATTCATAGATGAGGCAGAAGGAATCCTGTAACATAAATCAGTAGGAAAGAATCATTCATTCATTCATTCAATCGAATTTATTGAGCACTTACTCTGTGCAGAGCACTGTACTAAGCGCTTGGGAAGTGAATCAGAAACTCGTCCCTGATAGCAGCAGGACAGAAACTAAAGGAAAACAGAGAAATAGCTGAGGCTGGACACTCACCTAGACACTCACATGACAGGACACTTGTTCTGTGACTCCTGACAATAGTCCTAGGTACTATCCTGATTTTGCATTTTTCCCACTTCCCTCATCAACTATTTTCTCCTGGCCTTTAGTTAGCTTGGGAAACCTTTGCAGCAGATTGGTCCAATGGAAATAGCCCAGGCCTGGGAGTTAGAGGACCTTTGTTCTAATCCCTGCTCTGCGACCTGGTTGCTGTGTGACCTTGGGCAAGTTAATCAATCATTATTGTTTATTGAGTGCTTACTGTGTGCATAGCAATGTGCCAAGTGCTTGTGGGAGTACAGTACAACAGAAGAGGCAGACACGTTCCTGGCCCACAACGAGCTTGTAGCCTAGAGGGGAAGATTCTTTCACTTCTATGTGCTTCGTTTTCCTCATCTGCAAAAGGGGGATTCAATATTTGATTTTCCTCCTACTTAGACTGTGAGCCTTGTGTGGAACAGGGACTGTGTTCGACCTGATTAACGTCTAGTTACACCAGCTTTTAGTCCAGTGCTTGTCACACAGTAAACACCTAAAAAATGCCATAAAAAACCACTTCAGAAAATCTGTCATACGAGGATTAGGGACCGTAGGGGGCTCTCCAGTGAGGATAAAGTGGAAATCTGGACATCTCCAAGCCCATTAGGGGAAAGGGGAAACTCGGCTCCCTTTTCAGGAATGGAATCCCAGGGCCAGTAGTATTACAATGGATTTGGTGTGCAACAGGAAAGAAAACATCCCCCTGTCTTTAGAGGTGCGGCCCAGACTCAGCCAGGAGAAGAAAGGACCCAGAGTGAGCCCCAAGAAAAGACTCACGAGTCCTTTACTTTCCCTCAGCTAAGACCCCCTCAAATCTCTCTCCGCCCTCTCCCGTACATCCGTCTCCTCTCTCACCCACTGACATCGCCCTGTAAATCTTCCACCGTGGCCACGGCCTCCTCCTCACTCTCAGGGTGCTGGATCCACACCTAGGCCTAGGTATCGGTGGCCGGAATGACCAGGAACTGGTCCAACACCAGCAGTTCCAGTTCCGGCCTCAGCTACAGATGGCACAGCTATCGCAGCTGCCCCAGGACTTCGTGGGGCCCGGACACCTCCGAGTAGCGGAACCACTGGAAGCACCGGTGGAAGGTCTCGCCGTTCTCCTGTTTTCTGTTCTCCGTATTTACTCCCGTCTCCCTGGGGGCTCCTCATCTGGACCCCCTCGTTCCGGTGGGGAGCCTGGGTCCAGGACTCCAGGGCTGGTTCCCCTCACGATTCTGCAGTCATCATTCACGGTGCAAGGAAGGGGTCACTCCCACACGTGCAAATCAACCCTGGAGCTTCCTTCGGTGCGACTCCTCGAGGCCGTGGCCGAGAAGTGGAGCCTCCTTTCAGAAATCAGATACAAAGGCAGGGAAGGGATCATACCCAAACCCTCTCTTCAGGGGGTGATTTTCTGAAGTGAAGCAGATCTGGTTTCAGAAAGAAGACCCAGGCCACAGTGTGGGAAAAAAGGGTCGTCTTTTTATCCACGGACGGGGGCAGTAAGTAGGAAAAAAAGGAAATAGAGGGAACAGGATCAAGGCTCTTAATGAGGGGGCCAGGACCAGGTTTCTGCTCTGACCGGACATAGAAGGGCTCCCCCGTTCCTCAGAGGAGCAGGTGTAGTCACACGTTCGAGCAGGCTGCCCTCCACTGACACAAATTTATATTCATTAATGCCCGGACAGACAATATTCACTCTCACCCATCCTCGCCCAGAGCTGGGTGGTCTACCTTGCCTTACTCCAGCCCAGTACCTAGCCTTCCATGTTCTGGACAGGGGAGCAGAAGCTGGCGGTTGGCAGGGAAGCACGGGCAGTCTGGGCAGAACTGTTTCTGGCCCCACCCGGTCCCTGCCCTGCCCAGGGAACCCGACCTGGAGGGCAGGGCCACTTACCAATCAGTGCCACAGAAACAGAAGGATCCAAATCCAGAGAGTAAAATGGAGATGTTACATCAGCTGGAAGGATCTAAAAGGGAGCCAAGGCAGTGGAAGGCTATTCAGCAGGGCTGGCTACGTGGTGGCAGCAGTATTCTGAAAGAACATATCTGACTTCCCTTTATAACGTCTATCCAACTCTCCCTCCCTCCTTGGTAATGCCAGTTTGCCCTCTTTTGCTCACATCATACAAACGTCCATCTTTCTGCCTCCAAAACACCTCTTTCCTCCCACCTCGTCGGTATTTATTGAGCTTTGATTGTAAGCAGAGCACTGTGATACGTGCTTAAAAACATTCAATACAACAGAGTTGTAACCTGTAGAAGAAGGCAGGTTGGGTCAGAGTGAACACAATGTCTGAGCTCAGCTCTGCTCGTGGACCCCAGGAAAAGACAGGAGAAGGGGCCTGGCCTAGTGGTAAGAGCCCAAGCCTGGGAATTATGGTACCTGGGTTCTAATCCCAGCTCTGCCATCTGTCCGCTCTGTGACCTTGGGCCCATCACTTTGGTTCTCTGGCCCTCAGTTTCCTCATCAGTAAAATGGGGATTCAATTAGCTTTTTTTGTTTTTTTTCATGGTATTTGTTCATTCATTCATTCATTCATCCAATCGTATTTATTGAGCGCTCACCGTGTTCAGAGCATTGTACCAAGCGCTTGGGAAGCATAGGTAGGCAACATATAGAGACGGCCCCTACCCAACAATGGGCTCACAGTCTAGAAGGAGGAGACAGACAATGAAGCAAAACATGTAGACCTGTGTCAAAACCTTCAGAAAAAATAGAATTATAGCTATATGCACATATTTGTGCATTTTCTAGCATGTTTGTTAAGCACTTACTATGTTCCAGGCACTGTACTAAGCGCTGGGGAAGAGTCAAACTAATCATTCATTCATTCGATCTTATTTATTGAGTGCCTACTGTGTGCAGAGCACCGTACTAAGGGCTTGGAAAGTACAATTCAGCAATAAAGAGAGACAATACCTGCCCACAATGTGATTACAGTATAGAAGTGTGGAAACAGACATCAAAACAAGTAAACAGGCATCAATAGCATCAGTATAAATAGAATTATAGATTTATGCACTTCAAAACAAGTAACCAGGCGTTAATATAAATAGAATTTTAAATATGCACATATATACACAAGTGCTCGGGGGGTATAACAAAGGGAGTGAGTTGGGGCGATGGGGAGGGGAAGGGAGCTGAGGGAAAGCGGTCTTAGCCTGGAAGTTCTCTTGACGGAGGTGAGCCTTCAATAGAGCTTTGAATGGTAGGAGTGTGTTTGGCGGTCGTGAGGAGGGAGGGCATTCCAGGCCAGAGGTAGGACGTGGACCAGGGGTTGAAGGTGGGACAGGCGAGAAGGAGGCTCAGTGAGAAGGTTAGCACCAGAGGAGTGGAGTGTGCGGGCTGGGGTTTAGGAGGAGAAAAGGGAAGTGAGGTAAGAGGGGGCAAAGTGTTTGCTTGATATGGAGGTTGATAGGCAAACCACTGAAGGTATTTGAGGAGGGGGGTGACATGCCCAGAAAGTTCCTGTAGAAAGCTAATCCGGGCAGCAGAGTATAGACTGAAGTAGGGAGAGACAGGAGGTTGGGAGAAAAAGAAAGGATGCTGATGCAGTAATCCAGACAGGATAGGATGAGTGATTGTGCTAACAAGGTAGCGGTTTGGTTGGAGAGGAAAGTGCGATCTTGGCGATGTTGTGAAAGTGAGACCGGCAGGTTTTGGTGATAGATTGGATATGTGGGGTGAATGAGAGAGCGGTGTTAAGGATGACACCAAGGATGACACCAATCTGTTTGGACACAATCCCTGTTCCATATAGGGGTCACGGTCTCAATCCCCATTTTACAGATGAGGTGTGTGAGGCCCAAAGAAGAGAAGTGACCTACCCAAGATTCCACAACAGACAAGTGGCAGAATGGGGATTAGAATTCCGTCCATGCTCAATCCACTAGAGCATGTTGCTTCTCGAAAGAAACAGCTATGATCTGAAATAGGAAAAAATGAGGAAAATCAAATAACTGACACCACAAAGAGAAGTTCTATAGTAGATGTGTCTTAACGTCTCATTTTGAAAACTGGGTGTTTTGTTGCCCTGGGAATTATGGGGGAAAAGAAAAGAAAAATGGGCCAGTGGGAAAGGATGACAGAGGAGGATAGAAGCCAAAGGGGGATTACCATTAAGGGGTAGAAAGAACCATAGGAGGGGTGGGGATGTTTTAGGGAAAGAGGGAATGGGGAGAAGGGACTTTTCCTTCACAGATCTGGAAGACTTGAAACACAGTCAGTTGCACAGTAAGTCAGAAGCAGCCTCTGACCCAATCAGTAGTATTGGTTTAGGGTTTACTATATGTAGGGCACTGTAGTAAGCACTTGGGAAAGCAGAATACAATAATTATCAGGCCCATTCCCTAACCACAACTATATTACAGTCTAGAGGAGAAGAAAGACATTAATATAAATAAATAAACTACAGGTAAGAACATACGTTCTGTGGGACTGAAGGAGGAGTGAATACAGGAAACAAATCCAAGAGCGAGGGCGACGCAGAAGGAACTGAGAGAAGAGGAAATGAGGGGTTAGTCACGGAAGGCTTCTTGGAGAAGAGGTTTTAATAATTCTTTGAAGGCGGAGATAGGTAGTCTATCAGATATGAAGGGGAAGGGAGCTCCAGTCCAGACTCAACGTCTCCAGCCACATAAGAGGCAAAAGAAACAAACCACATCTTGCAGATTTTTGCAGACCTCTACCTCCTGCGGTTCATCCCTCGTCCTAATTTTGCCACAGCGTCCTTACTTCAAACTCAGAATAAAATGGTTTTTAAGGTACTCAATCACCTTATTAATAATGGAACTTGTTAAGTCCTTACTATGTGCCAAGCAGTGTTCTAAACCCTGGGATAGATACAAATCAATCATGTTGGACACATTACCTGTCCAAAACATGGGGCTCGCATGGGGCTCACACTCTTAATCCCCATTTTAAATATGAGGAAACTGAGGCCTAGAGAAGTTAAGTGTCTTGCCCAAGGTCACGCAGCAGACATTCATTCATTCAGTAGTATTTACTGAGCGCTTACTGTGTGCCAAGCATTGTACTAAGCACTTGGGAGAGTACAATATAATAACAAACAGACACATTCCTGTCTACAATGAGCTCACCGTCTAGAGGGGGATATAGACATTGATATAAATAAATGCATAGATAAATACAGAAATAAATAAATTATACGTATATATAATTTATTTATATATTTATTTATTTATATTTATTTATTTATTTATATATATACTGTGGGGATGGGAGGGAGGGTGAATGAAGAAGAGAGACACAGACTGAAGTGGGAGAAGAGGAGAGGCGGGCTTAAGGAAGGCCTTTTGGAGAAGATGTATCTTCAATAAGGTTTTGAAGTGGGGGGAGAGCAATTATCTGTCTGATATGAGGAGGGAGGGCATTCCAGGCCAGAGGTAGGTTGAGGGGGAGAGGTCGGTGGCGAGAAAGATTAGATTGAGGTACAGTGAGAAGTATAGCACTAGAGGAACAAAGTATGTGGGGTGAGTTGCAGTAGGAGAATAGCGAGATGAGGTAGGAGGGGGCAAGGTGATTGAGTGCTTTAAAGCCAATAGTGAGTACTCATATGGCGGACCTGGGATTAGAATCCAGGTCCTTCTGACTTCCAGGTCCGTGCTTTCTACAGTATGTCCTCTCCTACCTCACCTCGCTGCTCTCCTATTGCAACCCAGCCCACACACTTTGCTCTGCTAATGCCCCGCACACCCTCTAAAGTGTCTAAACTGTCAGCTCAGTGAGGGCAGGGAATGTGTCTGCTATATTGTTCTATTGTACACTCCCGAGCGCTTAGTACAGTGCTCTGCACACAGTAGGCACTCAATTACTGTGATTGACTAATTGTCTCCCTCACATCTCCCGCCGATTGTGGCGACTCACATCTCAGGCCACAAGACCCGTCGTTCATTCATTCATTCATTAGCATTTATTGAGTGCTTACTGTGCATAGAGCACTGTAGTAAGCATTTGGGAGCATAAAGTACAAGAAACAAACACATTCCCTGCCCACAACAAGCTTACTGTCTAGAGGGGGAGACAGACACTATTAAATCAATACATGATAAATAGGGACGTAAGTGCTGTGTGACAGGGAGGGGGGTGGGATGTCGGACTGGAAGGGTCACAGATCTGGGGTTCCCAAGCTCCGCGGCCTGCAGCTGCACAGAGCCCCTTCATCGGCCCTTTTTCAACCAGTCAATTACTCACTCAATCAATCAGTCAGTCAATCTTATTTATTGAGTTCTTTCCGTGTGCAGAGCACTGTAGAAAGCGCTTGGCAGAGTACAATACAGTAGAAATAGCAGACATATTCCCTACCCTTGATAGGTTAAGTGCTTACTAGGTGCCAGGCACCATACTAAGCGCTGGGGTAGATACAAGCTAATCAGGTTGGACACAGTCACTGTCCCACATGGGGCTCATAGCCTTAATCCCCATTTTACAGATGAAGGAACAGAGGCTCGGAGAAGTGAAGTGACTTGCCCAAGGTCACACAGCAGAGAAATGACAGGGCCTGATTTAGAAACCAGATCCTCTGACACAGTCTCTTGTGGGCAGGAAATGTGTCTACCAACTGTGTTGTATTCTCCCCAGCATTTACTACAGTGCTCGATTAAAAGCAGGGATCAATAAATGCAATTGACTGATTGATTGATTTACCTATCTTACCTTGCCTACATACTTTCTCTGGCTTGGAACTTCTTCCCCCTTCATATTCGACAGAACACCACCCTCCCCATTTTAAAGCCTTATTAAAATCACATCATTTTAATGAAACCCTCATTTCCCCTACACACCATCCCCCTTGTATCACCTATGCATTTTGATCTGTACCCACTAAGCACTTGATGTTCACCCCACAGCAATTTTATACATACTCTCACACAACATAATTTACTTTAATGTCTGTCTCCCCCTGTAGACTGTAAGCTCTTTGTCGCAGGCATCGTATAAAATGATGGTATTTGTTAAGCACTTACTATGTTCAAAGTACTGTTCTAAGCGCTGGGAATGTTTCTCGTTCATCGTTTATCGTAAAATGTTTATCGTTCGGTACTTTCCCAAGTGCTCAAAACAATGCAGCATGGGCCTAAGAGTCAGATGACCTGGGTTCAAATCCCAGTTTTCTGTTATATGACCTTGACTTGTTTGTTTTATGGTATTTGCTAAGCGCTTACTATGTGGCAGGCACTGTACTAAGCACTGGAGTAGATCCAAGG
Organism: Tachyglossus aculeatus; assembly: GCF_015852505.1. Lineage (NCBI taxonomy): Eukaryota > Metazoa > Chordata > Mammalia > Monotremata > Tachyglossidae > Tachyglossus > Tachyglossus aculeatus. The sequence continues at coordinate 4,241,270 of NC_052089.1, read as the reverse complement.
AAATCAGATAAGACACAGTCCTTGTCCCACATGGGGCTCACAATTTTAATCACCATTTTACAGATGAGGAAAATGAGGCACAGAGAAGTGAAGTCTCTTGCCCAAGGTCACACGGCAGACAGGTGACAGGGCTGGGATTAAAACTCAGGTCCTTCTGACACCCAGGCCTCGACTGTATCCACTAAGCAACGTTTCTTCGTGCTTGCTGTTTGGTAAAGACACTTCTCTGTTCCTCAGTTACCTCATCTACCTATTGGGGATGCAATGCCTGTTCTCTCTACTACTTAGAATGAGAACTCCATCTGGGATCTGATCATCTTATATATTATTATTATTGTTATAACACTCAGGACCAAAACCACTGTTCTAACCCCTGACATACCAAACCCTGTTTACTACATCTGCTTCCAGTCTATTTCAACATCTACCACGCCCACAAAACCCTGCATCCAACTTGCATAGTTGGATCAGCAGGGCAGGGGGTGGCATGTAGGGGGAAAGAAATCAGATTTTCTACCCTGGCTCTGAACGTCAGAGGCTGCTCCTGCCAAACACATCCCTTCCCACACCAAGAGAGCTGCTGCTGGGAAAGACTAATCAATCAATCAATCAATCAATCAACCAATCAAGCAATAGTATTTATTAAATGCTTACTGTGTGCAGAACATTGAACCAAGTGCTTTGGGGAGTACAAAACGTCAGAGCTGGTACGTACATTCCCTGTCGACCAGGAGATTACAGACTAGAGAGGGAAATCAGACAGTAATCAATCTATTAATGCTATTATTGATCACGTCCTGTGTGCAAAGCACTATATTAAGGGCTCAGAGTTGGTGGACATGCTTCCTGCCCACAATGAGCTTCCAGTCTAGAGGGGGAGACAGACATGAATGTAAATAAATATTAAAGGAGAGTCCTGGCCAAAGCAGCCCAGCCAAAGAGTGGGTTCTATGCCGACTAGGATGCGGAAAAGTTCACCTGACATAATTTTTCTTTTCCAAACCTTTCCTTCCCAAGAAGCTTGCTCATAGCGGCCTTGATGTTCCAGGTTCTCAGGCTGTAGATGAGGGGGTTTAGGGTCGGGGAAACCACAGCATATAACACGGACACCAGGTCCAGTGCCGAGGGGGTGTCCGATATTGACTTCAGGTAGACGGAGAATCCAGAAGGGGGTAAAGAGTACTACGAGGTGAGGTAGGCAAGTGGAGAAGGCTCTGGCATTCTCAACATGGCCTGGGAGATGCACACATGTACACATGCGAGACAACAATGAGCACGAAGCACAGGAAACTTAAGCAGGGGGCTACGGCTAAACTCACTTGTTCGGCGATATAGCTAGCGGAACAGGTGAGCCTCAGCGACTAGGAGCCATCATAGAAGAACTGGTGGACATCGTTGGGGCCTCAGAAGGTACTGGCAGTGTACAACACGGCGATAAGACTGTCACTGAGCCAGGAGGCGGCCAGCATGGAGGCACAAGCTCCGCTGTGCATGATGATGTCATAGCACGGGGGCTGCAGATGGCCACAGAGCGGTCGTGGGACATGACGGTGAGCAGGGCTATCTGCAATCCCACCAAGAAAATCACAAGAAACATCTGGGCAGCGCAAGCCGGCAGGGAGATGGAGTTGACGTTTGTAAAGGAGTTGAGGGTGGACTTGGGGACAGTGATGGAGATGTAGCAGAAGTCGATGAGGGACACGTTCCTGAGGAAGAAGTACATGGGGGTGTGGAGGTGCCGGTCGAGTGTGGTGACGGTGACGATGAGGAGATTCCCTCTCAGGGACGCCAGGTAGACCAGGAGGAACAGCGCGGCCTGGACCAGCTGAAGCTTCCAGACCTCTGAGAACCCAGAAGCAGGAATCTGGTCACTGTGGTGACATTGACCATCGGCTGGGAAATTCCATAAGCTGTCTTGGTGAGAGAAGGAGTAATCAGGAAAGGAACAGGCTCCAATCAAGTGTGTCAGCTAGGGCTGTTGGCAAGTTTCTGGATCAGCAGCATGGCCTGGGCGAATGATAATGGGCTAGGAAGTCAGAGGACCAGGGTTCTAGTTCCAGCTCCACCACATGTCTGCTGAGTGACCTTGGGCAAGTAACTTCATTTCTCTGGGGCTCAGTTACCTCAGCTGTAAAATAGCAAGAAAGACTATGAGCCCTATTTGGGACAGGGTCTGTGTTCAGCCCGATTAGCCTGATGGTGATGGCAGTATTTCTTAGGCGCTTGCTATGTGCCAAGCAGTGTCCTAAGCTCTGGGGTAGATACAAGGTAATCAGGTTGTCCCACGTGGGGCTAACCGCCTTAATCCCCATTTTACAGATGAGGTAACTGAGTCACAGAGAAGTGAAGTGACTTGCCCAAAATCACACAGCTAAAAAGTGGCAGCGCTGGGATTTGAACCCTCGTCCTCTGACTCCCAAGCCTGGGCTCTTTCCACTAAGTCATGCTGCTTCTCTGTATGTACTCTGTCTGTATCTACCCCAGTGATCAGTACGGTGCCTGGTACATCTTAAGTACTTAACAAATGCCAGTATTAATATTATGGAGAAGATCCATCAATCAATCATATATACTGAACTTTTCCTGTATGCAGAGGTCTGCAGAAGACTGCAGAAGACTGTGTGCAGTCTTCTAGAATGTGAGCCCACTGTTGGGTAGGGACTGTCTCTATCTGTTGCCAACTTGTACTTCCCAAGCGCTTAGTAAAGTGCTCTGCACACAGTAAGCACTCAATAAATATGATTGATTGATTGATTGATTGATGCAGAGTATTGTGTTAAGTGCTTGGGAAAATGCAAAATAACAGAGTTGGTAGACACGTTGGTAGATATCGAACAAATCCTGGATAGTAAGGGCAGAATCCAGGAGCATAGCCCCTGATCCCTCCCCAGCCAAGGGGGCTTACTACGCACAATAGTAAAGGGTGCACCCCCGGAACCAGAGCCCATGCTGGCCCATCGCTTGAGGGATAGTGCCAAGGGGGTACAAACCTGGAGCACCTTAGCTAATATAGTCAACAGCGAGTGGCCTCTGTGCCAGTCCGCTGAGATGCGGGTTGCCTAACTTTTAGCAGCTGTGAGTGGGAAAGACTCTGGGTCAAGGACGACAACATCGACAGCTACTAGGAAGGATACCCACTGATAATCGTGGACTGCTGGTACTGGGAGACTGAACTCAGGACAAGTGGACGTATGGCGGGAGTTAAAGGAGCAGGGTTTTCCTATGGAGGATCTGGATGGGTCACCCACCAATATCCTAAGCCTGCTGACCCAGGGAGGTCAGACTAACTGCTCCACTCGGTACAGAGCAGGGAGGCTAGAAGTGGGATCCAGCAAGACCGGCTAACAGACGGTGGCCACGGCCCTCTCACAGTCTGGGTGCTCCCCACATAGGACCGTACAGAGAATGACCACCAGGAAGTATCCTTCCTGGTAGATACTGGAGTTCCTCTGGGATTTTCACCGACCCCTGTCTCACGTCCTACCTCTGGTCTGGAACGCCCTCCCTCCTTAAATCATTTCCCCTCGCTTCAAAGCCTTACTGAAGGCACATCTCCTCCAAGAGGCCGTCCCAGACTAAGCCCCACATTTCCTCATCCCGCACTCCCTTCTGCATCGTCCTGACTTGCTCCCTTTGCTTCACCCCCTCCTAGCCCCACGACAATTGTGTATATATTTGTAACTTTATTTGTTTATATTGATGCCTGTTTAATTGTATTAATGTCTGTCTCCCTCCCTCCCTCCCTCTGGACGGTGAGCTCGTTGTGGGCAGGGATTGTCACTATGTATTGCTGTATTGTAGCTTCCCAAATGCTTTGTACAGTGCTTTGCACACAGTAAGTGCTTAAGAAATGCGATTGAATGAATGAATGAATGAATGTTTAAACCTGCACTAACCACATTATCAAGTTTAAGTTGCAGGCACTAAACCAGCCTCACGTGGGAGATCAGTGTTTGACACTGCTGTTTCCTGATATTTAACGTCTCCGATGAAGGAAAGTTCTTGATGACGATCTGAGAACATTTCCATTCTGTTCTAAACTACTGAAAATATTGTGTGTATGTCATGAGATTGTGTGTACCCTCACGTTTGTATAAGAGTGTGAATGTGTAGAGTGTTCTTCTTTAAGAGTTGAAAAGATTGCATGAATGCATTGGGATTAAGGTGTCCCTCATGTTTGCGTGTGTAGATTGTAGGATGTTTAGGGAACGCCAAGAGGTTGAAGCAAGAGTAATAATAATAATAATTATAATGATGGTATTTATTAAGCGCTTACTACGTGCCAGACACTGTACTAAGCCCTGGGGTAGCTGCTAGATAATCAGATTGGACACAGTCACACTCTTAATCCTCATTTTACAGAAAAGGTAACTGAGGCACAGAAAAGTTAAGTGACTTTTTGAAGGGCACGCAGCCAACAAGTGGAAGAGACAGGATTAGAACCCATGACCTTCTGACTCCCAGGCCTGTGCTCTATTCACTACAACATGCTGCTTCTACATGGAGATTTGAGGTGATGCCTATAGAAAGATTATTTATATGGATGTGGGTGGAGCAGTAATGAGAAAAGGTTGTGAAGAAGGAAACAAGTGAAAGGGCTGAAGGTTTATAGCTAAGGAGATAATGTGGGAGTGAATATAGATGAGAGGGAATCCCTATATCTCAGAAAAGAATGGTAATGCTGAATAAAGATTTAGGCATTTCTCCTGGGGGTGGAAATTTACACTTCATTTGATCGGGGGATTGGTTGTATCCTGTGTCTGTGAAAGTGTGTATAGAATGAGTTATGTTAGAATGAAAAGACCAGTGTACTTTCCAAGCGCTTAGTACAGTGTTCTTCACACAATAAGTGCTCAATAAATACGATTGAATGAATGAATGAAAATTTGTATTGTGCATTGAGAAGAGAAATTCCTAACTGAATTTGGGTAGCTCCACAGGTTGAGAGTCGTCTTACTGATCAGGTGTTTTTAATCCTTTTCCCTTCCCTCAGCTTCTTGAAGTCACCCAGTTAGTTGCAGGAAATCTAGGGATCTGGAGCTATCAGTTTGGAAGCTCCAAAAGGAATTTGAGAAAAGGCACCTCTCTCAAGCAAAGTGTTGCCTCCCTCAAGTAAATGGTTGCCTGGCTCAGTCAAAACGCACCTTCCTCAATCAAATAGTTAAGTGTGAAACTGTAAAGGCGGTAAATGGGAATTTGCAATTGCTTTCTATTCTGAAAACCTACTGCATTAGATTTTGCTTACATTGAGAAAAAGAGGTAAATAGGCAAGTCAAATAGAAACCATAAAGCAAGCTGCAAGACCTAGTGGAAAGAGCCTAGACCTGGGAGCCTGGACTTGGGCTCTAAGTCCACCTCCACCACTTCTCTGCTGTGTGACCTTGGGCAAGTCACTTGACTTCTCCGTGCCTCAGTTCCTCATCTGTAAAATAGGGATTGAGACTGTGAGCCCCGTGTGGGACATGGGCTGTGCCCAACCCGATTTGTTTGTATCCACCCCACTGCTTAGTGCAGTTCGAGGTCCACAGTAAGCACTTAATAAATTCCAAAATCATTACTACGTTCTCTGCTCACAATGAGCTTACACTCTAGATGGCGAGATAGACATTAATATAAATAAATAAATTATAGATATGGATATAACTTCTGTGAGGCTGAGGTTGGGCTGAATAAAGGGTTCAAATCCAAGTGTCACGGCGATGCAGAAGAGAAAAGGAGAAGAATAAAAGAGGGCTTTGTCGAAGAAGGCCTATTAGAGGGGATGATAATAATAATTATAATATTTGTTAAGCGCTTACTATGTGCTAGGCACTTTACTAAGCGTTGGGGTGGATACAAGTAAATCGGACTGGACACAGCCTCTGTTCCATGAGGGTCCCACAGTCTCAATCCCCATTTAACAGATGAGGTAATAGAGTCATAGAGAAGTGAAGTGACTTGCCCAAGGTCACAACAGATAGGTGGTGGAGTCAGGATTAGAACTCATGACTTTCTGTCTTCCAGGCTTGTGCTCTATCCACTACACCATCTGATTTTAATAATGCTTTGAAAGTGGGGAGACTTACTTGTATATATCCATTCAATTTTATTTTGTTAATATGTTTGGTTTTGTTCTCTGTCTCATCATCATCAATCGTATTTATTGAGCGCTTACCGTGTGCAAAGCACTGTACTAAGCACTTGGGAAGTACAAGTTGGCAACATATAGAGACAGTCCCTACCCAACAGTGGGCTCACAGTCTAAAAGAAGTCTCCCCCTTCTAGACTGTGAGCCCACTGTTGGGTAGGGACTGTCTCTATATGTTGCCATCTTGTACTTCCCAAGCACTTAGTACAGTGCTCTGCACACAGTAAGCGCTCAATAAATACGATTGATTGATTGATTGATTGATTGATTGATCTGTCGGATATGAAGGGGGAAAGTGTTCCTAGCCAGAGATAGGATGAAGGCAAGGGGTTCGTGGCACGATAGATGAGATCAAGGTACAGTGAGTAAGGGCTACAGGCGCAAAGTATGTGAGCTGCGTTGTAGTAGATCAGTGAGGTGAGGTATGAGGTGACAAGATGATTGAGTGCTTTCTAGACCTACGGTAAGGAGTTGCTGTTTGATGTGTAGAGGTGGATGGGCAACCACTGGGGGTTCTTGAGTAGTGGGGAGACATGGAGTGAACGAATGAAGTTTGGACTGGAGTGGGGAGAGACAAGAGGCTAGGAGATCAGTGAAGGACTGATGCAGTAGTTAAGGCAGTGGCTAATTGCAGAAAACTTTGTTTCATCATGGGGGTAACAAGAGGGAGATGGGCATACCAGCATAGACACAACAGCAAAACGAAACCAGGCACAAGCCTGGATATTCCCATTCCAGTCAGCCAACTCGGAGCCATTTGCACTCTACCGATGTGCTTAGAGCTGTGCCATTGAGAGATACTCTCTTGTTAGGGTTACCAAGAATGGGAAGGTCTAAGACGAAGTATCAGAGAAAGTCGATTCCCCTGTGCTGGGCGGCAGTGGCATGGGAAAAAGTCAAACAGACTCTTTTACCGTGTGGAAGAAGACAATGGTAAACCATTTCAGACTCAAGTTTTTACTGTGTAGAAGAAGGCAGTGGTAAACTATTTACATATTTTTACCAAGAAACCTCTATGGATATGCATACCAGAATGACTACAGAAATAGTCAAAGTTGGATGTTCTGGAGAAAAAAACATCCACTGAGTCGCTATGAAACGGGAACGACTCGACGGCATTTGATGACGACGATGAGCATCTTTGTCCTCTGTCCTTTGTCCTCTGAGGATTGTGTTGATGGTAAAGAGGCCTGGATCCTGGGCTGGAGTCAGTCAGGGTGAAATCAGACAGCTCTGGGTGGAGGTAGGTGAGAGTAAATGCTTTCTGTTTGGCAGGATGGAGGTCACAGAATCGAGCAGGCTGCTCTCGCATCTATCAAAACAACAAGAGAAGTCACGTGAGCTAGTAGAAAGAGCCAGGGCCTGGGAGTCAGAGAACCTGGATTTGCGACTTTTTAAAAATGGTATTTGTTAAGCAGTTAGGATATGCCAGATACTGTACTAAGCACTGAAGTAGTTACAAGCTAATCATACCTGGGTTCCAATCTCCAGTGGCTACCAATGAACCTATGCATCAGGCAAAAAGTCCTCACCCTCGGCTTCAAGGCTCTCCATCACGTCGCCCCCTCTTACCTCACCTCCCTTCTCTCCTTCTACAGCCCAGCCCTCACCCTCCGCTCCTCTGCGGCTGATCTCATCACTGTGCCTCGTTCTCGTC